>NC_051179.1:175650520-175950520 GCF_013339695.2 Rhipicephalus sanguineus | reverse complement strand
AACATGACATGCAGGTCATGTACGACATGATTTGTAAGCCACACTCATGATGCATTCGCGGCCGTTTTCCTAGCTTGATATATACCAAAATTGGTATTGCGCGACGCGACTGTATGACGAACATGAATAACAGGTGGTAACATAAAAACCGTGACATGATGTCATGTATGGCATGATTCACTTGCTATACTCGTGGTGCACTCGCGGCCATTTCGATCGTTTGATATACACCAAAATTGGTATTGCGCGATTTGACTGTATGACGAACATAAACGAGAGGTCCTAACATGCGAATCATATTATGCATGTCATGTACGGTATGACTAATCATGCCACTGTCAGGGTGTGCTTCCGGCCGTTTTGTTAACTGGATATGTACCGAAATTGGTATGGCACGACACGAGTGCGTGATGAACATAAGCGACAGGTCATGCATTTTATATACCAGAATATGCGTTTCATTGGCATGGTGTATACTAGATTGTGCATGTATGCGTGCATGACAAACATGCGATATATGGTGGACTAGATGCCATGGCATGAATGATTTCATTTGGCTCAAAGTCATACAAAGCGATGTATGGAGCTCTTTGCTGGCTACTTCGCATTACATCGATGCCCACAGTGCGTGGGATCTGCCGAATATTTTATACTTGTTTTTTCGATGCGCGCGCTCTGTCGCGCACGAACCGTCGGCGCCAGGCTTTCGTGCCGTCGTTCGAAATCGGCGACGTGCGCTTAGTTAAGCGCTCGTTTGTGACAAACATCGTGCACAAGTCCACTTTCGTAGAGGCCCGCGCCTTTCCTGCAGCTGCCAGTGCAGAATTAGTTGTCTGGCACCCGCACGAAGAGGAAATAGCCATTCATCTCCTCACAGTAAAGCTGTGCAAAGCGCTGTCCTCTGCTCGGCTTCCCGCACGTACTGTCGGCGGCGCCCGCTAGGTGGCTATCAGTGGCGCCTCTATAGGCGGTGCACAAGGCGTATAGCCTTAATGAAAGGGTGATATGTATCGTAATTAAGTTTAATAAGAGGTACAAGATGAAGGTGGTACAGGCCTACGCGCCTACATCCAGCCATGATGATCAACTGGTTGAACGCTTTTACGAAGACGTAGAATCAGCAATGAGTAAGGTAAAGACAGAGTTTACTGTACTGATGAGCGACTTTAATGCAAAGGTACGCAAGAAGCAGGCTAGAGATCATGCAGTTGGGGAATATGCATCGGCTCTAGAAACGCCAGAGGGGAGTTACTAGTAGAGTTTGCAGTACGCAATAATTTACGCATCTTGAATACCTTCTACAGAAAACGGGCTACTCGTAAGTGGACGTGGAGGAGTCCTAATGGCGAAACTAAAAATGAAATAGACTTCATAATGTGCGGCCACCCGGGCATTGTACAGGATGTGGAAGTAGCTAACAAGATCCGATGTAGTGACCATAGAATGGTAAGATCTAGAATTCAACTAGACGTGAGAAAGGAACGGCAGAAACTGATACGCAAGAAGCCGAATAATGAACTAGCTCTGAGAGGGAAAGTACAGGAACTCAGAGTTTCACTTCAGAATAGGTACGCGGCTTTAACCGAGGAAACCGACCTCAGCGTTGACGCAATAAATGATAATCTGACTAGTATCATTAAGGAGTGTGCAGTGGAAGTCGGGGGTACAGGCATTAGACAGGACATTGGTAAGCTATCCCAAGAGACGAAAAACCTCATTAAGAAACGTCAAGCTATGAAAGCCTCAAGTGCAACAGACAAAATAGAGCTGGCGGAGCTTTCGAAGTTAATCAATAGGCGTAAACCTGCCGAAATAAGAAAGTATAATATGGAGAGAATTGAGCATGCGCTAAATAACGGAAGAAGCCTCAAAGCTATGAAGACAAAACTGTGCATAGGCAAAAATCAGATATATGCATTAAGGGACAAGTAAGGCGAGGTGACAAACAATATGGATAGAATAGTTGAGGTAGCGGAAGAGTTCTACAGAGAGCTGTACAGCAGCCGAGACAGTGAGGATGATAACTTAAGAAGCAGTAATAGCGCAGAGGAATCTGACATCCCACCAGTATTGACAGGAGAAGTAAAGAAAGCCTTAACGGGAATGCAAAGAGGCAAAGCAGCTGGTGAGGATCAGGTAACATCAGACCTGCTGAAAGACGGGGGAGAGATTATGTTAGAAATACTGGCCACCCTGTATACGAAGTGTCTCTCGACGGGGAGGATACCAGAATCTTTGAAGAATGCCACATCATCTTCATCCATAAGAAAGGGACGTCAAGGGCCTGAAAAATTACAGGCCTATAAGCTTACTGTCCGTTGTCTACAAGCTATTTACAAAAGTAAATAATAACAGAATTAATACGACATTAGAGTTCAATCAAACAAGGGACCAGGCAGGATTTCGTACAGGCTTCTCAACAATAAACCACATTCATACTATCGATCATATGATAGAGAAATGCGTGGAATACAACCAGCCCCTATACATAGCCTTCATACATTACGAGAAGGCATTTGATTCGGTGGAGACATCAGCAGTCATGCAGGCACTGCGGAATCAGGGCATCGACGAAGCCTATATAAACATAACGGAAGAAATCTACAGCGGGTCCACAGCCACTATATTCCTCCATAAAGAAAACGACAGAATCCCAATAAAGAAGGGCGTACGGCAGGGAGACACGATCTCTCCAATGTTATTCACCGCGTGTTTACAGGAGGTTTTCAGGGCCCTAGATTGGAAGACTTGGGGATAAGAGTTAATGGAGAGTATCTCAGTAACCTGCGATTCGCTGATGACATTGCATTGATGTGTAACGCGGGAGACGAATTACAGCTCATGATTACTGAACTGTGTACGGAAAGTAGAAGAGTAGGTCTGAAAATTAATACGCATAAAACTAAAGTAATGTGGAACAATCTTGGCAGAAAACAGCGCTTTGCGATAGATGGCGAGACACTGGAAGTTGTAAAGGAGTACGTCTACTTAGGACAGGTAGTAACCGCGAAGCCGAACCATGAGAGTGAAATAACTAGAAGAATAAGGATGGGATGGGGCTCATTCGGCAAGCATGATCAAATCATGAATGGTAATCTACCACTATCCCTCAAGAGGAAGGTATATAACAGCTGCATCTTACCAGTACTTACCTACGGAGCAGAAACCTGGAGACTTACAGAGAGGGTTCAACTTAAATTGAGGACGACGCAGCGAGCGATGGAAAGGAAAATGATAGGTGTAACCTTAAGAGACAGGAAGAGAGCAGAGTGGGTCAGGGAACAAATGGGGGTTAAGGACATCATAGTTGAAATCAAGAAGAAGAAATGGATATGGGCCGGGCACGTAGCACGTCGGCAGGATAACCGGTGGTCATTAAGGCTAACTGACTGGATTCCAAGAGATGGCAAACGCGTGAGGGGGAGACAGAAAATTAGGTGGGTAGATGACATTAAGAAGTTTGTAGGTATAACGTGGCAGCAGAAAGCACAGGACCGGGTTGATTGGCGGAACATGGGAGAGGCTTTTGTCCTGCGGTGGGCGTAGACAGGCTGACGATGATGATGTTGATCTATC
This sequence comes from Rhipicephalus sanguineus, assembly GCF_013339695.2. Taxonomy (NCBI): domain Eukaryota; kingdom Metazoa; phylum Arthropoda; class Arachnida; order Ixodida; family Ixodidae; genus Rhipicephalus; species Rhipicephalus sanguineus. The sequence goes on along the minus strand of NC_051179.1, from coordinate 175,946,944 downwards.
TATCTATCTATCTATCTATCTATCTATCTATCTATCTATCTATCTATCTATCTATCTATCTATCTATCTATCTATCGCCTACGTCTGGGTGCGCTCATGATCACCTCCTTAACTTGGTGTAGCCCAAAATTGGCGTGGGAGGGAAAGACAATGTGACGAATATGACTCTCGGGTCATGACATGAATGACGTTAAAATCCTGTCACGTACGTCGTGGAACCCTTTCCTCCAGACACGTGTGGCACATATTCGTTTACCACGAGCCGCGGTGTACGGGTATTCGCCACAGGTGATTGACAGTTTATATCTACCAAGGAACGGCGAAAACAGACATAATACTAATGACAACTAACAGACAATAATGCCGAGGAAAGTATAGGGGGTGTTATTTGTAATAATTGGGATATAAATGTGAAGAAAGTAAAGCAGACGAAAAATAACTTGCCGCCGGCAGGGGCCTGCCGGCGGCAAGTTATTTTTACTACTACCGACGGCAAGTTAAAAAGCGCACACCGTGCCGCTTCTGTCCTTAATTGACGACGTTTTGAAGAAGTGCATATCGAGTACCATAGCTGATTATGAGCTTGTTGATGCCATATTTACGCGGCATTCACGATTCGTTGTATCCAGGGATATTTTACCAACTTCAGTTAGCACAGTGGTTTAATCATGATTGTTGCCGTTAGTCGTCGGGATGGAGACATGCCACTAGGCGTCAACATCGGTGCATCCACGTCAAATGGTGCTACAGCTGCTAAACACGAATAGACTTTGTACGAGCTGTCATATATCACTACACAATAAGCACTACTTCTGTGAAGACACGTTTCACTTTCGTGTTATACCGATTCCTATGACGGAGGGATCAGCTATGTTTTTGGTGATTGGGGTAGGTGGTCCTTTCGGCGATCTCTTTTCTCACGGCATCATCGTCATCAAACATCTCTTACTGTTTTTCGAGTAATCAGTACTTATACTAATCTAAGCTAGTTGTAATCTTTCTAGCCTGCGCTTCTCCTTTTCCTAACCACACAAAGGCGCCAGGAGTCAATGAGAATTCTGCAGCAGTTCGAAGAGATACGTACCTGCAAGGTGGACTAGCATTCATCTGGTACAGCACAATGGACATCTTCGATCAACGGCTGCACTCGTTTCGCTAGCGTCAGCGCTGCCAGAATTGTGTTGGCAAAAAAATGCGGAGCCTTCGATGTGTACCTCGCCTTCCGTTGCGGCGATGCAACGCCCAAGGGGAACACGAGGCACGGAACGGGAAGTTGCAGTCGGCGCCTTCTCTCGACAGTGGCATCCGGGCGTGTCGTTGATAGCGCGGCAGACCATGCTGGCGGTGTTTTGCTTTTATCGCCACCGATCTGTTTTGAAGGCTAACACGTCTTGTGGGTGCTTGCGGGGCACAGTGCAAAGAAACCGCGCTGCCACAGTTGCTCAATATTGGCCTTTACGTCGCATTATTTATCCCGATAAGCCGTTTACGATCTTTAATAAACGTTAAGGAAGCAACCATTTTTGCTATAGCAACTTTGTGAGTAATATTAATGTGTTTTGCGCGTAGCACCGTGTTTTGTGCACACCACCTGTCCGTTCAATTGGCTTTTTTCTCACAGATGACAGAAGAAGCGCTAAGTGCACCATGCGCAAGAAAAAGATAAGGGAATACTTCGTGGAAGGAAAGGGCCACAATGACCCCCTGTCAATGGGCAGACGCGCCTGAGGTGGTGCATACAAATGCGTCACGTCAAGATAAGGTTCATTCCTGAATACATGGTTGCCTCTTGTCACGGTGTGTGAACAGCTAAGATAAAGGCGTTTCATCTTCGTGAGTGTAACTCTTTTTAGCATATCATACATGTATTCCGTTATTCCTACGTCATAACACAGAAATAGAGCGGAGCCTTTCATACGCTTATTGCCTGTAAGGTAAAAATACTGTATAAAATAAAGCGCTTAATAATCTTCGTGTTTTGCGTGCCAAACGCAGAATCTGATTATTGGGCACGCCGAAGTGGGCGAAAGTGAAATAATATAAAAGCACCTGGTGTTACTACGCGCGCGTAAATGTTGGTACATTTGTAGTCATTCGTATTTCGCTAAATTAAAATGCGGCCGCCGTGGCCCGGAACAGTACCAACGTCCCCGATCTTACAGCAACACACCTAAGCCGCTAAGCTTCGGCTCAAGAGAAAATGCCAGCTCTCTCTTTCTATCATTTCGAATAGGTTTTAGGGGCGAAGCTCCTTAAGGCGGCACCCGTTCGTCCCTCGTAGTCGTAGTCGTAGTCGTAGTGCGTAACCAGTCTTACGCTTTGACCTCCAAGGTGGTGCCGGTGGGAGATTTTTCCTGTGCGTTGTTGAACAATAAAAAATTCGCAGCGTTAGCTAAAAGCCGACTTCTTCTCTCTCTCATTCCCATTAGCAGCCATTCTTTACCTCCAAGGTAGTGTCTGGTGAGATTTCTCCTGTACGTGATTAAACAATAAAAATTTTGTTCAAAACGCCGTTGATTGATGAAATAAACCAACGAAATCGTCAGATGTTTTGTAAAAGCAAAACGAAAGAACGCCAGATGTTTCTAAAGCAAAACGAAAAGACGCCAGCTGCTTAACGAAAGACGCCAGATGTTTTCTAAAGCAATGGTTTTCTAAACAATGAAAATTCACAGCGTACATGTAAAATTAAAGTGAGCTGCAAGTCGTCATAACTCATCGAACCTTTAGTATAAACGCGCCCGATCTCACGTCGGTGATGATGTACTGGGCAGAATTCACGGAAGATTCACGGTTTGCCGATGAACCTCCGCAGCTTCGCCCACTCATCATCATTCACTCCGTGGATATGCTGTGAATGTTTTTAATAAGGCACTGTGAGAGCCTGTTCAGTTTGGTTTTTAGAGCAGTATGAACTCCAAAGGAGGCTGCCACTTAAGGGAAGATGCGTCTTTTCGGTTGTTATCTTTGCAAATAACTTTGAAAAAAACAACAACCAAGAACTCAAGTTTTAAGTGGTCTGCAAGAATTTTCCGGAAACATTACCTGATTTTATTTCATTTCAGAGGTAGACGGGAAGAACTATTCCGCTAGCAGTTGAACACACTGAAGCCAAGCAAGATGTGAGACTACACTCTAAAAAAAAGGGAGCGAGAATGGAGCAACGGGCTCCGTTCCTCCTTCGGAGCAGCGACTTTCTCCTTTGCGGACGATTTACTCGTCGCGCCCTCTTGCGGCAAGCGCCAAGGGAGAAACTTTTCTCCTCAACCACGTGACTAGCGCGCGCACGCATGCGCACTCCGAGTTATATCGTGATTCCGTGCTGCGGAGAGCGGCCGCCCTTTCGCGTTCACTCGGCAGCCTCAGACCAGACTACACAGTGCTACCGATCTCGGCCAGTCGCGTGCAATTATTTGTACCTAGGATCGATGCGAGCAACACACAAGTGACATTCATTGTTTTTGTTCTATGTGTTGAGTAACGTGTGTGGCGTTTTTTTTTTCTTTTTTTTTATAGGCTGGCGTGTGCGCGATGCGCCGCATACTTCCGTGTGTCTCGTGTTGTTTGTATACGTTTGCGCACGATCTTCTTGTCATAAATACAGTAAGTCCCGCTTCACAAAACAGTCCTGTTTTAATGACTGTACACCTATAATTCAATTTTTTTCGGCGTTAACATACTTGGCAAGAGCACGCGTTTTTAGTATTACACAGCACTTATAGCACTTATCAATACTACAACCAATATAAAGAAGCATGAAGGTTAATTTTTACAACATTTTAGCAAACGTGATACCACTGTGAAGTGCATGCGTGAAAGTACGATAACATATCATTGCTGGAGTTTGACGTGTCGAAACCACCGTATGATCATGAGGCACGCCGTAACGTGCACCCAAACATAAGCACATAGGTGTTCTTTGCCTTTCGCCCCCACTGAAATGTGGCCGCCGTGGCCGCATTTTAACGTTAACCTGCATCACAATTGCACATATCTGAAAAATAAGTCAATGACTTCTGTCAATTAAGCCAAAATTCTCAATCACATGCGTTTTGGAATACGCATGCCATCACTGAGAATTAAGACGGACTTATGCACGCGTGCAGTATGTATCTCTCGTTTTCAGGATTTGGCTTTGGCGTGCGACACTCAACACAAAATGCGCTTCTAATGACAGCTGTGCACATTACACAGTTGTCGCACAATAACCGCAATTTCACACGCCAGGCGAATACCGTGACGTAACAGTAGCAGAGCAGCATGTAGGTACAGCGTACTGAAGTATTACGGAACAAGTAGTGTGGGTAGCGTTCTTTTCCATAATTCGCGCGGTGTAGCGCCAGTTTCTCTACTCAAGTAATCGAGCTGCCGCGACGCCAAGAGCCACTGACATCGCTCTCGAAAGACCACCGTCCGGTACGAGGCCATCTTGTCTTGTTTCTTCGCACAACCCGCGTTGTAACGTCATCATCATCATCATCATCATCAGCCTGTGTACACCCACTGCAGGGCAAAGGCCTCTCCCATGTTCCGCCAATCAACCCGGTCCTGTGCTTTCTGCTGCCACGTTATACCTACGAACTTCTTAATGTCATCTACCCACCTAATTTTCTGTCTCCTCCTCACGCGTTTGCCATCTCTTGGAATCCAGTCAGTTAGCCTTAATGACCACCGGTTATCCTGCCGACGTGCTACGTGCCCGGCCCATATCCATTTCTTCTTCTTGATTTCAACTGTGATATCCTTAACCCCCGTTTGTTCCCTGACCAACTCTGCTCTCTTCCTGTATCTTAAAGTTACACCTATCATTTTCCTTTCCATCGCTCGCTGCGTCGTCCTCAATTTAAGTTGAACCCTCTTTGTAAATCTCCAGGTTTCTGCTCCGTAGGTACGAGGGGCGTTCAATAAAGATTTCCCCTGACCTACTTCCTCTGGGCGGAGGGCAACGAAACTTTGCAGATTTATTAGTCCTCCTCTAAATAGGTGCCACACAGGGACAAACACTTCTCCTATCTTTTTATGCAGCTGTAAACACCTCGTTTGTAGAAGCCTACAGAGTGCTCTAAAGCTATGTTGTGACTTTAGGAATCAGAGTCTCATCATCTGGAAAATGCTTGCCCTTCAAGTATGACTTCATTGTTGGAAAGAGGTGGAAGTCCGATGGTGCGAGGTCGGGATGATAAGGGGGATGCGGTAGAATTTCAAAGCCGCCGCAGCGTGCTTCCATCTGGGCAACATGTGAGTTGTGAACTGGGGCATTGTCATGCAGAAGGCGGACACTTTTGGTGAGCATGCGACGTCTCTTGTTTTTGATGGCCTCCCGCAATTTCCGCAGCAGTGAAGCATAGTATGCCCCAGTATTCATGGCACCCTTTGCTAAGAAATCCACGAAGACTACACTGTGCTGGTCCCAAAAGCTGTGAGCATGACCTTACCCGCCGAGGGCTGGGCGCGTGCCTTGTTTGGAGGCGCTGAGTCCAAGTGCGTCCATTGCGTCGACTGGATTTTAGTCTCCGGATCATAGTGATGGACCCAACAGCCATCCTGTGTAATCAGTCTGTTGAAAAAGTCCACCTGCTTTCCATGGCACATGGCCAAAAGACACTGGGAGCATTCGACTCGTTGCTGCTTTTGGAAAGGTGTGATCAGCCGGGCAACCCAGCGAGCGGTTACCTTACACATATGAAGATGGTCCTGAGTGATTTTTTTCCACGAACCCCACACTAATCTTCACATTTTTGGCTAGGTTTCGAACGGTTACGCGCCGATTTTCCAAAATGGCGGCCTCCACTTGCTGAATGGTGTGTTGAACGATAGCGGAGTGGGGTCGCCCTGGAATCGGAGCCGTTTCCACCGAAATCCGACCGCATTGGAATTGCCGATGCCAGTTCTTCGCTACATCATATGATGGGGAATCCTCCCCATAAACCTCTTTTATCTCATCGAACATCTCCCTTCGAGTGCGGCCTTTCATGTACAGGAACTTGATGACTGCTCTGTACGTCACTGCATCCATTATTACACTTCACACCACTTCAGCAGCTGTAAAAGTAAGACCGCTATTCGTTCAGAGTTACACATTGGTACGTGACCTATGTGACTTATGTCATTACACATGCGCAGTTTCCGCATCCTGCAATAAATAGAAGTGGGTCAGGGGAAATCTTTATTGAACGCCCCTCGTAAGTACCGGTAAGATGGAGCTGTTATATACCTTCCTCTTGAGAGATAGTGGTAGACTACCATTCATGATTTGATAATGATTGCCGAATGAGCCCCATCCCATCCTTATTCTTCTAGTTATTTCACTCTCATGGTTCGGCTCCGCGGTTACTACCTGTCCTCAGTAGACGTACTCCTTTACAACTTCCAGTGTCTCGCCACCTATCGCAAAGCGCTGTTCTCTGCCAAGATTGTTCGACATTACTTTAGTTTTATGCATATTAATTTTCAGACCTACTCTTGTACTTTCCGTATCCTGTTCAGTAAACATGAGCTTAGCCGAGCCGGCTAAGCTGGGCGTGTGTCCGCTAACAGTAAACCACATAGGTAGGAACCTGCTGTGCAGGCTAAACATCCTGCAAACTAGGCCATTATAGGCGAGTGGGACATATACATGCCCAAAGGGACTGAGAGCGCAGTCATCGTAACCGTGCAAGGCGATGGACCTCTGCATCTCCACATGCGGCGTTAGTGAGAGAGAAAGATCGGCCGTTGTCAGTAATGAAGGGTGAGTTATTTCGGAGTGTCTGTCAGAACACTCTCGACGCCGCGCTCCAAGTCGCTGGAGCTGAAGCCAGCCACGGCTTCCTGCCAAGGAAACAGCGACACTATCTGCTGCATAGTGTTGTAGTTGCTCATCAAAGGAGCACCTGGCCTCCCCAGTCGCTGGGAGCACGCCAGCCACGGCGCGTAACGGCAAGTGGCGTAATGTGCGCATCAGAATGTGACTCGCACACGACTCATGCATACCCACTTGCATGGAGTATAAAATGCCGCTGTGGGTTAGTATGCCAAGATCGTGCCTGGTAACGGTTAGACAGCAGCACGGCATCGTGCAGTAGTAGGTCGGGAAAGCAAGAAGCCACTGTGGTCTCTAAAGGTGTATGAGAATCTCAATCCGCATCCGGGTTGTGCACCGGTCTGACGAAGTCTGGTAATGCCCGGCTAACGGGTCGCTCCGTTCTTATTAGTAGAGCTCGTGTCCTCTTGTTGGCAGGGAGCATTGGATAATGGGACTCTTCAAATGCCACTCCGCTTAAATTGCCCGTGATCCCTGAGGCGAGGTATTCGGTCATGGGGCACTCATTGAGGTAGTGTAGAAAGGACGTGCACGGCATGCGGCAGTAGCAGGTATTACTAGGAGCCAATCCAAACCTTTGAAGATAGTAAGGGAATCGTCCGTGGCCAGTAATGATACGTAGTATGGATTTATTGGGTGGAAAAAAAGGATGGAATGTTATGAATGTTCCATACCCACCTGTAGAGCTCCGTGCCGCCGTGAGATTCGTGCCAATGTTTGTACCAATTTAGAGTCATTTGTTTAACAAGTTGGGATCGAATCGATCGAATTGACATTTTAGATTGTCTAATGAATCCGTATTCAGAAGCGGCGGCGGCCGCCATATCCGCCATATCGTTGCCGTAAAGGTTAGAGTGTCCGCGAACGTGACACAATCTGACAGGGGATTTGTTATTGAGGATATGAAGTAATCTGTTTATGTTAAAGACTCGGGCGTCGGAAATTTTGACATTGTCTAGTGCCGTGAGTAGTCAGAGGCAGTCGGTGTAAATGTTTACCGGTAGGGTGTATGTCCGGTCTTGTAAAAAAGTCAAAGCCTCAAGCATGGCAGCGGCTTCCGTACAAAACGCACCGCTTGCGTTAGTTATTCGAGATCTGGCGACCCGGATAATATCCTGCCTTCTAGATGTTCTTACACACGCTGCGCCGGCTGCAGTCTGCGTATACGATCCATCTGTAAAGACGTGTACGCAGCTGAGCACGACACTTGTGCTGCCTCAGCGGTCGTTAATTTTTGGAATGTGCACCTGTACCGTTCGGACGGATGCACACTCCAGGGGTCCATGATATATTCCACCATGTGTGGATGGTAGTAATGGGGACCGTAACACGTTGGTTGTCGCAAAATAAATAAGGAGAATTGTGCGCAAAGGCGGTCGAGTTCGAACTCCAGTGGAGGAGCCTTTGCCAGTACTTGCAATGCCGCCGTATGCGTTGTGCGGTAAGCTCGCGTTAGCGCGAGCAGAGGCACTCTATGGAGCGAATTAATCTTGAAGTTCCTCATGGAGTCCGGATAAGAGGGCCACCAAACGGGCACCGCATAGGTGACTGTTGGTACTATAATTTGGCGATAAATCATTTTTAAAGCGTTTCCTGTGGCCGAATAATGCATATTAAAACAAGCTATAATTTTGGGTGCCATGATTTCTAATTTTTCTCTAACGTAATCTAAGTGTTCTTTAAATCCCAATCTCGAATCAAATAATACCCCTAAAATTTTGATTGTGTCTTTGCGTTGTAGATTGACGTCACCCATGAGCGCCCGAAAGGATGGACTCCTCACCGATGCGCAGCCGTGTGGAAATGCTATATAGAAAGATCTGGGGGCGCTCACTTGAACTCTGGCTTCGACCGATCACTGCGACACCTTTGCGAGAGCAGCTTGGGCTAGGCGCTCGAGCGTTGTTTTATTGTGTCCGTATATTAGAAGCACATTGTCATCGGCATAGGCTTGTACTGTCACTTGGTCAGGCCACTCTATGTCCAACAGGCCATAAATTATTAAATTCCATAGCAACGGACTTATTGGCGACCCCTGCGGGCTGCCAAGTGTCGGCTGCTCGGAAACCTCCCCCAAGTTTGACTTATACACTACCAATCGATTTGTTAGGTACGATTTGAGTAGGTTATATATATTTCTTGGGCAGCCGTGCTTTTGTAGAAAGTGTAGCACCATCGGGTGCCACACCGAATCGAAGGCGCCTTTGAAGTCCAAAGATATTAGTATAGCAGGGATGTTTGATCTCTTTAGGTAATCCAAATTTTGTTTAAGGGTATGTAATGCCATAACCGCGCTCTTCCCATGCGTAAAGCCATATTGGTTTTTGTGAATCAAGTTATTGGAATATAAAAAATAATAGAGGCGGGAATTTAGTAATCGCTCGAGAATTTTGCCGAATAAAGAATTCATAACTATGGGCCTGTACGAAGATGTTTCATCGGGGGGTCTGCCGGGTTTAGGGATAAAAATAATGCGGCCTTTGCGCCACTCCGCCGGGAAATATAAATTTAGTGCCGAAATAAATATAAAATGAAAAAAAAATGGATGGTATTTGTGTATGGCTTTAAGCGTGGGAAGGGTTATGACATCTAGTCCGGGTGCTGAGCTGCATTTAGCGACGGCCATTGCGTGTTCGATCTCTTGTTGTGAGAATGGCTTGTCGTCAACTAAGGACAGCGATGTCAATGCAGCCATTTCCCGCAATGTCTTATGGTAGTCGTTATCTACGCTCGAGTCATCTTTGGACACTTGCGTCCGCAACAATAGTCGCGCCGACTCTAAAGCATCGGCTGTCCACGCGCCTTCCGGGGTGCGAGAGGCCTTTGCACGACCGGAGGTCGTAATTTTTGGAACGCTTCTTTGAATAGTAGTCCAAACACTCTTTTCTTGGTGTAGTCGGTGCAGTACCCTTTTATGGATGCATCCTTAGCGTATTTGATGTTATTGCGGTATTTAGTCCGGACAGACGAGGACACCAGCCTTAACGTCTCTCTCATATCTGGATCCTGCGTTCGTTGATATACCTTGCGTGATTTTCTAATGTGCGTACGTTACGTAGCGCATTCAATTCCGCCGTCCACCAAGCGTTCGGTTTGTGGGGGCCTGTCTTCACTCGTCTTAGGTTGTCGTGATAGTATTTATTGAATATCTCGTAAAATTTCGCTAGAACGGTATCTAGCCCCTGTGAAGAGGACAGGTGTGCCCCCTGAACACATTCAAACCACTTGTCTACTTTGAGTGCCTGAAAGATCACTTTTCCCCGCAAACGTTAATTTCTTGCGCGTAGGCAACTGGGGGACGTGAAAAACAAACTCGATTAATCGATGTTCGGAGAGTATTAAGTCATCAAGGACTCTCCATGCGAATCCGGTGGAGGCAAAATCTCTGGATGCCATGGTGACATCGATCCAGCTGGCCGTATAATCCGTTTCGTATGTGGGCTCTGATTCTGGGTCGTTTAGAACTTGAAGGTCGTGTTGGCAGGCGAATTGCATCAAGGCCATTCCCCGAGCATCCGACCCCCAATTCGGATGCTTAGCGTTAAAATCTCCAGCTATTATGGCTTTTGCCACGTCCGATCTCAATAAACAACTAGTGACAGCATCCAAATGCAGGTCAATGTCGCGATGGGGCGGGGCATACCCCTGCAAAAATATATTTAGACAGTCAATAGACTGTCTAAACCCATTTTTATACAGTCTATAGACTGTCTACATACAGTTTTGTACGGGTAGACAGCAATTAAAATAAACACCAAAGACGACGACGAAATTCTTATGGCCACTACATACGGCGTAATCAATAACGGAAAACAATCGTAATTCGAATCTTGTCCAAATATGACTACTCTGGGGTTTTCTAATGCAGCAAACTTGAAGCAACGAATTGGTATGGCCGAGATATTATTGTTTCGTGTGTACGGGTCGCAAGCTATTGCAAAAGCGACTTTTTCATTGATCACAAACTCTACAAACGCTTCAGTTGCCGATTTGGAATGGTCCAGATTAGTTTGTATGAAAGTTAAATTTTGTGTTAGAGCCATTTTGGAATAAAATAAATAAATGTGCCGAATCGTACTTGTAATAAATTAAAAGAAGCCAATGCGGAACCTAATACGAATGGAGAACGTGAATTTAAGTTCGCCGTGCTATAAGTATCGTCGTGCCTTCTAGCAATATCTCGGCACAATTAGTATGTGATGCTGGTAACAGATGGCTTTGATCAAACGCCGCCTCGTCGTGGAATGACCCACTACGCCTTGTGGTATGACATGATAGAGGTATTTGCCGTTGTCGTAGGCATCAGGACAAAATGTCAGCAAAGCACGCACAGAAAAAAGGCGAACAACTATCTCCGAAAGAACGTTAAAAATGAGATGAGAAAAATTGAAAAGGAAAGTGAAAATGACGTTAACGCAACCCGGCGCAACACCCATGCACCGGATTGCGCCCCCCGCAGGGGCGTCTGCGCAAGCAGGCGTTTGGTGTGTAGCGACACCACGGACCCGAGCTAACGGGGGGGTTTCGACCCCTTCCCACGCCTAACCGTGCGTGGCTTTGCCGTGTCCGGGGAAAAGGGGATCCTGGGGGTTGAGCCGACGCCGGGTGACTGGACCTTTAAGGCCCCCCGACAGAGGCAACACACCCCTTTGGCCCCGGCTTCACGTAGACGGCACCCTTGGGCTGACCCACCCAGGGGAAATCGGCAGTCGCCTTTTCCTGTCTCTGTCCCTCCACATCTTCGTCTTTCTCACTTTTAATCTTTCCTGTCTACTCATCTCTTCTGTTTACTTCCACTTTTCTCGGCGGCAAGGGTTAACCTGGTGTACATGTCCAACTTTGGATAGATATATTAGGTTATAGTAACGGCGTACTACTGGCGTTGTGCAGACGTGTTTACATGCTCTGCCACGTCCCCTTGTTGGGCTCCGTGGTGGGCGGTAGGCGTCGTTGCCGAAAAACCACATTTTCCCATGGGATCACCAAACCCTTTCTGTTTTGATCGCCCCCCTAAAAGGGGGCGCACCGATGCAAACGCATTCTCTCTTTCCAAAAAACAAGACCCGTTCCCCAAGTACCATGTCATCCATTGCGAGAATCCAGACAAGAAAGCCCGCAACATCTCACCGTTCCTTGTGTCCAGGTGTCTCATAGAGACCATCGGAAATGGCTAAAAGGCCACCAAGATGGCCAGTGGGGGCATTCTGCTAGAGGTTAAGGACAAGACACAGTTTCAGAAATTGGCAAACCTTGTATCATTTGGGGACAAGCCCATAACTGTCATGGCTCACCGAACGATGAACACCGTCAAGGGTGTCGTGTCAGATGACGACCTTATGGATCTATCAGACGAGGAACTCCTTACTGGATGGAAAGATCAGAACGTCGTACAGGTGCAGCGCATAAAAATCCGACGCGAAAACAAAGAGCTACCAACCCGGCACATTATCCTAACCTTCGCCTCAAGCACTCTACCAGATGAAATTGAGACCGGCTACCTGAAACTACGCGTGAGACCATACATTCGAAACCCGCGACGCTGCTTCAAGGGTCAACGGTTCGGACATGCTTCGCAGAGTTGCCGAGGGCAGCTAACCTGTGCAAAATGCGGCACGACGGGACACTCTACCGATGATGATTGCAAGGCCGAGGTACACTGCGCCAAGTGCGACGATGACCATCCAGCATATTCCAGGTCCTGCGCTGCGTGGAAAAAAGAAGAAATTCTAACAATCAAAGTCACACACAACATCAGTCGCGTGAGGCAAGACAGCGTGTCTCGCCGCACATTGCCGCGAAAACATCTTTCGCCGAAGTGGTGCAACGGGGGGCAGCACCACAACGGCATGAGGCGGTTGCCGAAGCCACGCGTAGCGTGCCGAGGCTACCGCCATCGGCCCCCACGGTGGGAGCAGCCAAGGCTGCCCTGCCTTCCTCGAACATGGCCATGCCAGAAGCTTCTTCCAACCATGGCACCTCGGAGGTCAAGGAGCTCCCTTCGACCTCCAGCTTGGTCGGGCCAAAGGCTTTGTCTTTGAAGGCGAAGCCAACACTGCGCGCACACCGCTCGCTGGAACGCTTGTCCGATGCCTCGCACGAGGCAATGGACACAACTCCAAGTGGAAAGGCGCAGGCAGCGCCAAAGGAGCGGCGAGAACCTCTCGACCGCTCCAAAAAAGACAGAACCCTAATTACAGGGCCTGACAAAGGCTCTGTAAAATAAGTCACTTTCACCTTTTGCGACACACAGCACACGTACACTTCCAACATGGACGCAATATTACAATGGAACGTCAGAGGACTATTACACAACCTAGACGACATACAGGAGCTCCTTAGTAAAGTGTGTCCAAAAGTGCTGTGTGTACAGGAGACACACCTAAATCCCAGACACACAAACTTCCTCCGCCAGTATGTTGTTTTTCGGAAAGATCGCCAGGATGCTCTCGCATCTTCTGGCGGTGTAGCTCTCATACTTGACAAAAGCGTAGCATGCCAGCACTTTCCACTCCGAACGGCACTGGAGGCAGTAGCTGTTCGAGCTATAATTGCAAACAAACTCATGAATATCTGCTCAATATACATACCCCCACAGTACCAGCTACACAAACACGAATTTCAATCTTTTATAGACAAGTTGCCTGAGCCCTACCTTGTTCTAGGCGATTTTAATGCATACAGCAGCATGTGGGGCGGCCCTCGCACCGACGCGCGAGGCCGCCTCATTGAAAATTTTCTCTTTTCCACGGGCGCATGTCTACTTAACGAGAAAGAACCCACGTTTTTTAGCCTTGCGAACAAAACATATTCATCCATCGACCTTAGCATCATTTCCCCGTCTATTTTACTAGATTTCAACTGGGAAGTAGTTAAAAACCCTTTTGGGAGTGACCACTTCCCAATACTCCTCAAAACACAAAGAGCAAATGATTATGCACCCCAGGCTCCTCAGTGGAAGCTTGACAAAGCCGATTGGGAGAAGTTCCATAAGCTTACTAATATCTCGTGGGCGGACATGTGTTCTTTTAGTATTGACAGTGCTGTTGAGTATTTTACTGCTTTTATAATTAACGCTGCCGCTCAATGTATACCGGAAATAGCCAGGGCCACAAGCAAATGTCGTGTCCCCTGGTGGAACGACGAGTGCCGTAAGGCTCGGAGGAAACAAAACAAGGCTTGGACGCTATTGCGTGACTCCCCCACAGCTGAAAATCTAGTAATGTTTGAGCAAGCAAAATCCCAAGGGAGGAGAACACGTCGGCCGGCTAGGAGACAAAGCTGGCAGAAGTTTCTATCGGGAATAAACTCATACACCGACGAAGGTAGAGCCTGGAACCGGGTTAAGAAAATAAGAGGGCAACATACATTTTCACTTCCTTTAGCAAACATACAGGGCGACACCCTGGAAGACCAAGCCAACTCTCGGTGCACATTTTGAACATATTTCTAGCTCGTCTCACTATTCGGAAACGTTTAAAAGGTACAAAGGAATAATTGAGAGACAAAAGCTTGAACGCAAATCCACAACAGACGAACCATATAACAGACCATTCTGCCTAGCAGAGCTGGAGGCTTCGCTCAGTTGCTGCAACAATTCTGCGCCTGGCTCTGACCGAATAGTGTATGAGATGCTGAAACATTTGCCCCATGAGACACAGAAGACTCTCCTGAGTCTCTATAACACTATATGGTTTTCTGGCGAGATGCCCTCAGCTTGGAAGCAGGCCATCGTAATTCCTATCCTGAAACAGGGTAAGGGCCCATCTCTTGTTACGAGTTACAGGCCTATAGCCCTAAGCAGTTGTCTCTGTAAATTATTAGAAAAGATGATAAACAGGCAGCTGCTACATTTTCTAGAATCCAACATTTTTCTCGATCCATACCAGTGTGGATTTCGAGAGGGACGATCTACAGCTGATCATTTAACACGTATCGAGGCAGCAATTCGCGATGCATTCCGCCATAAGCAATTCTTTCTCTCAGTATTCCTTGATATGGAAAAGGCTTACGATACAACATGGCGGTTTGGAATACTGAGAGACCTCTCACACTTAGGCATCCGAGGTAGAATGTTGAATATTATAGAGAGTTACCTGTCGAACCGCACATTTCGTGTCCGAGTGGGAAATGTTTTATCGGATCTGTTTGTCCAAGAATCTGGAGTACCACAGGGTGGGGTGCTTAGCTGCACTCTTTCTATTTTAAAAATGAACTCTTTGCGTCTTTCCATCCCGCGCAACATGTTGTATTGCACGTATGTGGATGACATGCAGATAGGTTTTAAGTCGTGCGACCTCGCAATCTGCGAGCGGCAGGTACAGCTCGGCCTAAACAAATGGGCAGACTAGAACGGGTTCAGCCTCAATGCACAAAAAAGCACCTGCGTGCTCTTTTCTAGGAAAAGAGGCATACACCCCGATCCCGATATTGATCTGCAGGGTCAGCGTTTACCAGTAAATGCAGAACATATATTTTTAGGCTTAATTCTGGATTGAAAATTAACCTTTGTGCCACATATAAAACATCTCAAAAACAAATGCTTGAAAACAATGAACCTCTTAAAACTGCTGTCACGCACTACGTGGGGTAGTGACAAAAAATGTCTCTTGAATCTGTACAGGAGTCTTGTACGCACGCGTCTCGACTACGGAGCCATAACGTATCAGTCGGCTTCACCAAGCGTCCTAAAGATGCTCGATCCTGTCCATCATTTAGGTATACGCCCTGTGCACCGCCTATAGAGGCGCCACTGATAGCCACCTAGTGGGCGCCGCCGACAGTACGTGCGGGAAGCCGAGCAGACGACAGCGCTTTGCACAGCTTTGCTGTGAGGAGTCGCGGCTGCTATTTCCCCTTCGTGCGGGTGCCAGACAACTAATTCTGCACTGGCAGCTGCAGGAAAGGCGCGGGCCTCTACGAAAGTGGACTTGTGCACGATGTTTGTCACGAACGAGCGCTTAACTAAGCGCACGTCGCCGATTTCGAACGACGGCATGAAAGCCTGGCGCCGACGGTTCGTGCGCGACAGAGTGCGCGCATCGAAAAAACAAATATAAAAAGGCGCCGGGAGCGCGCCCGCGCGCCTCTTACCCTCTCCGCAGAAGACGCCACCGACACAGCCAACGAACGCGAAAGATCGGGATATTCGAGAAAGCAAAGCCGAGCCAGCGGCGCCGTCTGATTCCGCAGACGAATCGGTGAGAGGATCTCGCCCTTTCCTTAGCTTTCGCTGTGCTACACACAGACGAATCATACACACCTTCCTTCCCGAACCCAGGCGCGAGCCGATACAGGCAATGCAAGCTTAGCAAGCACGCGGCGGCAGAGTCAGTCAGTGAGGAGTTAGTCGGTGAAGAAGTTATGTCGTTCTAGTGATAGCATCGTTCGCTCGACCGCAGAAGACGTATTGTTTGATGATCTAGTGCTGTGGGTTAAGTATCAAGAGATGACAGTGACAAGTTTTGAAGAGGGTCGCCGAGAAGACATGTGATGACCGACTGCGGAGGAGAAATAACGTCCGCGTGGAGTGAATCGTCATGCCGGTGAATATCAAAGGTGCGCCGCGCAGACCAGCGTAACAAGATCCAGCTATGAGGTGCAGCTCGTGGTGAACATCCGCTTTGTTTTGTTTACAAAGGTGACCTCTCAATCACTTCTTGTTCTTTCTGAAGTCAACCATTGCTGCATTTCTATTTCTGTAAATAATAAATATAGAACTTAGCTTGTAATAGCGCGGTACATGTACCGCGCTAGTAGAAGCTAAATTCATGGATGACCAACTCGCCCGAACTACAACGCTTCTGAAATATAGAACGTTTGAGCGAAGTTCCCTGCACGGTGGTCGAACCGAACCAACGCATGCTCAGGCTGATAACTTTGGTCGTCTACCAGTGTCAACATGATCGAGTGCATCCAGCGAGCACCGATATGGCAGAACGAAAGCATTAGAACAAGAAGCGACGTGTTAACCTGCACAATGACGAAGCGGCTCGTCTTTGCCAACGAACAGCGGTGATCCATTGCTTCCGTCGCTCTTGCTCAGGAGGCCTTGCGGTAAGTTTTAAGTGCGAATGCACTTTATAAGCGACCCTGAATCCGCCGTCCCATAGCAACGGCGCGAGGAAAGGAGAGGAGCGTCTGTAGCAACGGCGCAGCGACGTCACACCCCACGTGACTGCGCGCGCTCCGCCTCCTCACCGCGGTTTGCGCGGGCGCGCGCCGGCTCCGCACCGCTCTTCTAGGTGGCATTGGGTGCAGTGCTTCGCCGCTCCTCCTCTCGCCGTTCGCTCTCTCTCCTCCCTGCGCCCCACTCTCCCGTCCGCTGGCTGGGCGCCTCTCGAAATGTGTGCTCGAGACGCCGCTGTGAAACGCCAACGGCGACCACAAGGCTGAGATTATGGCCGTCAGGTACAATGACAACACAAACAGGTGCTGATGAATGTGTAAATAAATGGTTACGGTACAAATCCTCGTCTCGTCATTAATTTACGCCATTAAAATTACTGCGCCGTGTACTCTCGGCGCAAGAAATGCATTCGCATTTCCTCACGATTCCCTTCGGGGAGGTGGGGGCATTTTTGTAGGTGTTTGAGCACTCCACTGCACAGCAATTGTTATTCGACATCCCTTGAAGTTTCGGCCACCACACATACGATGAACGTTGCTTATTTCACTACGGAAACATGAACAACGCGGAAGCACACGTACAATGATGTAGGAAACCACGGCGGCCGTCTGCTTGCTTTCCCGAGAGCGATGATTGAGTTCGCCGCCTATGGCGCTTCCGTCGGCGCGCACTAGGCGTATTCGCCTCTCTACAGGTGTCTTCAGGACGAGTCCTGTAGAAAGCCTGTATGTGGAATCTGACGAGTGGCCACTTCATTTGCAGAGGTCATACCTATCATTCATGTATTTTTTAGAAGTTAGTTCGTACAATGAACTCCCCGCACACCCTACCTTAAATGATTTGTCTAGCTCCAGCCTCTTTTATAACCGCCCCCGAGTGAGACAGCCCTTCTCTCTGCGTGTGAGAGGCTTGGCAGAGGAAATGGGTGTTCCACTTCTTGAACACAACGTGATGCCTCCCGCAATAGAGCTCCCACCGTGGCAGTGGCAGACTATCGACTGTGACCTATCCTTTGTAGAGGTTACTAAACACGCCCCACTTTCACATATCCACACGTATTTTCTTGAATTACAGCACAAATATTCCTGCCCTGAATACTTTACAGATGCTGCAAAATCTCACACTGGTGTGTCTTATGCGGCGGTCGGCCCATCATTCTCCGATGCCGGCGTTCTGCACCCTAATACAAGTATTTTCACCGCAGAAGCCTATGCGATATATGCTGCCGTTAAACACATTAAGCAATTACAATTACAAAATTCAGTCATATACACAGATTCATTAAGCGTCGTAAAGGCATTGAAAACCCTCAAGAAACACAAAAACCCTGTCATCGCCTCGCTGTATTCACTGCTATGTACCGCTTACTCACTGAAAGAGCATGTTCTAGTGTGCTGGGTCCCAGGACACCGTGAGATAGAAGGCAATGTTATGGCAGACAAACTAGCTGCATCCGTCCAAGAAAGCGCTGCCAATACATCTGTTGCAGTCCCTGCATTGGACCTTAAGCCCGCTCTAAAGAAATCATTAAGGGCACACTGGCAGCGCTTGTGGGATAGAGAAATCAAAAATAAACTGCATGTCATCAAGCCCCGTCTTGGTGCCTGGCCACCGGTGTCAAAGGCACGCTATACAGAAGTCACACTTTGTAGAATGAGAATAGGACACACACATAGTACACACGCACACCTTTTGTCCGGCGGTGACCCACCCATGTGTGAGAAATGCGACGCGCCACTCACCGTACTCCACATCCTCCTTCAATGCACCCATCTTGATGCCATCAGAGAAAAGCATTTTCCATCATACCGCCGACATCTCCCACTCCATCCCTCAATGTTCATAGGCAGCGAACCTGTTTTTAATATGATTCACTCCTCGGTTTTCTGAAAGATGTACATAGTTTTAATGTTATATTTCCAGGCAGCCACAGTACGGCTTCTCAACAGAGGCCGCTGCTGCGGTAGTTCTCTCAAAGAAAAGCACTTGCCTCCAGGCCTTTGGACAGAAAGGACTTGAGGAGGCACACGTGCTATTCACTCCGTACGTCATCGCCATAATTTCATTGTATATTATATAGATCTGTTCACACATTTTCATGTCACTCCCATGATTTTAATAGATATATGTTTTTACCCGCCTTTAGGGCGTGGAATTTTAAGGCCCTTATACAGCCACTTACCATAATCATTGCTCACATCTTTTTGTCCCACGACCTGGCGCTTTTTGGCCATTAATTGGCCCTTGCGCCATAAAACATCACATATCATCATCACCGGATTGCGCCAACTAAAAGAAAATGAAAAAAGAAAATGAAAGCGCCGCCGCGCCAAAAAACAACCTTATTGACGCGGCGACGCAACGCCTCACTACTCGCCATATTCTGTGCGAGCTCTGAGACGCGCAATTATATCCAAGAGTACCGGGCACGTTCTAAAGCCAGCCGGGTGACCCTCCCAATGGGCATTGAAGCTCCCTTGGACATCCGAATAAAATGCGAACGTCCACCTCCTAAGCAGTTGTCCAGGGGACATCCGATGGATACCAATGTCGGAATAAATTTTTAAGTCCGTTTGTTTTTCTCCATCGGACGCCCTCGGGACATAACGTGCAGGACATATCGCCAGTCGCGTACGATTTTAACTTGTTTCGGGCTTTATTTGCGAACTTCTGGTTTTCGGTACTTATGAATCAAGGATATGTCTTTGAGGGCCATCATGCGCGCAATAGGTCGAATTTTCAACAGAAAATGTAATGTACATAGTTCACTACGCCTTTCAAGTACTTATAGTTACTGCAGCCAAGCCTATATATTGCTTTAAAACACTCGTCGGTAATTTCTTACAGCGCAGAAAGCACGCCACGACCGAGAAAACCCGCACGCTGCCAGTATGGCCACCACAGGTGTTTATTGGAAGCTGCAATCAATATCGGGGATTAGCATTATGCTTTAAATCATTTTTATTGGCGCGGAGCAAGGGAACAAAGGTGGCGAATCCGCCTCCCCTGTAATATATTGTGAGGATCCAAGCTGATGGAGCGCTTAATAATTTTGTTCTGGAAGTATTAGGGCAAATAAATTTTAAGTAAATGTATTTTCTTTTATAAAAAATTGGCCGCATATCTGCGTGCTTCGCTGCAATTGTCGTCGAAAGACGATATTTTCTGCAGGCCGTACTACGTGAGTCCTCCTCTTCCCATATGTTGAATCGCCGCATCTGGCTCAGCGTCGAATTTTCAGCACAGCACAAAAAACACAAGCATTTTCAGCGCAGCCTCAGAAACACTACGTTCTTTAGAATTACGTGTCTATATATTTTACTACTAAAGGAACACACCATCTAATACTTACGTATTGATCTTGCGCCTCACATATGCGTAAGAGTTGCTTTTAGATCGAGAATGTTCACAAGTATGAACCCCGCTACCAGTCAAGGTGGCTGGGTATTCAGAAAGTAGTTAAACTTTGGCCGGGTGGCTGAATCGGGTGTGACAGACAGACGGACACCAAAGTATCTGTGTTTGTTCCCCAAGAAAGACTGTCGTCTTTAATATTTGACGATATGGCGTGGAAATTAAGTCACGCCGAGGTGGCGACGCCCTTTAAAAGAAATTACACAGATTTTGAAGCAACAAACCTTACCCGATCGTTGCAAGCGACGAAGCGACTACGGTTGATCTGCGGTTGCCACGGGCATTTCTTCCCGTCCATGGCAATGAAAATATAAATACAATAAAAAAGAGCTCCTGCGTCCGTTTAACATCCGCATATCCGCCGTGGACATCCGCAGGACACCTGCTGAATTGCCAATTAGTATGCGCCTTACAGTCCTGCAGATGTCCGCTGTACGTCTATCGGCCATTTGCGGATGACCACTGGACGACCAAGACATCCCGAGGTGGATATCCAGTGGACGCCCATCGGAGTGTAAATGCCCAATGGGCTCTGCGTCCCCACCAACGCCTCGGCAAGGCGCACAGCAAACTCCCGGCTCGCCCAATCGAATTGAACAATCTTGAGCCGAATGCTGTACCGCTCATTTCGTGCAAACGGCCCTAGATACATCTTCTAGAAGGGGACAGAACCGTCGCGTGTGTCCGTATGAAGCACAGTGTGTGCATAATGAGGCATGTAGGTCCTCGTAAACCCTGACCGACGTCCATCCGACGCACAACTGCTGTTTAGTCATTAAATTCCGTAATTCCTGTAATTCGTTGTAACGTGCGTATACATAAATGAGACGGCCGTACCGCATCAGAAGCATTGTCACTGCATGGCTAGCAGTTGAAAGAATCCATGGGCCATCGTCACACTTGTGGTCAACGCATAAATAGAATGTGAACAGATGTCAACGCCAAACCACTCAACGAAGTCGACGCGACGAAGGCGACAGAATCTGAACTGCATGTTGCCGATGTTGCGCCCTCCCACAGTAACTATTGAAAATAAAGAAATCAGAGAGAGAAATTTCATCTGTGGCCGCTGTCGGAAGATGGCGCTACTTCAAAATGTCGTCGGAATGATATGAACGGTTCTCAATATGGTCGTTTTCGCCTAACTTAATCAACTCTGTAATTATATTGTTCATTATTAGGCGGCTTTAGCTTAACTGGTGCGCTTGGCAAAGCCATAGCTACTATTTAATAATGTCGGCGTATATTGTGACGCAGCCATGAAATCGTAAAGAGTTGAAGAAAAATGACGCATCTTTGTGCCACCATGGTCCACTGTAATTCAGTGACTATATAAGGGCCAGCGCTTCATTGAGGGGTATGTGTAAACGTCTGTACGTACGCGTCTGTAGTGAATTGTTCATGTTATAGGTTTTATACACGCGAATGAATTGTGTATGTATTGAATTCTATGTGTGTACTATGTGTCTGCCTAGTGAACGTGTGCGTATTAATAAAAGCATGTACCAACTTTCCGGTGTCCTTGAGTAATCAATGAATGGGACTACCTCCCCGAAATGCCGTGTGCAGTATCAACGTACGCCGCCTCAGTCAAAAACAACTTCTTTTAGGGGCGAAGCTCCTTAAGGCGGCACCCGTTCGTCCCTCGTAGTCGTCGTGATCGTAGTAGTGAGTAACAAGTCTTACGCTTTGACCTCTAAGGTGGTGCCGGTGGGAGATTTCTCCTGTGCGTTGTTGAACAATAAAAAATTCGCAGCGTGCGCGTTAACTAAAAGCCGAATTCTTCTGTCTCTCATTCCCCATTAGCAGCCATTGTCATGTTCCAGTAGGAAACGTTAGTAGAAGTGTAAGTGTTAGCTAAAAGCCGACTTCTTCTGTCTCTCATTGCCATTAGCAGCCATTGTTTACCTCCAAGGTAGTGCCTGGTGAGATTTCTCCTGTGCGTGATTAAACAATAAAAATTTTGTTCAAAACGCCGTTGATTGATGAAATAAACCAACGAAAGACGCCAGATGTTTTGTAAAAGCAGAACGAAAGAACGCCAGATGTTTTTCTTAAAGTGTAGTAGTAGTAGTTGTATTTAGCCACCTCGCCCGATCGTCAACGGGCGAGGTGGACCGGCAACGGCGCGAGGACCCTGCCGTACGAGAGTTAAATCACACTAAAAGACATACTTTGCGGGCGATACACTCTAGTGAGCTTTCAACTTTTCGTCTTAATGTACATGATAACGAAATTATTTCTACGAAAAACGCAAGGCACACCTTGAGCAATATGTTTGGTTTTGGGACGCTAAATGGAACCATGAGGCGATGCGAAGCCGGAGCACTTGCACGATCGCGTTCCGTTGGCTTTCGTTGGGCATGCTACCGACCTCGCGTCGTGGAACGCGCGTCCTGTCTTCCCTCTAGCCTTGCCTTTAATTCGCACAGGGCGAGCGGGGAATGCGGTCGCTCTTGGCGCTCTTTCGCTCGGGAGCGGACTTCTTCCTTGCATTTCACCGATCACAAGTGATAATGAAGGGACCACGTAAACCAACAGTACAATAAAAGTTTGATGTTTAATATACACACGATGTTTCACACTCTTTATATTATGTACTGGGCGCATTTCACGGAAGAGTTTCACGGTTTACAGATGATTCCCTCCGTAGCTTCGCCCCACTCATCATCATTCACCCCGTGGATATGCTGTGATTTTTTTAGTATTGTTTATCCCTCTAGATGGCGCCAGTAACCACTTACTTCACGGCCGCGGCGCTCTCACAGCTCCACCTACTTTTATGAAGTAGAACATCTATCTATCAAAACTATGCTCTGCTGCGCCGGGATTGTTTTGATGCTACAGAATGTACATTTTGGAGCCACAAACGTGTGGATAACGCCGCTACACCGTGTGACGCTTCGACAAATAAAGACAGCAAGCCTAACGTACAGTCTCCGGGTGAGAACCCATTTGCAGTATCCGTCTCTTTTAAAGTGAACGCCGTCTTGCTGGCCGAGCGAAACGTACGAGTTCCGTCGTTCCGTTTCGCAATGTTTTCATCACTACAGGTTTGTCTGCTTGATTTTATTGTCATATCGTTCGATATTAAGCTCAGCGGGACCGTTGTTTTTATTTCCAGTGCCGCATACTCTTTTTCAGTCGAGAATCGATGCACTCGCTAGGCCTAAATCTATTGCTCGCTTCACTGGCTTGGCGTCAGCCATTTGATTTTGATGGTTTCTCCATTGAAAAGGGAGGAAAGTTCCTCCATTTGAAGACGAACATTGGGGACATCGCCGTTTCTCCCTTAAAGGAGAGAGGGTCACTGCATTTTTTAAGAGTGTGGGATAGTTGGTAATCCATCCTCAAGCAACACCGCAACAGCGGACAACACACTAAAGTCCTGCCTAGGAAAGCTAGCCGAACACGCCATCCTGAACCGACTATCGGAACACGTAGAAGAAAATGAGTACTTCCCCTACAATAGGATCGGCTACAGGCTGGGTCTCTCAACGCAAGACGCCATGCTAAGAATCAAGAAAAGTCTGCTGGATCGCCCCACACGAAACACCAACGCGCTACTAGGACTCGACGGGGAGGAAGCTTTCGACAACATCCGACATCAAGCCATTCTCAAAACCAAATCTGAACAAAATCGCGGAACACGTTGCTACCATTACGTAAAGGCCTTTCTGGAGTTTCGAACGGCCACTCTCCGCATAGGCGATCACGTTTAGGGGAGCTTTGGACTGTACAGTAAGGCAACATCGCAAGGCTCGGTACTTCCGCAATTTTTATTTACCCGAGCAATGGCAAAGCTCTCTCACGCACTGGGTGAACTTGCAGATGTGGAGCACGCCATATTCCCAGACGATGTCACCATTTGGAGCTCCAGTGACAACATTGTGGAAATAGAAGCTCGCATGCAAAATGCCATCTTGGTTACCGAAGCCCATCGCACCCCAGTGGACTTCGCTGCTTTTCGAGAAAATCCAATCTGCTCACCTACCACCCCCCAAGACCAGGCCACCCGTCAAACGACTTGCGCAGACAATTCCCTCCATGCACACAGTTACACGACTGGGACGGAAATCGCATACCTACGCTGGCAAAATACGAATCCTAGGACTAGTTATCCAAATTAACGGCTCCAACTAGGTGACGCTAGAAAGCATCACGATCAAGATTGGGAACGCCATCCGAACGTTTCGGCGCATCATGAACAGGGACAGAGGACTGGGCGAGGACAACGCCATCAGAATGGTCCACGATTTTGTATTGTGTCACATCACATGCGTGGCTGCGATGTTCAGCAGGAATAAAGCAGATCGGGAAGTTCTCGAAGTACACATACGACGAGCTTTTAAAACAGCGTTTGGGCTCCCCTATAGTGCCTCCACTGATCTACCCTTACAGCTAGGAGTGCACCATGCCCTTGCCGAAATCATCAAGATTCAGCACACGGCATCGATCGCACGCTTATGAAACACCAAACGGGAAGGGCGATTCTCGTCAAGTTCGGCCTGACCATCATATCGGAAAAGAACAACGTCCAGCAATTACCTAAAGCCATGCGAGAAACAATTACAGTGCCCCACTTGCCAAGAAACGGGCACCCGATCCACACTCAAAGAAGAAGACTAGCCCGCGCCAGAGCCCTCGCGGCAGACGCGGCAAGGTTTCCCGACCAGGCAGCTTTCGTGGTGCAGCGCATGTGCCAGGAAAGCACGCCTACTCGGTAGCAGTATTCGATGGACAGGAGCGAACGCGCAACTCACTCACGCTGTAAACCAAGAAGCCGGAGGTAGCTGAACAAGCAGCGATAGCCTAGCTCTCTCAAGGACTGGAGCTTCACAACCGTATACAGGTATACTCCTTAGAGCAGCTACTCAAACGTTCGCCAAGGGCGTGATAGACAAGACGACGCTACGAATCTTAGGCGGAAGCAACATCACCGGTCACTTCATCGTATGGTTGCCGAAACACATGGGCAGCTTAGTGGGCGGCCTACGGAATCTCAAGGAGACCGCACACGAGGCGGCACGGGGACTCATCGACCACGTCACTCCGGTTGCCCCCGCTACCCCACATATCGAGTACAGGGATCAATGATTCACTTACAAAGAGCTCATTAAAGGGCCCCTCACCAGGTGACCTAACGAATTTTAGTTAGACATTGCAAGTTGTTGCGAGCCCAAGCGAGCCCAATTAAGAGCATTATGCCACAAGAATATTTCTAATCGGTCGTTCAGAAGCTGAGAAAAACAATAATTTGTAGCGGCGCGAAACCATGATGCGAGGAGGCGAGAGGCAAACCCTTGCCGCTCGCCCCGCGTAGCCTTCGCAAGCCAAATCCCTTCCCTGCCCTCTTCGGCACGCGAGCAGGAGGATCACATAACGCATACGCATGAACACGTCATGCGCACAAAATGTCACGAGCGCATGACGTGTCCGAACCAGCCCGAGCCCCAGAGACGCGAGCGGTGTTGTGGCGGCGTTCTTTGAGCTTCATCTCTGCAAGCTATGCCGAATGCACCCTCGCCGATCACTTGGCTTTTCAACCTATTACTGAGCACGAAAGCTGCAACATTTTTACGGACGCGAGACCAGCGGTGTGCCGCATGAACATCTAGTTAGACGCGGGAGGATAAATGAGCCTAATGAGCGCTGGAACGCGGTAGAAAATTAGTTTCGTTGTAAAGGGCGGCGTCTGCACGATGAGCAAACCGCGAGAACACGAACGCGTGCGAAACGGAGGTAGATTAGTCTCGAATCTCGCTGCGATTCGGAGTAAAAATTAAAACAGAAGACGCAGACATTCCGTTTGTGTGTTTTATTATTGCTCTCAAGTTTTATTTATCCATTCAAGCAACAAATTACACCAACTACACGTCGTGTCAAATAATTATCGCAGTGTCACGTGCTACTGTTAGCGACGTCAGAGCACAGTCGTCTACGTAGAGGAGCGACGTCACAGCACTACCATCTACGTAGGGCCATTCTCTCATATACGTCATCCCCTCATTCTCTGGGCACGCGGCCGCGAGAAGAAGGGCAAGCGGCGTTCAGCTTGAAATTTGACCCATTTACGTGGCGCGTAGCGTTGCAAATTTTGGCAGACGTAATCGTGAACGCCCAGTGCATGCATTGCGCTCGTCAGCTGAAAATTGTCAAACCTGGTGAGGGGCCCTTTAAGCACATTTAGCTAGGCAGACGAGAGTTCCTCCTCCCGGTTAAGAACTTAACGCGCAGCCAGTCGGTCACGTTACGCTTGTTCCAGGCAAACCATGCCCCAACCCATGGCGCATGCCGCACATCGACCCAGACTACGACGGACAACATGTGCGTGAAGAGCGTAGTGAACGTGTAGACTTGAACCATATGCTGTGTGGTTGTGCATCGAGTGAAACTTACGCCAAGAACAAGGAACATTTGGAAGAAGTGCTAAACAGTGCTTCACTAGAACATCAACTTAGAGCTGTGCAGGAGGCCGGCGAGGCAGAGGAGAGCTTCGGGCTCTCCGTTCAGACGTGAGAGGTGCCCTCTACCGCTGGCGCCTAGCCGAGTGTCTTTCAGGAGCCCTTATTTGGGCAATGCACTTTTACCAGGGAGGCGCTTGTAGTGCTGGTACGCAGTCCTCTGGTACGCAGTGCTGGTACGCAGTCCTCTTGAAGAAAACAAATCCATCACTAATGTCCCTCACATACAGCGGTAAATATAGTTCCAATCCAGGGCTAATGTCGTTCTTGTGTAGCGATTGGTGTAGTTCTAAATGCTGCGCTTAATGCAGCTCCACTGCTGTGAAACCTGAGGAAGTGCGTAGCATGGGCGCCCAGCAATTCCCGTTGCGCTGTTGTTGGTCTCTGTTGTGGAATAGCACGCGCGCCCGTTTCCTTTCCTTAGCGCGGGCACGGACTAGCGGCGGGAATCAACGGGCCACGCGGAGAGGGACCACCGTTGTCCCTTTTCTTAATTGTGCCAGCGGTCGCCGACTTCGCCCAAAGGAGCCGTCGATCGACAAAAGGAGCAAACTTACCCTTTGTTTTCTACATCGAGCGGACTATGCCTCTAAGCGACGTTTAAGCGTTATTGCTTGCGTCGCAATAAAGTGTTCCTTTTGTCAAAGGTAAAAGCGACCAGATACGAAAAGAACTTTAAAATGAAAGACGTTTCGGCTTCCATACGGGGGCCTTGTCCACAATGACGCAATGAAGGAAGGGGTAGTGATTAAGTAAGTGCAAATAGATGGCACGAAAAGCGTGTACAAACAGTAGGAATGGGCCCGTCAATGCGGTTCAGCGTGGTATCAGTAGTGTGGATTAGTAATGACTCCAGATGAAGTCGCGAAGTTATATTTCTTTCAGTAGCTAGCACAGTAGCTAGCAAAGTGTTGTTTATTGGCCTAGACTGTTGCCTTATTCGCCCAAACTACTGGCGGAAACAGGGGGGGGGGGGATTTGGCGATCGCACCCCTCCTCCGAAGCCACCAACCAGTCCCCCCCCCCCTCCCTTCAGCACCTTCTCGACAGCAATTTTTCAGGCCGCTGCAGCGACATTGGCGCCTTGGCTGTCTGCGGCGAGAACTGCACCCATCACTTCTACCCACACCGCATTCAGCAGCTTCAGACAGAACTGGAATGTGTTTGAATGATCGCCTGCTTGAGCATGCCAGCAAATGGCAGTGCAGAGTCCTTTACGCGAGAGAGCATCTTCGAGAAGTCGTGCATGAGCAGTGACACGCGACACCAAGACAAAGTATGTCCCTCCCGGCAATGTTCCTTTTCGGAACATTGCCGGTGTGCACACAGTGTCCACAACTTAACAATGCAGCCTTTCAACGAAGGCTCACCAGGTGTCGACTAATCCCTTCTGTGACGTTGTAAATATGCGTGCCACCCTAAAAATGCACTGCTGGAGCAGTGACCTCATCCTTCGTACGCCCGCATCACGTCGCTAGCGCCGCCATATTGAATTTGATGCTGAGTTTGATCTTCTGGATGCGGCTATCGGGTCTCCGATTGCAAAGGAAAATTACAGATGACATTTTGTTGCGCTCCTTTCCTTATTGGTTGTTTGGCGCTTTGCGTTGATGGCAGGCTTTAAACCTCTTATTCTTCTTTATTTTCCTTGCTTTACTCTGCCATTTATAAAGTGTATTATTTTGCCAATAAATCCAGTTGTAGTCAGCGCTTGTCTGTCGTTTTTCTTGTGGGTGCCAGTGCGCTGGCACTTCCTTGCTCCATATAACGAACCAACTCGCCCATAAAGAAGTATTGATCAAAACATTCTCTTGTTCTTTCTGTTGCGTAACAGCACCTACAACGCATGTTTTTCAGCGAGAAAGCACGGCCGCGGCGTATAAAATTAGGCGAATATTTGAAACAAGTGAAACCAACATCTAGCGGCCCTACCTGAGGCAGGCAAACGCCGCTGCAAGCAACTATGACACAAGCAGTGCTACCTGGGGTGACCGCCTTCTTTCACTGTGAGTCCGTGCAGCCCTTCGCCCTCACCCCTCACACATCCCCTTCTAGCCACCATATCGACAGTGTGGAGCATTGTAGTCTGCACAAAGGGTACCAATGAACAGTGTCGTTTTTAAAATGTGTTCTCTCCAGCCAATTTATTTAGGAGTGCCTTTTTTCATTCTCTTCTGTTTTGCTTTCTCGCGGCGCTCATCTGAGAAACCGGCACTAATCGCAGAGGCCACAAATCACCTAGAGAACTGAGTGCAGTGCCGTGTGTCATCAGCGCAATTAACTTCTTCCTCGAAAGGGTTCTTCAGAGGAACGAAAGGGTTTTACTTCAAAATACTTTTGCCCATGTGTAAGGGGTATTACACGCTTGTCCGAAAAGGGAGTTAGCATTCCTGGACGACACCAGCGCGGCCACACGGCGATTGGAGGGGGTTGTTTTGTGTTTCATTTAGCATTCCTTGTTTTGTTCTTTCTTCTTTCTGTTTTTCTTGTGACTGTAGAAACCAATAATAATGAGAACTAACAGACCATAATGCCAAGGAAAGAAAAACATTAGACATTTATTTGGAAGCAAGCGCTCGTCTTCGTTGTTGATGTGTCGCCCCTCCTGTTTCGCGCTCTGTCACTTTAGCAAAACTGAAAAATAGGGGTGTGCGAATATTCAAACTTTCGAATATTTTTCAAATAGTGTTTGCTATTCGATTCCATTCGCACCGAAATTTCACTGTTCGAACACTCGAACTTCCGGAAGGTAAATACAGTCAACGTCCAATTTTTCAGACTCTGAGGACCGCGAAATCGTCTGAAAAATCTGGCAGTCTCAAAAACCAATTCATGCTTTTTTATTCCGCTCAAGCGATCAGATCGCCACAGCCACGTCCGAAATAGCTTTAATGCCTCCCACTTCACTTGCCAGGCATTTTGGTGCGCACCTAGGCTCTCGTAAATACATTCAGTACCTGCCACGAACCCCGCTTAACTACGTGCCAACCGCCATTTGCGAATTGGCGGCTCGTGATGAGCGCTGCTGACACCACCAAAGCGCGGCATAGATTACGGCTCTCAGGCACCGAGCGTTTGGAAAACGATGATGCGGAACACAATGACTGTGGCGGAAGACGGAAGAGCGCACGACTCGTACGGCTTTCCCCGATACGTGTGCGCAAGTGATGCAGAACTATCGGTAAATTCACTATCAATAGCATCGATAGTTCTTTTGAAACTATGGATAGTGTAGACAAACTGTCGATAGTACTACTATCGACAAACTATTGATAGTGTAATCGCTAGTACCATGGTTAATATTACTAGCAGGGCTGGGCAAAGATACTTTGAAATTGTATCGCGATACGATACAAGATACTCGGGCAAGAAGTATTGGAGATACAGATACAAGATACTGCCGAAATAAATGTATCCGATACGATACTTCGCAATTGTATCTTAAGATACTTCGATACATTCTCAAATTTGTTATTATAGATCCATGTAATGCAGCAGCAAACGCCTATACACGAAAATGCCGGCTTGAAAATTTCTTAACTGTGACCTATTTTATTTTACTTGAATGAAATATCTGTCAGTATCTCAAAACTTTTGCCCTTCTTGCTCAAAGTACATTAGTTTTCTTCCAAAACAACTTATTGGGGCTTGTTTTAGATTCTTCACAAGACAACTCTTTATACACTTTCCTGACAGCGGTTCTTGCTTGTCGTTTTTGCAACTGATGGGAGTCGTTGCTCAGCTTGCCGACCAGCTAGGGGGTTGCAATATATTCACAATAATGTCAACAAGAAGCCTTTACACGACGGCGCAAACACCGGTGTGGACTTTTCCCTTGTGCGTATAAGACAGTTTGCACAATGCTGTATATCCGGACAGGTTTACAGCAGCAACAGCGCTGGTAGCGACTTTTTTTTGGAGTGGGAGGGGGGGGACGCATAGGGTATACGGGGTTCGAAACCGTTCGCTAGCGGCCCGGCCGGCAGACATAACCGTCTCCGTCCCATTTGTTTTTATTTGCTAATTAAGTATGTTCGTGAGCTACACAGACATGACTGGTCTGAATCATTTCTTTCGTGAGGAGCATGTGGTCACCATGTGCTGAAACATAACCGTGGAACAGAAACTCTATATTTCAATCCGCGTCCAGATTTCACTCGTTGTGTACTTCGGTATCCATGTTTCTCTCATCCCGACTCCAAGTCCCCTTCAGAAATGACCTATACGTGAGATATAGGAAAGGCTTCCTTTTAAATGGCAACGTCATTTTGTTCAAAATCTCTACGACCCCATCATCTCCACTGTCCCGGCCCTTGGAGCTAAATTGCGCGACTGCGGCCTAGCACAAGTCCTAAGAAAGGACTTGTGATAATAATCAAATTATGATTTCATAAATTCTTTGAATAAATGTAGGTGGAAGTGAAAAATACGGTACGCCAAGATATTTTCTGTTAGGTAAACGCTTGCTCTATTAGATACAGTGTCAGTAGCAGTGGTGCTAAAGTTGTTAGAATCTGTCACAAACGAGCGCGTGAACAAAGCGCGCGCGCGGCCACTTTCAAACGGCAGCTGGATAGCACGACGCCAGCCACTCGCCCAAGAAGCGCGAACGACCAAACAAACATTAAAAGACGCCGGCGCGCCGACGCTTCTCCTCACCCACTCGAAGCCGTCGCGGATCCGCAGACAACCAGATCAAACGCCCGGTAAAGCCTGGAACTTTCTAGAAGAAAAGCATGACGCGACGCCGAGTGACGCCGCCGCGAGTAGAACCGGCAAGAGAAATCTCAAACTTTCCCTAGCCCTGGCTGTGCTGCACGCCGAAGAACCTTCCCGATGCTTCTAAAACGCCGGTGAGAGAAAATAAAAGCGTGCACCGACGACGGAGTGGAACAGTCGGTCCGGAGATGGTGAAGTTATGCTGAGTGTGGCTCCGTCAGCCAAAGAAGACGTGTTTATGATGTTGTGCGGTTAGTCGATCGTTTATCTGGAAGAAGAGGATGGTGACGCCGTGTGAGCCGTAACAAGTTACGACGACGGAGGAACGCAACGACAGACAGCGCTGGAGTTGGCGTGAGTATTTCCTAGAACAGAAGCATTCAAGTACTGTCCAAGAATTGTGGACTGGATTAACGGGATTAACGGAACACTTGTCCCCATTAACGGGACAAGTGACAGAATCTTATTTGCATATAAGTTAACTGATTGCATGGAAGTCAAACTTACATCCACGATATCCTTCAAATCGCTGCTATGTAAAATCCACGCGACGCAAAGTAGCCCCATCAGAACTTGCGCGATAGACGCCGCACGCAGTGAAGTGTGGCGTCTAAAAAGAAAATAAATCAAGAAAATAAAAAGTACGTGGGCTGGGCGTAGATGTCCGCGTGCTAGGCTTCGTGATCTTCTACCCTCTCTGGATGACTGTGGCGTAAAAATAAAATAACGTCACGGCCCTTAGACTTATTTAGATGGCTTAAGGGCACCAGTGCCAGCTTGAGAAGCGGAGCTTGGCCAGCGATTACTGCTTCGCATGGTTGTGTTGCGATAGAAGTATCTTGTATCTTAAGATACAGGATGCATTATCGAATGTATCGGAAATACAGATACAGATACTCGTCTTTCGAGACGTATCGCGATACAGATACAAGATACCCATAGAGTATCTAAGATAGTATCTAAGATACATGTATCTTCGATACTGCCCAGCACTGATTACTAGGAACATTACTGCCACGCGTGTGTATTGCTTTGTTCTGGTGTATTCCGGTTTCACCCACAAAGACTGTTAGGGACGTTTGACGCAGACCGCTCCGTAATGTTTCAGAAGCTTCTCCATTGTTTGAGATCATTCTGTTAAGAATACGCGCCGGACGTGGATAGTCAAGTTTATTCGGCAGCTTACGCGAGCACCAGATATAACGTTAGGAGATTTGATGGCGGTATAAAAGACCACGCGTTCCACCGATAATAAGATTACTTAGCGGCAGACGACTGTTCTCGCCGCTATCACTGCGCAGCCTCTATTGCTTGTGTTTTGAGGTCTAATTTTCTGGGCATAAGATCGCCCAAATAAACAGCTCTTTATTTCTCAGTCTTGTTGCAGCATTCTTCACCGTCACAACCACGTGAAAATGTTATCTGAATAATGATGTTTTTGCGGGGCGGCCATATTGACAAAATTTTTGCGATAGCCTACCATCAGCTTCACTTAAATTATATATATTCGTGAAAGAAATAAATTATTTCCGCAGTAAAAATAGCGGCATATGTCCACCAATAAATCAATAAATTCACATCCAAAATCAGCCTGTTACACCTTGCATTTACGAAACTGTGTTCATGATATTTTGTTTATTTTGATATAAAATGCAATATAAATTTAAAGCCGCGCAATTCCACAATATGTAACGCCTTCCTTCCCGCTACAGCTGAATAGTTTGACTTTATGGTCATGTGTCAGCAAAGCACTAAGGTGAAGAACACAAGCATGTCTATAGTCGGTGACAACCTAAGAATAAATATAAGCTCCGCCCACGAGGCCGCATTGCTCATATTTTGCATGCCTCCGCGCTACAAACGAAGTAGTTCCTAAACAATGGCAATAATTTTCACTCATATAAACCTTATTTTGCAATACTGCACTGATATTGAAATAAAGAAAGCAAATCTAGATAAAATAAATTGTGAAGGCACGGAGTTCAGCGTCAGCATAACAATATATGTGTTGTTTAAATCGCACCCCCCGCCGCGTTCATCTCGGAGTCTATACGAAAAAGTAATGTACATCTCAAAGGCGATGTTTCTGAGCAGTACCTAATATGGTATTAAAACAAAGAATGCCAGATTTAACATAAAACTTAAAATAAAGGAATCGTTATTTCACGGTTTCACAGAACAAAACAGGGATATTAATCACGTTTAATAAGGTCGTTTGTAATTTTTTTTGCGAAACTCTCACCGCCAGTTTTCTTCACTGTCTGCTGTAACTATGGCAACTGTGACTCAAAGCGAAGTATGGCGAAGTGGTCTGAGATCGCCTTTGTGAATTTCGACTCTGGTGTCGCCGTAAATACCGTATTTGCGTCTCTAGTCGCCGTGCTTGTAATCGTGTTTGAGGAAGACGCCAAGGCTTCATTTGACGTCTTGTTTCATCGAAATAAAAGCATTTTGCACACATGGCGTTTAACTGTGGGGGCCATTGCGTGCGTTGCCGTTCATGCCGAGGAGGTGCACGCGGCTAAATTGGCATTGACTAAAAGCTTTACGTGGGATTGTTTCCCGCTTCGACAACTTGCACTGGCACTGCCATTACCCCTTAAGCCATTGAACGTTCAAGTTCTTAGTTAATTTATTACTTATTACATAACTGCGTCACCCCAGTGGGAGTTACAGCAGGGGGGGCCACTTTTGCTAGAAGAGGGGCCCCTACCTTCTATATATGTGTGTATCTGTGCGAAGGTATAAATATCTATACGTAGATTGTGAAGAGGCTGTCATCGGTTGCCGTAAGACAAATAGGAAAAGGATACACGCTTCTCAAAAGAGTTTATTTGTCAACGCTTCGATCGGAGACCGATCTTTATCAAGGGAAAATTTACGAGTCTTCGATGCGCTTTTATAGCATCGTCCTCCGTGCAGGTACAGCGACAAAAAAAAATAAATAAGAAAAAATGTAGAAATGAAAAAATCAGGAGGCCAAAAGATGACAAATGTACACACGGACATAGAAAAAGCACGTGCATACTCGAAGAAAAAAAAGGAAAACATATAGATGTCTACATAGGTAATCTCGGTGGACACAATCAGTAAGTACATTCCTTTCGTACATTGTCAAGCCCCAGCTCTCCTGCTCCCCCCCCCCCTCATTTGTTCGTGAAGCACAGTGAGGGGGTGAGGCTTCAGAAGAAGGTATAAGCGCTTAAAAAAAGGGTCTATGCACTATAAGCTTCACGAGTTTAATATAAACCAATTATCACTGCGTAATACATGCACACAATACACGCGAAATGCTAAAAAACGCACGTTAGACAAAAACAAGGATTCCAAATATGATATCGTGAAATATGATGTAACGCCATTAAAAACAAACGCTTTTTTTTTTCACTCAATAATAGTTTCAGCGGCGTCACTTCAGTTACGATCACGATCCATGCAGCCGACGTGTCACAGCGAGCGCATCATTTCGCGGTTCGTAGACAACGATTACCTCGCACGGCGTTTCTCATTGCAAGACGTTCGTGCATCGAGCGCGATACTTACGCGACGGGCACTTCAACCTAGCACATCATTGTGGGCTGGTGGAACTAAATTCCGTTGATACGACGCAACTGCGCCAATAGGCACACGTCACATAATCACAAACGCACCAGATGACCACGATTATCTTCTTATAATGCACACACCACTGCATATTCTCCACACCTGGTTTGTTTACTTTCGCATTGTGTTGCGCTAACGGGTTATGTTGGTCGCTTTCTTTCTCTCACGCTTCGTCCACACATACGTCACTTATATAGGCGCACAGCACGGCGCATATCACAATAGATCACCAAGATTCCCATGTCACGAGCTCGAAGCAACACACACACACGCGCGCACATGTGGCAGCGCTAATGCAATGGCTTTTGCGGGCGGTAAATCGTACACAGACGCGTGTACATTCCGACTTCACTTTCACCTCACTGCACACGAATGAACGCAACGACAATCGCCGATGTGGTGACCCTCAGGCGATATGCTTGATGTATCCGAGCGATGGAGAGAACACACGCCGTGTTGCAACTTGACGCTGACGAAACGACGGAACGCGCTCAAGCGTTGTAAAACACTCCGAGCTGCTGCCACTTCGGTGCACTGCAAACGCGGCACAGTCACAAGCTTCTACTGCATCGGATGACGACCGGCGAGGACGATGCTGGGTACGTGCGAATAACAGTAGGAAATTGCATCTTCTGGAGGAAACAAACACCGCAGGAAATTCAAAATGACGGATCCCGGTCTCGGTGCAGCGGTACTAGTACACTCTAGCGGTACCTCGCCTCTCGTCGCGAACGGCGCCATGTTGCATTTTTCATTGGTTCGTCTTAACCGTTACGTCAATGAAAAGATCGGCCGTAGTTGGACGCGCATAATACAAACGGACAGCGGTATAGTTTACTTTTTATTCTTAGCTTGTCACCGACTATACTTTCTTGCACTTCAGCCTGCTCTTCCGGCTCCACTGTGTTCCACGCGTGCTCGGAACCAAGCTTATTCTGCAATGAGTTCGCGTTGTTGATTCTATACTATCGATAGTACCATCAAACTTTTTACTATCGATAGCACTATCGATAGTATCTTTTACCATCGATAGTTCGATAATGACTCAGCTATCGATAGTACCATCGATAGTTCCGCATCACACATGTGCGCACACGCATCGCCAAATCTCCGCCGATTCGCGGCATTTGCTGCCGCGTGAAGCCGATCTTTGCTAGTTGTGTGCAGCACATCGCAAACTGACGCCGTCACTGCCGGGGCGCTTGCTGTACTGTACGCACGCGTTTCCCGTGATAGCGTTCGTTCGGATAGGCCTAGTTACGACATGGCCACTCCGTTCCTAATCGCACACGGTCGCGGCGATGACGAGCTGCTCTCGTTCGTGAAAGCGCACTTAGCGCGTCTGTGAAGGCGCGTCTGTGCGGCGCACTTAGCGGTCTCGCACAAAAAGGCAGCATGAACCAACGTTACTAGAACAAACTCAGTTTCAGAGCTCCGTATCTCCGCCAGCGGAGGAGGGTGGTCCGAACGGCGGTCGCGAGAACTAGCGGCGCTGCAGTTCCGTCTTGCGCCACTATCGGCGCGTCGTCTGCTGCCACGGCATAACGCTGTGGTCCGCCGCGCAGTTGCTCGCGGCAACTTTCTTATTGTACTAGTTAGGTGGATATGCATAATGTCGTCTGTATGCATTGTCCCGCGTGCTTTGTTCATTGAGTGGCTAAGAATTGATGTTCGGTCTATATTGCCACGCCCACTTGTTTTATTTTGATGTATTCGGGTTTGACCAGCGAGGAGGGTTATCAACGCTCGACGCTGTCCGAGAAAGCAGTGTTCGAGAAGCTTCGCGATTGTAATAGATCGTTTTGGAAAGATTACGCGCTGCACGAGAATGTTCCAGCTTTGCCGAGAGATAACGCCGCTACCAGCGATATCGCTGGAAAGTTGGATAGCGCCTGTATAAAAGCCGACGCGCTTGACCGCTTGTCAGTTGATCGACGGTCGACGCTCTGTTCGCCGCTATCGGTGTATTGCTGTAGTTTGACTTTCAGTTTCCCGGCCACAAGTTCGGCCAAATAAAGAGTTTCATCTCGGACCTGCTGACTGCTGCCTTCGTCGACGTCACGACCCTGTGACAATATTTGAGCTGTCTACATTGCGCTTAACTTCCAATCATAGGGGTTTCTAAGCGAATGAGGGTTTTCAGAGTAATTTTTATAACTACCACCACAATTTTAGCCGCTGCCGTCTTATCTAGACCAAGAACAACCCAACACGTTTGTAAAAGCCTTTATAGTGCACAAAGAAGCGTACTTACTCGAGATACAAAAAACGTTCTAGAAAAACAGCACTCATGTTTCTACAATTTATTGAAAAAAAACTTTCTCGAAAAACATCACCAATGCCTTGCAATGCTTACAAGACACGTTTTCGCGACGGTTAAAGGGATACTGACCCAAAATCGGAAAATTTTACGAGAACTCGGTAATCGAAATCTCAGTGTGCTATTACATCGAATAGAAGTCGTCTTTGAGCAGTTATTTCAGCGGATAGTTGTATTTTCGGTGTCTGATCTTTCTACGTCGCATCCTTCTACGGTGCCTTAAACAATTCGAACAGATCGGCCGTGATGTGAGGACCGAGCAATTATTCGCGCGTACTCTGTCGCTAGAAGAGTCGACAGTATTCAACTTCAGTTTTTCAACTTCACCGAGCAGATGGTTCATGCCCGCAGCACTTTACACTGTACGATAGCCGTTTGCGTTCCGTGCTGTAGCCGTTCACTACGCAGTTAAACTGCTCGTCAACTACAATTATCTTTTGAACAAGTAAGTATCCGTTCCCGAAGCAAAGTGTGGGATTGGGCTAGTTGGCATTCCATTATTAAACTGCCCAGCGCAAAAAAGTTGACACGGTACACATAGAAAAGACGAGGACCAGCGCTGGTCCTCGTCGTTTCTATGTGTACCGTGTCAAATTTTTCCGCTGAGCAGCCCGTTCCCGAGCCGGCGAGTGTAAAATATTCCGCACATCTTGTTCAATACCTTGTCGTAAAATCTCGAAAATCCACTGCTTTGAAGGCATAGCGACAGCTGACAACTGATCGAATGTTAGTGTGATGCAGCTCAGTCTTGGTAGCGTATATAGGTAATCGCCTGCCTTTCGCTTTGCTGTTCTATTTCTGGCGGCTCCTCCAAATTGGGCACTGGGCTTTCGCGGGACGCCGTGCGTTTTGGGGGGGAGTTGCGCCTAAACACCGAACATTTTGGCTTTGAAAAGCCAAAATGAAAAGCCCACGCCCTAGAGTCACTGTATATGCTACCTTTAGGTAGTAGAGTTGCGCATAGGTCCGGCTAGCAACCACAGCTATGCGGTGAAGTCGCTCTTCGTTTTTGCAGGCAACATGCCTACCGTGTCGCCGATTAACCTGTCTGGCGTGTCGAAGACCGGCGATAAACATTGGCTGTCCATGGCCAGTGTTAATTCAGTTCGCTGCAGCGGCGGCGTCGAGAAATAAAAAAATTGGCCCAAACGGCAGCTTCTCCGCAATGCATGGTTGCTAGCGGCGTTGGAAGACAGATGCGCAACTCTGCTACCTAAAGGTAGCATATACAGTAACTCTACTGGGAACAAGCGTGGCACGGCACCGGGCGCAAGTTCCCACTTTCCACGTGGGATCAAAACTTCTTGTCCCGCAACGACACGACGATAGTGCTTTACAATGTCGTCACTCTCAAAATGAACGTCACAGACCTTGCATTTCGCAGTAAGCTTTCTATGCGATGCAAAGCTTGAATGGCATAGTGTCTTTTGCAGGTCCGAAGAAGTGTCGTGAAGCGGAGTCGTCGTTGCGGTAGCCGCTCTTGCAGCCCGGCGCAAAGCAAGTCGGCATACCGCACTGTGAATCTGTTCGCCCTCGTTACGCTTCGTACATCATGCACGTGTCTTCGTACAAGACGCTAAGCCTGGTCAAGAACAGTCGCAAAAATGACGAGCTAACAAAGCGCAGACGACGCTGTAACCCACGTGCGCACGTACATCGGCGGCGCCGATCACAAGCGCCAGCCGCGGGAGCTAGACGTGAGTGCAGCGCCACTAGTTCTCACGACCGCCACGCGGACCGCCTTTCCGGCGGAGCTTTTAAACTGAGTTTGTTCTAGTAACGTTGGCATGAACGGCGGAGCGGAACGCTCGGGTTATACGGATACCACTTCTACGGCCGCTACATAAAAATGTAGTGGCCGTGCCACTTCGCTAGGCCACATGCACTACTGAGCAGTTAGCTGAAGATGCTTATCAGAAAGGTTTGGGTGCGTTTTCGGCCATCTCTCCTCCGTGCATTTCGGGTGCTCATCCGGAAAGGCATCGTCGCACTGGGCCGCGGCAGTGGCCCTTTCAGATTTTCGATATGCTTCACGCCGTCACAATAGCATTGCGGCAAAGATGCCTTCCTGACTCTGCTGCGGCTGCAAACAGACAGATTGACGCACGAAAGTACTAGTTCGAACCTACGAGATTATCGATAGACGCGACAGAGGTGGGGGCTTTAATAATGCCGTTTCGGACCTGAAATTCGGGCAGAAATTCCAAAAAATCGGACGCGAAAGATGTTCAGCGTCCAATATTTCAGATGTTCTTTATATCGACGTCTGTGGGGCAGATTAGGAACTCCTGACTCAAAGCGAGCACGCCCTTGTCTACCACATCAGTTGGGCCTCCACAAAAGTTGAAGGAGGAGGAGAGGTTGAGGAAATAGCGTCTTTTCCTTTCGCATGTAGTGTTGTCGACCCCACTTCGGTTGCACCAGATCATGCAAATAAATACAATTCGGCCTCTGCATTGTCTTATTCTTGATAAGACAACTGGGACCAGCACCCCTCCAGCCCTCCGGCGCTTCACCAACCCATTCAAAATACACGCTTTGGTGTTGCTGTATCATAAGAATATGCTTAGGGATCCTCTGCAACTTTTTTTCTGTAATTTCGCTTCGAAGTATTAAAAAGAAATTCCACAAATATTCGACAACTATTCGACCAATATTCGATTCGATTCGCACTATCATTTTATTATTCGAATTCGCTTCGCACTCAAAATTTTGCTATTCGCACAGCTCTACTGAAAAACAAACAAGCCCACACTGCTAGTCTACTAAGCAGAAGGTCGTCGAAAAAAGCGTGGTGCTTACAGCGGCAGGAACGGAGGAGCCTTCCCTTCTCCCTTTTTTTTTGTCAGATACAGATGCTTCCTGCTGTGTTAGGAATCCTTAAAGGCACGATTCACCTTTCAGTGTCATTCGTCGTACAAGGTGTTCTCCAAAAGAGGGCAAGAAATGCCACCACCAGTCGCTATATGGAACATGATTCTTCCGAAACATTATCACAAAAACTTTCTGACTAAGCTGAAGCGAGCCAGAGGAGAGGACTCGCACTGATGACACGTTCAGTTCTTTCTAGGACTACGTCTCCTGGTGCAGGGATCGCTCACCACGCGTCTGGGATGACCTCGGCAATGTCGCATTGTCGCCGCCACAACGAAGAAGTTACGATCGGCTCCATCGAGCAATCCGCCTGCAACTTCTTTGTGCAGTTATGGGATGGTTGTTTTGGGGATCTGACGGGCTCGCCTCGCCCTTTCCCGGGGGTGGAACGGACACGGTTCCACACGTTCTGCCCCTTCGGGGCGTAATACTGAGACTTACCTTATTGGACAAATGAAGTACACACAATATTTTTCCTAGCAATCGTCCGAAAGACATTTAGGCCTGGCTTCGGCCCGATGGAAGAGGCATCCACAACAAATATGTAACCAACTATGTAATCTCTTTACTTTTTTTAAAAGCTGGCTCGCCAGGATCTTAAGCTGAGCCGAAATCCCGCGCCGCAACCGTAACCGTAGTCCCAGAGACGACCATTACAGGCGCAGCTCGCGTGAAAGAGAAGTCTTCTTCATCTTGTTCTTCAAGCGCCTTGATGATGATATTAACGCAAGCAAAACCACATATAGCATAGCCAACTGTAGCATGTGCACGCTCGCGCAAAAGAGAAGTCTTGTTCCTCTTGTTTTCGAGAGCCTTGATGATGTTAA
Source organism: Rhipicephalus sanguineus (assembly GCF_013339695.2). Classification (NCBI taxonomy): domain Eukaryota; kingdom Metazoa; phylum Arthropoda; class Arachnida; order Ixodida; family Ixodidae; genus Rhipicephalus; species Rhipicephalus sanguineus. The sequence goes on along the minus strand of NC_051179.1, from coordinate 175,905,795 downwards.
TAACGCAGGCAAAATCACGTATAGCATAACCAACTGTAGCATGCGGCGCTCACTCCGCACCGGCAGTGCGCTTCTATACTAATAACATGAACGAAGAAGACAAGGCGGTGGAGCGGAGGGCTCGCAAGGCAGCAGCAATGCGGGCTCGCCGCCAAGAGATTACGGTGAAAGCTCGCGAGGCCTCAGAGAGACGTCAGCGTCGTGCGCACCCCGAGATACCAGCCTGCAAAGCCGAAGCAGCGCGGAAGCGGCGGCAAGAGAACCTCGAAGAGGCACAGGCGCGGGATGGAGCGGTCAAGTGCCGAAAGCGGTCGCTACCTGAAGTTGGTGGCGCCGACGCGCGCTTCAAGCGAGATTTCCTGGACCACACTTTAGGCCACAGCTGCAAGGTCTGCGACCGCTTGTGGTTCGACAACAACCTGACCACAACGCAACTATAACAACGTGTCACGTTTTTATATGACAGTAGAGGAATTGTACGGAGCATTCGCGGTTTACCCAATTATCTCCGAGCCAGCTCCTCAATCATAATTCACTCCGTGGATGTGGCGTGATTTTTTTCTTCTAGTTTTTCTTCTTTGCCATCTGTTAGTGTATATTTTGCAGCGTCATATGCGTGACGGAAATACGTCAGTGGAGCCGCGGTGAACCCCGGATAAAACACTTTCGTGTTAAAAACCACGGGAACCCCCTCCCCCCAAAAAATATATACATCGAAGTGACATGTACACTCTCAGAACAAAAGAGTCAAAAGAGGGTATAGGCACCGTGAATCTCTTGGGTATCCATTTGAGCCCTATATGAAGGTAGAAGCAGAAAAAGAGAGCATATCTGAAGGGGTCACTGGACTCTCGTGAAGCGTGTTTCGATTAGCTTCCGTGATGAAGGCGCCGCTGTATACGCCGTACATAAAGCGCGTTTGCCGTTCGGCGCCGTTTTGGCGGGGTCGGGGTGGATCGCTGACGGGGACGGGCTGGCGCGGCGTCTTCGCCTCCTCGCTCAGGCTCCTCGGTCTATTGGAATGCGTTGCGTTGGTTGCGCGGGTTGCGTGTCTGGTAGTTTTGTGTTCGAGCGAACATGCGCATCTTCGCTGGCGGTGACGCCAGGCTCGGTGCTCTAAGTGACGCTTAGAGGGCGGAATATTCATGGAGCGGCGTACACGCACAACGTGCGCCCGTTGACGTTTAGTGTACTGCTTTTATAGATAGTAATTATATAGGTTTAGCTGGGCGTTTGCGCAGCTCTGCGGAAGTAGGCTGCCAGCCATTTCCAACAGCAGCCTGCGTCCGCGGGGCTATTGTGGATCCCCAACTAATACTGTCAGTTCAGGAGTTTACACCGTTATGCGCGTTGCTGTACAAGTTCTCATAAAATGAGCGATGCAAAGAATTATCAAGGGTAATTGTTTGCTGATCGCACATTGTGTCTGCCCTGCTTAAGATGCAAGATGTCGTTTTGAGATGCGTTTTAGTCTACTTCATAATAAAATTTCCATCGAAATTCACTGTGCAGCATCTTTCCGCGCATGGGAACTGGAAAAAAAGTCTGTGGGCAGAACACTTAGACGCGCTATATATAATGGCTTTTGTTGGCTTAAAGACGGTAGTTTAAGATGCAGATATAGTACAATGTTTCCAGCGCGTACGTGGTAGTCACTTGAGTTGGACACGCCTCACCGGTAAGGTGAAAAGCTCGAGACTTTCGACGGCGCGCGTTGTTGCGGCCGCCGCCGCGCACTCTTTTCCCTCGTTTCTGTGTCCTGTTTTCGTGGTTTGCCTACATCTGCGATGACGTTTGACGTTTTAACAAAATCGAGTGAGTGCGCGTGACTGTCGGAACTATGCGCGGTAATTCCAGCATATGACATGTCTGATCTCGACGTTGACGGCGTTCGCGCGCGCTGGGTGCGGCTAGGGCGCTCGCATTCGCATGTGCTTACATGAGTATTTAAGAATGGGATACGATTGTAAAACATACGCTCAGCAATCGCTCACGGCGTGCCCCTGACTGCCGGAGGATGTGCTTGGGTGTCAGAATATGATGGCGCAAAGCCGCGCTTACTCTACAACCAAACAGTGAAGCAATTTCTCAGAAAAGAAGTGCTTTCATTCGTGCATAGCCAGTGCCTATTGCGAAACGAAGTTCCCGCTGCCTTTTACGTAAACATTTGTTTTCGTTGGGTAATTATTTGGAACGAAACACTCGTGTCAGATGTGTGTACAGTAACGGTGGGTTGAAAAAAGGGTGGTTTTAAATACAAATAAGGAGTGTGTAAGTTTTCGTTATTCCCAGAATCCCGGATCACTTCTCCCGCCTCTTCAATCCAGGTGACAGCCACACTCGGGGAAACGAAGGTGTCGCTTGGTCTGGCGCCTCGCCGCTCGTGATGGGAAAATCAACAGCGGCGTTCGCCCTGTCAACGAGGCAGTCGGTCCTACATTTCTTTTGGTTGGACAAGACGATGTAGCAAAATAGGTGAGTGGCACCCACGCAAAGGAGCCTAAATCAATTTCGTTTGTTCTTTAAAAGAGGCCCAGATCATCTTGTGCTGCCAGTTTGTCGTCAAGTGACGTGATACGAAAGCTACTATTTGCAAGTTGTGTTTTACACGATAACGTCAAAAAACTTGGTTCTTTACCATGCCTGTTTGCATTTCTTGTTTTGATGTAAGCCTTCATTATGTCTTCATTATGTCTTTCTTCTGCCCGTGTGTGGTTGCGCTACCGTTCCATTATGATGTACTTTCGTACGGTGAAAATCTTAAAACTCCACAATTACGCCTCATTTACACGATTCCCAAAAATAATTTGCGTGGGACTTTTAAGGCACAAGCCTTAGATGTCTGTTTCATGCTCGTGTGAGGCACAGATAATCAGGTACGGAAGTGCGGTACAAAAAAAAGTTTCAGCTTCGCCTCAAGGGCGAATCAATGAATGCGACAGCAAGAAATTGGAATGTCACAGGAAGAACGACAAGCAGCTAGAAAATTGCCGCGCGCTGCTCATGAACAAAGGACGCAGGAAAAGGAAACACGCAAGGCGAGTGCTAACTAACAACTGTCGCACCTGGACACTTGCCGCGCGCTTCTACACGAAGCGCGTGGCACAAACACTTCCAGCACACTGCTCAAACGAAAAGAACGCACATGTGTACACAGGACGAGCGCAATCTGTCACCGTTGTTACTTCAACTAGCCCCTACTTTGGCTCTTCATGCTAGCAGCTCACTCCTTTCGCACACGCGCCCGCTGAAGCGAGCAAAGTGACATTCTCGCGGTCTATAGTTTCAACGCAAATTTTGCGGTGAAAGCAGAAAACGTACAAAACTCCCCCTGAAGAGATATGCGCGCGAGCACGGTCGACCACGCACTGTATGTCAAAGTACAATTCGGAGGCGCACATCCCAGCTCCGGCGAGACACTGGAAAGATTTAGAATTGCGGACCCAAGAAATTTGCAAGCCGGCAGGGCGCATGCGCAGAACGCAAGCCGCTCTCGGACTCTTGCACTTGCGTTGTCCCAAGACCCTGTAGCGCCATCCATTGGGAGGCGAGCACAACCGAAGAGCGCGCGACCTCAAGAGAAGAAAATAATGACGGCACTTAGCAGTGGCACGTGAAGCCACCTCCCGCGTTCCGTGCTGGCGTGGATTCTGGTGGCTAAAATAAAACTTCATTTGGGTCTACTTGGTACACATTCTTGAGGCTAAATTACTGTGCAAACCCACTTCTTTGTCATTCTTGTTTCTTCTTTACTTCTTTGCCCTGCGCCCATCTAAATATGATTTGATGTCTTCGCGTATCTTTTACACTCTCATCCTTGTTACACGTTTTGGTTTAGAGCTATTGTTGTGAGCGCATGTGCGCCTTCGGCTTATATATGCATTGGCGCATGAAAGAATAAAGCATCTGTTGTTGCTTATGTCGCACGTTTCTTTTCTTGGTGGGTGTCTCATGCGCTTGCGCTGTAATTTTAGCCTCGGGATTCTGGTCATTGTGTGAGATATATAGTGTGATTCTGATTCAGCCGTCTAGTCTCTTCCATTATGTGGCATAAGCCTACATGAACCAAAGCGTTCCCACTAGCTCGCGCCACCACGAGCCACGGGACGCTCGTGTTTTTCTCTGGAGTGCCGCGGCTCTACAACCCCAAAATGGAAAATTAGCGTGGGTCGCCAGCGATACGACGCAAACGCAGCGCGGGCAACGATGCAGCATGGCCCGCGTTTTACATAATTTTAATTTCGCCACGTGTGGCGTCTCGTGCGTTTCACTCAACGCCGCGAGCGTTTGTATTCTGCCGTTAGTATCCCCGACAACAGATGACGCATTGGCGCACGGCACCCCGGTTGCGCTTAGATTTGTTTTTCTTCTGAATTATTTTTATTTGTGGCTTTTATGTATATATACACACATATACATATCCGGGACATGACGGCGGTGGCAAAAATCTACCGAGAGTCTCCATATAATTGGCAATAAAAAAGTGAGCGTGTGAGCTGTGCGCGTACTTCGTCCACTTCGTCTTTGCGTCGTTCGCGTGAGAAGCAGCGCAGTAGGGTTGTGAAGGAGGGCGAGACACATGCTACACACGTCTCCAGCGGCGATGGTCCTGCCGAGCATGCACACTCGGAGGGCTTCGCTCATGATCGCAATAGGTCCAACTATGCTTTTACTTAAAACATTTTAGGAAGTCTCTCAACATCCCCCGTAATTTTTCGTATGTACGTATGTATAGTGCTCAAAAGCAGGGATGGGCGAATATTCGGACGTTTCGAATATTCGAACGAATATCACAGTATTCTAATTCGCTTCGATACGAATTTAGGTTATTCGAAATTTCGAAGTATCCGAAATCAACGAATATATGTATATATTTGACCACACATAACTCCCCGTAAAGGTGGTTTCACTGCAGCATTTGAGTGTTGTGCCGCGAAACCATCAATCCAAGGGAAATCTGCACTGCCGTGAAGCCACACTTCAAGGTTAAAATTACATATATATATTGTACCGGTGCGCATCGGCGCCCGCTCTGTGCCAGCGAGAGTGAAGACGATGACGTTCGTGTGTTGCGCGCTCGGTCTGTTTTCTGTGCTGACGCTGTCTCGCATTTGTGACCCTTGTGCCAGGCGCCGTGCCGAACCTCTTTAGAAGAACCGGCCTGTTGCATTTGGTGGAGCTGCTGGGTAGTTCCCCTCCTCGTCCTGGAGCTCCGCAACCGCACTTTACCATCTGCCTCCGCAATGACCGAGGACACCGTTCCCTCTCCAGCCCCACCTACACCCACGTCGGTCATGTGTGCTGGGGTGTTTCTTCAACGTGACCCTCCGATGTTCAGCGGCACTGACGAAATGGATGTCGAAGGCTGGCTGGTAGAGTTTGAGCGCGTGAGCGGTCCGAACAAATGGGATGAAAGTGAAAAGTTGACGCACGTCAGCTATTACCTGACTGATGTGGCCAAGCTATGGTACTTCCACCATGAAGCCGATTTCACCAACTGGTCGGCTTTCAAAGAGAAACTCACTTCGTTCTTCGGTAGGCCAGGCGTGCGAAAGCTTCGCGCCGAACACCGCCTGCGTGCCAGAGCCCAAAAAAACGGTGAGACCTTCACAAGCTATATTGAGGACGTCATCGACCTCTGTAAGCGGGTAAATGTGTCAATGGCAGAATCTGACAAAATAAGGCACATTCTGAAAGGCATAGATGACGATGCGTTCCATATACTAGTAGCCAAGTGCCCTAAGACAGTAACGCAAGTCATTGAACTATGCCAAAGCTTTGATGAGCTGCGTAAAAAGCGCCTTTCTACCCGTTCTGCCGGAATTCCGACAGCGGAACTCTCAGCCTTGGAAGATAGAAGCACTGGCGCTGAATATTCCACCTTGCTGCCACAAATTAAGCAGTACGTTCGTGAGGAAGTGGCTCGCCAGCTCTCCCTTGTGGCACGTGTCAACGAGTGCCCCACGGCGCTGGATCACTCGCTCCGCCGTGTCATTTAGAGTCAAGTTGCTGAGGCTCTCCCACCTCCTGTTCCAACAACGCAAGTTGCGGCGTCTCTCACTTACGCTGAAGCCGTTCATATGCTCGACCGACGCCAGTACCATCCGGCTCAGTCACCAACTTCTACTCGTCGCCACGCCCTGTCCACCCGGTACGCCATGTTCACGCACCACCCTTCTCGCCTCCCGGACCTTCTCACAACCCCTGGCTTACTCCAGACAACAGGCCCATCTGCTATGCCTGCGGTATTCCTGGCCATGTTGCACGCCACTCTCGTCGCCGCGGTCTGCATTCGCATGATGACGCCAACAACCTCGGCTACATGCCACAGCAACCAGCACGCCGTACCCCTGCTGACTCATCGGACACTTATTCGCATCGTGCCACTTTCGCCTCCCGTCGATCTCCTTCTCCCCGGCGCCGCTCCATTTCTCCCATGCTCCGCCGTTGCAACTCTGCTCAGGAGGAAAACTAAGAGCCGCAGTTCCTGAGGCAAGAACTGAGCCTTCGTCGAAAATTTCAAGGCCTCATCTTTCGCCCCCTAACGATATCGCAGTTTTTATAGACTGTGTCGCGACCAACGCTCTTGTTGACACAGGAGATGCCGTTTGTGTTATCAGTGAACTATTATGCCGCAAGCTCAAGAAAGTGACGATACCGGTTTCTGACCTTCTATTACGGACGGCGAGCTCACAGCACGTTAAGCCTTCGGCCGCGAGCACAGCACGTGTTTTCATCAACGACGCATTCTATATTGTCGAATTTGTTGTCATCCCGCATACGTCGCATGACGTCATCCTCGGCTGGGACTTCCTTTCCGCACACCATGCTGTCGTTGACTGCGCTCGTGCTCAACTCGCTCTGTCCCCTTTGGGTACCACTGTCCCGGACCCCCCAAGCCCGTCGCCTAAATTGGCCGTCGCTGCTGACGTCGTCATTTCTCCGTTCTCTGCCGCCTTAGTGTCCGTTTCCTCTGACTCTGTCTGTGATTCCAGTGCTCTGTTTACACCGTCTGAAGACTGTGCGCGCCGACGAAACCTTGTACTTCCTTTTGCTGTCGTTACACGTGCGAATGGTGCCGGTGCAGTCTACGCTTGCAATCCATTCCCTTCTCATCAACTCTGTTACAAGGCGAATGCATCGGTCGCCTGGACACTTTTGATGCCATCTTCCCGTTGGATGCACCCTACGATATGGCACCACTACAGATAAATGCCGTCACTTCCGCCACCGCACCCGCCTCACCTGACCAAGACGCCTTCTTGCGTAGCATCGATAACGCGCTTACGCAAGCTCAGCGCACAAAAGTTGTTCAACTGCTTGAACGCTTTCGTGGTTCATTCGACGTCGGCCAATCATCATTGGGGCGCACGTCTGCGGTTGTTCATCGTATCGACACTGGTCACCATGCTCCACTGCGACAGCGTCCCTTCCGAACGTCGCAAGCCGAACGTCGCGTTATTAGCGATCACGTAGATGATATGCTGCAACGCGGCGTGATTCAGGAATCCAACAGTCCCTGGGCTTCTCCTGTCGTGCTGGTGCGAAAAAAGGATGGTTCGATCAAATTTCGCGTTGACTACCGCCGGCTAAACAACATTACGAGAAAGGATGTTTATCCCCTACCACGAATCGACGATGCCCTGGATTGCCTTCAAGGAGCCAAATATTTTTCTTCTCTGGATTTGCGTTCAGGCTACTGGCAAGTGCCGATGGCTGAAGCCGATCGTCCAAAAACAGCTTTTGTCACCCCTGACGGTTTATACGAATTTAATGTAATGCCTTTCGGGCTTTGCAACGCGCCTGCAACCTTCGAGAGGATGATGGACACTATTCTCAGAGGACTCAAATGGGAGACCTATGCTATTTATATGATATAGTGGTCTTTTCTGCAGGTTTTCCATCTCATATCGCTCGCCTTGAACAAGTTCTCGAGTGCCTCACTACTGCTGGCTTGCTGTTAAACTTAAAGAAATGTCATTTTGGCGCCCGTCAGCTTACCATCCTAGGCCACGTCGTCTCGAAAGAAGGTATTTCACCAGATCCTGCCAAACTTCGAGCGGTTGCCGAATACCCCAAGCCCAGCACTCTAAAGGAGCTCCGAAGCTTCATCGGCTTGTCTTCATATTTTCGCGCTTCATCCGCAATTTCGCCTCCATTATTTCCCCTTTGATGCAGCTTCTCGCCGGCAGCACCGGCCTCTCGGCATGGAATACCGATTGTGATGAGTCGTTTACGACGCTCCACTGACTTCTCACGTCCCCACCAATCCTGCGTCACTACGATCCCAACGCGCCTACAGAAATACACACGGATGCTAGTGGCGTCGGACTTGGCGCTGTACTCGCCCAACGCAAACACGGCTTTGGCGAGTATGTTGTAGCATATGCCAGCCGTACCCTCACAAAGGCAGAGTCAAATTACTCCGTAACAGAAAAGGAGTGTCTGGCAATTGTTTGGGCAATCGGTAAATTTCGCACCTACCTTTACGGGTGTCAGTTTGACGTTGTCACCGACCACCATGCCTTATGCTGGCTGTCGTCCCTGAAAGACTCGACTGGACGCCTCGCTCGGTGGGCTTTACGCCTACAAGTGTATGACATACGTGTCATACGCTGACGCCCTATCTCGATCGCCACTGCCTTCTGACACTGCCTGCTCATCAGCTTCTACATGTAATTCGTCATCTCGGACCATCACCGGCATGCCGGACGAACAGCGCGAAGATCCTTGGATCGCTTCCCTTCTTGACATTTTGTCTTACCATCCCCCTGCCTCCGCCTCACGCACCCTTCGTCGTCAAGCTCAACACTTCGCCGTTCGTGAAGGCTTGCTGTATCGTCGCAATTACCTAACCGATGGCCGCAGGTGGCTCCTCGTTATTCCTCGTCATTTGCGTACGGACATTTGCAGCGCCTTCCACGACGACCCCCAATGCGGTCATGCTGGCACATTCAAGACGGGCTCCCGTCTGCGCCTGAGGTACTACTGGCGAGGCATGTATCGATACGTTCGCCGGTATGTTCAGTCATGCCCTGCGTGTCAACGCCGTAAGCTACCTACTCGCAGCACCACTGGTCCTCTACAACCATTGCCCTGCCCTGCCCGACCATTCGACCGCGTCGGAATCGATCTTTTCGGCCCACTCCCGAACACTCCTGACGGCAACCGCTGGATCATAGTCGCCATAGACCACCTCACACGGTACGCCGAAACATCTGCGCTACCAGCTGGCACCGCGAAAGACCTCGCCTGGTTCCTTCTTCGTCACCTCATTCTGCGACATGGTGCACCACGTGAATTGCTAAGCGACCGTGGCCGCGTCTTCCTCTCAAACGCAATTGAGGCCCTTCTAAAAGAATGCCCCATTGTACACCGCACCGCTTCCGCATACCATCCTCAAACTAACGGCATGACGGAACGCTTCAATCGTACCCTTGCTGAGATGCTTGCGATGTACGCTCGGACGATCATACCAACTGGGACCGATTACTTCCTTTCGTCACATATGCTTTAACTCTGCGGCCCAAACTACCACCGGCTTCTCTCCCTTCTTTCTCCTGTACGGACGTGAACCTTCATGCTCCATGGACACCATTCTGCCCTACCAACCGGACATTTCAGAAGCCAAACCCATTTCTGAAGCTGCTGCTTACGCAGGAGAATGCCGTCAACTGGCTCGTTCGTTTACTGCGCAAGACCAGTGTCGCCAGAAATCACGCCATGACGCTGCTGCGTCTAGTGCGCATTACTCCCCGGGAGCGCTGGTTTGGCCCTGGGTCCCGTCCACAACTCCAGGCCTCTCCACTAAACTCTTGTCAAGGTACCAATGCCCTTACCGCATGCTGGAGCAGACATCTCCCGTGAACTACGTCGTCGAGCCAGTCGACTCAACGGCCGATCATCGCTGCCGCGGCCGCGAAACAGTTCACGTAGCGCGGCTCAAACCATGCTACGACCCGCCTGTAGCATCTTCCTCCTAGGTCGCCAGATTGGCTTCTTTTTGTGCGAGGAGAGATTGTACCGGTGCGCATCGGCGCCCGCTCTGTGCCAGCGAGAGTGAAGACGATCAGGGCTGGGCAGTATCGCGATACAAGAATATCGCGATAGTATCTTAGAGATACTTTTGGGTATCTGTATTTCTGTATTGAGATACATTTGCAAAATGTATTTGTATCTCAGTAGTGAAATACATTTACGATGTATTGAATATATCGCGATACAGTGCAGGACGCGGGTATCTCGTTACTTTTTTTCCGGAAATGAGCTAAGTGTTTCCAAGGGGGAAGGCAGACTTTTTGTCCTAATCCAAGCAAAGGCGCGCTGCCGGTCGGCCACAAAATTGGGGCGGCGATCTGTTCCCCACACGCCCAGAATGACCCATGTGGTAAAAGCGCCTGACGCCGCTGACGGCAGAATCGCGGAGGGAGTATTGTCATCCTCTGCCAACGAAAGTAACTGTCCCTCGAGGCAGGTATCGTACCCCTATTTTTTTTCGGGCGGAACGCCATTTCGCGAGTTTGCGAGTCTTGTTTTGAGGCCGAATCGACGCTGTCTAATTGACAGCCTACTTGAGACGCTGCTGTTGCTTAATATCAACGCAGCAACCTTGTGTCTAGCAGGCCTTGCGTCTAGAATAAATGTATGCCTCTTCTTAATGCACTGGCGTTCGCTAGTGATAGCAGCGATATTTTTTACCCAATATTCAATGCATTGGAACACTAATCAAAATATTATCCTGCATCTAATAAATATCTTAGCGGAGCATCAGCGTCTTAGAAATAAGAAAAAAAAAGTATTCCGGCATTCGTACTCTTGTATCTGTATCCCTGTAACTGTATTCCGGGATACTTTTTTCGTCTTTTTGCGAATGTATCTCCGAAATATCCCGTTACGTCCAATACAAATGTATCTCAGTATCTGTATTTTAAGCTTCCAGCCCATGTATTTCGATATCTGTATTCCGGAATACTTTTCTGAGTATCTCTGCCCAGCCCTGAAGACGATGACGTTCGTGTGTGGCGCGCTTGGTCTGTTTTCTGTGCTGACGCTGTCTCGCATTTGTGACCCTTGTGCCAGGCGCCGTGCCGAACCTCTTTAGAAGAACCCGCCTGTTGCAATATATTTTTTTAAGTTTAAAAGCGTGCTATATGGGCTTATGTGCGCTAAGTCTAGTAATTTTTAAATTGTAACCTACTGTGCCACTTATAACTCGCACCCTACTGCTATTCAAATTTTGATACCCCCCCCCAATTTAAGGTTTTTTCCACTTCATTTCAAACCAAAAAAGTGACATTCACTCATACCTAGTTCCAATTCTTAAGAAATTGTGCATGGGTCATGAAGAAAATGCTCAGTTTTTGATAATAATATGTGGTGAGTACTATGCGAACTATTCGATTCCAAATTGTTCGACCAAATCACTATTCGCTTCGGATTTGATTCGAACCTCAAATTTACTATTTGCCCATCCCTACTCAAAAGTCATGCGTGCGCAACGCACCCTCACTGCGCATGCTAAATGGACACTAAAGGCAAGCAGTATGTCGACGTGGTTTGTTGAAATAGCGTTCCAAAACCTTGTAGTGCTTGTTTCGTGTTTGAAAGAAAAACAAGTTTAATGGTCCCATACCATTAGCGCAATTGTAACCGCCCGCTTCTGAAAACGGCCTTCTGTCGCATTCGCAATGCCCGCTCTGCCCGACAGCCGGCGCTGCGGCACAGCTGAGCATAGAGAGCCTACATGTGCGCGCACATGTAGGAGCTGATCAAGGGACTTTAGCGGAGAACAGCACGGCGAAAACGGAACAATTGCGTCGTCCTCCGGGGTAATGTCAAGTTCTTTTTTTTTGCATGAATCAGGCTAAAATGCAAGAGTTTCATTTTATTCCGTCTTGTAATGCACTGAAATATTCTTTCTTGTCAATGGTTGTTTGACTACGTGTTATTTATTCTACTGAGGCTCTACTACGTCGTCGGGCTTGTGTTCCAGACTGGTGGCGCGAATGGCGTCCCACATTCACCTTATAATTTCTTGATTAATAAAGCGATGCTATGCATATTATTGACACAACAAAGCAGATAACTGGGCAAGTCGGTATGGATTCATCATTGCCAGAGAGCGCAGACACAGGGAAGAACGCAACACAAGCGCTCACTTTCAATTGAAACTTCATCCGAAAGTGAGCGCTTGTGTCTCCATCTTGCGTGCGCGCTCTCCGACAATGATAGTAATATTGACGTTTCAGGCGTTGCCACGCATTGGCCTATCACTCTGGCGAAAATGCTATTTGCCTTCAGTGCCCTTTCATCTGCCCTAAAAGCCGCTCGCAGTGTCGGAGCTGCCCTCAGCTTTCTTGTTTCCTGCATAGCCCACTGCAGAAGAGTCGTTGAGCCTGAAATGGGCTGTGTGCGATTGTTTGAGTTGCCGCATGTACAAGCGCCGTGCGCCAGTTGTGCACGGAACGTAGCGCTATGAAATCTAAATGTCAGAACAGCTGTTCACCAGAGGGCCCGGTGCTATTCCTGCGCTTTGAAAAAGGAAATATGTCACAGGTATGGGAGATAAAACACCGCGTATACTTTTTACCTGGGCAGCGCTGGAGCGAGACATGTAAGTCCACAGATCACTAAAACATCTATATGTCGCTGTAACTATATATTTAGTACACTAATGTTGCTCTACAACAGGAACACACTAGTAAAGTGCAATTTTGAATTTTGTTCCGATTCGGAGCGCTGTTTTCACCATAGCAGTCAATACACCCTGTCGCAGTTCAGCATTTCAGACATAGCTTTGTCCTGCAAACATTACGCTACAACGTTCAATTCTGGCTTCGTTTAAAAGATACAGTTACGCCTCTCCCGTACGCACGCAATCAACGAATGCAGAACAAGTTTCTTAATAACATCATTTCGGGGAAATATCAGCGCTCATTGTTTGCAGGTAAAGTTCGCGCTTTTTAAAACAGCTTAATTTCAGGTATATCCTGCAGGATAATCTGTTTTTAAACGCAATATGGCTATTTTGGTTAGCACAACTGCACCCCTTGTTCTTTGAATTCCACTTATATCCCACGTAAATCTTGCCAGTAAAATTCTATTAGGGCTTTTTCTGACACAAAGACTACTCCCGCTTTCCAAAGTGTTTTGCATTTCTTTTACATAAGGCTATTGACTGCTTTTAAGGCTGATAGTGAATTTTCGTAAGTGTTGCGCATTTATTCTAATGTGTCTACTTCCTAATATACATAGAACGAGTGAAAATACAACTCGTTTTCACTCGTTCTATGTAGCTCTGAATGCCGTGGTTTGGGCCATGATAAATAGCTTTACGGGGGTAAGCAGCGCAAGAGGTAAGACGACGCACACAGGGAGTAATCTCAACAACCAGGGCTGACTTTCAACTAAGGCTTTATTTAGAAGTAACACGTATGTACGCCACCCCGCCGAATGGTGCATGCGCAAAGAAAAATTTCAGACCCTTTTTTTCGTTCAAAAACCAAAGCACACCCATAATTCATGCTATCCCAAGACCTCTTATCATGTAGTGTCACCGACGCCTGACTGGCTAGCATGTTTGCGACAGTTTGGAGATGTGGGTGACCTCAACAAGTTCACGCGCTCTTTGGCTTCTGTGTTTGTACAAGGTGGATGCAGAAGCAAAAACAGGAATAGTACACCCACACTGGCAGCAATGCAGTGATAAGTGTGAACTTGCCGGGTCTTTCAAGGAATGGCAATGCTCCTTTAATCGCCTTTAATCGCACCGCCCCGTCTGCGCCACATATACGCGGATAGACGACAGAAGAATAACGAACGCTTGACCAGCAAGATGCGCAGCTATGGACATGCTTTACAGTGCAACCCAACCTTGCATCAACCTCTTTATTCTTTGCGCGGTGGTGCACTCGAGTCTGCTCAACTTTGCAAGGGTTGACGCTTGGGCAAGTTGGTGTGGATTCATTTCAAAATGTTAACATTTTGAAATGAATCTGCTCAACTTGTTTCGCACCGAGATCAAAACCCGTACATCATACTGGTAGACCACTTTCTTGAGTCGGTGAGTGAAACCATGAATGTATGGTAGAACAGCGAGTTTCTTGCGTGTTTCTTGAGCTCGCTTAGGTTCATTAGTAATGCCTTTTTTTATCTTCTTAAGTAGCTTCTCGCAAGTAGCAGTGTGCGTCGTCTCGCAGTGTGCGTCGTGTCCATTTTTGGCGTTGCTTACTTCCATGGGTCCATACCAACTGGCCTAACTATCCAAACTTCTGCAATAAGTAGTTTTGTCTGTCGCGTTTAAGTGCCCCTCACTGTGGTTCTCTCGTTAACGCTTCGATACGTTAAACCAAGCAGTATTAGAGTCTTTTCTACAAGCTCGATATGCCCCGCCACGGTCGTCTAGTGGTTATGGTGCTCGACTGCTGACCCGATGGTCATGGGATCGAATGCCGGCCGCGGCGCTTGCATTTTTCGGTGAATGCAAAAACGTTTGAGGCCCGTGTACTTCGATTCAGGTGCACGTTAAAGAACCCCAGGTAGTCTAAATTTCCGAAGCCCTCCACTCCGGCGTCTCTCATAATCATATCGTGGTTTTGGGACGCTAAACCCCAGATATTATTATAATATTATAACTACACGCTCGACATGGTGGCGACATTCTGCTATACACGTAAGGCTAAGGACCAGTTATAAAGAAGCTTTGTTTTGCTGCACAACGTAGCATAATGCAAAAGAGTTCTGAATATTGAACGACCATCGAGATAACGGGAAAACACACTAAATTACCGGCGATGTAAACAAGCTGGGTATAAAGGTAACGATGCAACCAGACGACGCTGGCATATCTCTCTGTACCAACACTTCATACAAAGCTTATAATAACACATTATATGCGTCACATAATTGCAACTAATACAGTAGCGCGTTAAATCGCTGTGGCAATGCACTTATCGTTATATATTGTCACGTTTGGCGCCTGCGCAGAAGAGGAAGCGGCGGCATCTCCGTTAATTTGAACAATAGACGGAAAGCTGCCCTCCCAAGACGTGGACGTGGGTGCGAGGTGTCATGCGGCCCGACACAGCAAGATGTGACCGTAATAGCTTCCAGCCGCTACTTCGAACTCGAGGAGGCAACGAAGTCATCAAAGATGATGGTCCGTTTACGCGCCGGGGCGCCGGACCATTAGAA
The DNA here is from genome assembly GCF_013339695.2 of Rhipicephalus sanguineus. NCBI lineage: Eukaryota > Metazoa > Arthropoda > Arachnida > Ixodida > Ixodidae > Rhipicephalus > Rhipicephalus sanguineus. The sequence goes on along the minus strand of NC_051179.1, from coordinate 175,890,603 downwards.
GAACCCTTGTCCGCGCGTATGCCCTAACGCCCTGCGACCCTTAAAGTGGAGAGTGCGATGGTTGCGCCCCCGTCGAGGACAGGGGCGGGTTTGAGTCTCTTTGATGTGGTTAGACTGCCCAACTTGGAGCAATTTGCCCACCTATGGATCTGCGAAGAGACCCTTTATAATAAGCCATCAATATCACGTTCGTTACCAAGATTTCGTCATGTAAACCATGTAAATCAACTGCTGTTAAGTTTCTCTTTTTCAGTGTCGTATTCGCCTCTGTATCTTCCAACTTTTCATTGCCTGCAAATGCCAGTAACGACAATATTTCCACGCCCACTTCTTGTTTTCTTTTGATGTAGTCGGGTTTGACCCGCAAGAACGGTTAGCAATGCACGACGCACGCCGCGCCGCAGTGTATGAGAAGCTTCGCGATTGTAATAGAGCACTTTGTTCAGATTGCGCGCAGGACGCGAATAGTCTAGATTATTCCTGAGCTTGCGCGACCAGCTGGAAAGGCTGGAAATGCGTGATGTGTAAAAGACGGTGCGTCCGAGCCATGATCAGTTTATCGACCGCCAACGCTCTGTTCGCCGCTATCAGTGTACAGTGTGTATTGCTGTAGCTTGACTTTCCGTTCCCCGGCCACAAGTTCGGCCAAATAAAGAGTTTCATCGTCGGCACGCCGACTGCTGCCTTCGTCGACTACACAACTCCGTGAGAGAGAGAGAGAGAGTACAACTTTATTAAGAGTCCAGTGCAGACGCAGAGGTTGCCCCGCGTCACCCGGCTACTCCCACGTTGGGACCGGCAGGTCTAGCCTAACGGCCCTGTCGCGGGCGCACTGGACGGCCAGGATTTGGTCCTGTTGGTTTGGGCTGTGCAAAAGCGCATCCCACTCGGCCTTGCTGTAAGTCGGGCCGACCGACCCGCACTCCCAAAGCATGTGAGCTAATGTAGCGGCCTGCCCGAAAGCGGTGCAGGCGGCGTCGAGGAATTTGTGTGGATAAATTTCATTTAAGTGTGGTAAAGATGGGTACGAATGTGTTAGAAGTAAGCGCAACGAGACTGCCTGTGCTCGAGTGAGTTTTGAGTGTGGGATCCGGAAAGCCCGCCTCGCCATGTAATAATACTTGGTGATGTCGTTGTGTGTGGTAGGAGTGTCCTTATGTCCTGCGTTGTCGGCGCTGGAGCCATCGCCCATGTCGAGAGCAGCGCAGTGGGTGAGCGTGCGCGCTGCTGTGTGGGCTGACTCATTCGGGTTCAGGGCAACGCCCTTTACTGAGCCGATATGTGCGGGGAACCAGTAAATGGTGTGTGGGATGATCCCATCTCTGGTGGAGCTGTTCAAGATCCTGGCGGCCCTTTTGGAAGGCTCTGACTGCCGCCTTTGAGTCGCTGTACACCTCTTCACATCGACCATTTCGTAGTCGAGCCGGTCTGGTCGACGACCACCGCTGCGAACATTTTACCGTCTCGATACGCTGCAGCGTTGACGAAACTTGCACTTGTACGACCCTTTCCCAGTTGCTTCATTAGAGCTGTCTCCCTTGCCCGACGACGTCCCTCATTGTGTACAGGGTGAGTGTTGCGGGCGATTGGAGCAACAGTGATGTTTTCTTGTACATCTGGTGGAGGTGCTTGGTACGTTCATGTCCCGGACGCCCCCATTAATCCGCGAACCCAGACCCGTTCGTGACGAAGAGAGCAAACCATACACTGAAAGGAATAACCCCTCAATTTGGACCCCTACCGTTACAAGCCAAGAGCCATGGCGACGAAGAGAACGGGTACGATGACAGCCACATTGTCCCCTGCAGCTTTCGTGATGCAGCCACCCAGAGAGCCGCCGACCTTCCATGGATCACCAATCGATCACCCCCAAACCTGGCTGGAGACGTTCGAAAGGGTCTACGCATTTAACAACTGGAACTCCGAGGAAAAGCTGTGCCACGTGTACCTTTACCTGGAAGACGCGGCATGGACTTGGTCCGAGAATCGGGAGTCCACTCTTCGCACCCGGGACATCTTTCGCAGAGCTTTCTTGGAAACGTTGACATGCGTCGTCCGAACGGAAAGGACCGCAGCCTTGCTGGAGGCACGGATGTAACTTCCGCGCGAAATCATAAACATCTTCGCGGAGCAAATCACCCGACTATTCCGCCACGCTGACCCTGCCATGACTGAGGAGAAGAAGGGCCGTTTGCTCATGCGAGGAGTAAAGCAAACGCGGAACCTCCCCCCCCCCCCTCGACAGTTCAGGAATCTGTCTCCGAAGCAACGACCATCGAGAAGACGCTGCAAATGTGAACCCGCCAGTGCAATCGCCGATAGATTCAAGACAGCCCAGCTGCGGGAGGAACGATCCGAACGATCGTGCGGGAGGAACTGCACGATCTTTCGGATCGCTCGGTTACGCTCACCACAGCCTCACGTGGACTCGATCGCAGATATCGTTCGAGCAGAAATCCAGCAGTCGCTAGGCAACCTTGAACCACCACTGCCTCAGCCGCAAGCCAAGAGCTATCCTGCTGCAGCACGATGCAACGCCGCCCCCGTCCTCGCCCACGTCAAGACGCCGCGTCGCCGCAGAAGTTCCGCCGCCAGGCAACACCGCCACCACCACCAGCGTCATACCGCAAGCCAGCCGGCCAGCGATACATGTCGAGGAAGACCGACGTTTGGAATGCCCCCGAACGCCGCCCACTCTACTAGCATTGCGGAGAAGCTAGATGGCGCTACGTGGTTTCGCCATTGACGCGCCGCGTCCACAGTGAGGTGAATGACCACGCGACATCGCCGACTACCTCGCAGGAACGCAGTGGACGCTCCGACAACATTCCCGTTCGCCGTCGCTAGGCCACTATGTCTCACAGCAGCGCCACCAGTACACTGGTACTACTCGGGCCGTTCCGCAAGCCCATATCCGGAAAACTAAAGGCAGCAACCGATGTAGATGCCGCGTCTGTACTATGAACTACCGAAGATCCTCCACCGCCGACGACAACACCGCGACGATACCTTAAGAAGACGCCGCAAGTCGAACGGAGCCTTGACGTCGAAACTTCGCCCCCGAAGAAGACCTGATGACGCAACGTGGAAGCAGCGCAGCAAACCGACGTAGCCGTGATAAAACGCCGCGACCTAACCGGAAAGCAAGGCGGCGGACTAGCGACCTCGACGTACTATTCGACGGCTACAACGTCACCGCTATTGTCGACACTACAGCCGATTATTCCGTCGTCAGTGGACCGTTCGCCACATAGTTGAAGAATGTTAGGACTGCTTGGCAAGGCCCCAAAATCCTGAGCGCTGGAGGCCACCTAATAACGCCGGCTGGAGTCTGACCTGCAAGTGTCACCATCAATAACCGGAATTATCCTGCGAGCTTTGTGATCTTACAACATTGTTCCAGAGATGTGATACTTCAGATGGACATCCTAAGTCACCACGGCGCCGTCATCAATCTGAAGATTGAGTCAATAACACTAAACCTCAGAAAAAGCGCTGCCGCCGCACAGGACGCCAGGGAACCCCGAATTGAATGTGATAGAAGAGCACGTCACCATTCCGCCTCTCTCCAGCGTCATCATTTCCGTCAGCACCAAAGAACCCGCATACATTGAAGGCATCATCGAAGGTGATCAGCACCTGCTTCTGAACCGTGAGAGTTGCATCGCAAGAGGCATAGCCGAGCTGCGCGATGGCAAAGCAACAGGATGCTCACAAATTTCAGCAACGAGTACAAGCACGTGAACAATGGCACGACAGTCGCCTACATCGAAAAAATTGTGGGAGCCACCAGTGCTTTCGCACTCGCCGATTCTTCCGAGCCTAATCCGACGAATCAAACTCCTGAACCAGCTTTCGACGTCAATCCCAGCCTTCCGAAGCATAAGCAAGAACAGCTAAAACCTCTGCTCTTGTAATAAAGGACTGCTTTTCGTCGTCTTCAAGGATTCGACAGACCCCAGTCGCAAAACATCGCATCATAACAAAGGAAAGTTCCCGTCCACTCTGTGAGAGCCCGTACCGAGTTTCGACACGAGAAGGCGAGACCGTTATAAAATAGGTCGACAAAATGCTCTCCGACGACGTCAACTAGCCGTCCAAGAGTCCGTGGGCGTCCCCTGTGGTGTTAGTGCGGAAGAAGGATGGAACCCTACGTTTCTGCATCGACTATAGTCGCCTTAACAAGATCACGAAGGACGTGCACCCTTTCCCACGGATACACGACACCCTAGATCGACTCCACAACGCCAAGTACTTTTCGTCGATAGACCTCAAGACCGGCTACTGGCAGAGAGAAGTCGACGGGAGAGACCGAGAAAAAGACTGCCTTCATAACACCAGACGGCCTCTTCGTGTTCAAAGTCATGCTCTTTGGTCTTTCTTCGGCGCCAGCGACTTTTCAACGCGTTATGGACACAGTACTGGCCGGCCTGAAGTGGCAGACGGGCCTCGTATACTTGGACGACGTCGGTGTGTTTTCCTCAAACTTCGACGAACACCTTCGGTGCCTTGAAGCTGTACTTCAAGCAATCAAGACCGCCGGACTCACCTTGAAGCCTGAAAAGTGTTGCTTCGCGTAGGACGACTTTAATGCAAAGGTAAGCAAGAAGCAGGCTGGTGATCATGCAGTTGAGGAATATGGCATCGGCTCTAGAAACGCCAGAGGGGGTTACTACTAGAGTGCGCAGAACGCAATAATTTACGGATCCTGAATACCTTCTACAGAAAACGGGCTACTCGTAAGTGGACATGGAGGAGTCCTAATGGCGAAACTAAAAATGAAATAGACTTCATAATGTGTGTCCACCCGGGCATTGTACAGGATGTGGAAGTATTTAACAAGACCCGATGCAGTGACCATAGAATGGTAAGATCTAGAATTCAACTAGACTTGAGGAAGGAACGGCAGAAACTGATACGCAAGAAGCCGATTAATGAACTAGCTCTGAGAGGGAAAATACAGGAATTCATACTCTCACTTCAGAATAGGTACGCGGCTTTAACCGAGGAAACCGACCTTAGCGTTGACGCAATGAATGATAATCTGACTAGTATCATGAAGGAGTATGTAGTGGAGGTCGGGGGTACAATCGTTAGACAGGACACTGTTAAGCTATCCCAAGAGACGAAAAACCTCATTAAGAAACGTCAAGCCATGAAAGCATCAAATGCAACAGACAAAATAGAGCTGGCGGAGCTTTCGAAATTAATCAATAGGCGTAAAGTAGCCGACATAAGAAAGTATAATATGGAGAGAATTGAGCATGCTCTAAAGAACGGAAGAAGCCTCAAAGCTATGAAGACAAAACTGTGCATAGGCAAAAATCAGATGTATGCAATAAGGGACAAAGAAGGCAAGGTCACATGCAATGTGGATAGAATAGTTGAGGTAGCGAAGGAGTTCTACAGAGAACTGTACAGCAGCCGAGACAGTCAGGATGATAACGTAAGAACCAGTAATAGCCCAGAGGAATCTGACATCCCACCAGTATTGACAGGAGAAATAAAGAAAACCCTAAAGGGAATGCAAAGAGGCAAGGCCGCTGGTGAGGATCAAGTAACATCAGACCTGTTGAATAACGGTGGAGAGATTATGTTAGAAAAACTGGCCACCCAGCATACGATGTGTATCTCGACGGGAGGATACCAGAATCTTGGAAGAGTGCGAACATCATCTTGATCCATAAGACAGAGGACGTTAAGGACCTCAAAAATTACACGCCCATCAGCTTACTGTCCGTTGTCTACAAGCTATTTACAAAAGTAATTGCTAACAGAATTAATACGACATTAGAGTTCAATCAACCAAAGGACCAGGCAGGATTTCGTACAGGTTTCTCACCAATAGACCATATTCATACTATCAATCAGATGATAGAGAAATGCGCGGAATACAACCAACCCCTATACATAGCCTTCATAGATTACGAGAAGTCATTTGATTCGGTGGAGACATCAGCAGTCATGCAGGCACTGCGGAATCAGTGCATCGACGAAGCTTATATACATAATGGAAGAAATCTACAGCGGATCCACAGCCACTATAATCCTCCGTAAAGAAAGCCACAGATTCCCACTGAAGAAGGGCGTACGGCAGGGAGACACGATCTCTCCAATGCTATTCACCGCGTGTATACAGGAGACCACAAACGCCGACACAAGAAGGAAGTCAGGACACCACAAACGCCGGCACAAGAAGGACGTCAGGACACTACAAACGCCGTCCTGACTTCCTTCTTGTGCCCGTGTTTGCACGCCCTGTCTTTTTACAATGAATAATTACCAACTAGCTCAGCTCTATGTTATTCTATACAGGAGGTTTTCAGGGCCCTAGATTGGGAAGAATTAGGGATAAGAGTTAATAGAGAGTATCTCAGTAACCTGCGATTCGCTGATGACATTGCATTGGTGAGTAACTCGGGAGACGAATTACAGCTCGTGATTACTGAACTAGATACGGAAAGTAGAAGAGTAGATCTGAAAATTAATATGCATAAAACTGAAGTAATGTGGAACAATCTTGGCAGAGAACAGCGCTTTGCGATAGGTGTCGAGACACTGGAAGTTCTAAAGGAGTACGTCTACTTAGGACAGGTAGTAACCGCGGAGCCGAACCATGAGAGTGAAATATCTAGAAGAATAAGGATGGGATGGGGCTCATTCGGCAAGCATTATTAAATCAAGAATGGCAGTCTACCACTATCTCTCAAGAGGCAGGTATATAACAGCTGTATCTTACCGGTACTTACCTACGGAGCAGAAACCTGGAGACCTACAAAAAGGGTTCAACTTAAATTGAGGTCGACACAGCGAGCGATGGAAAGGAAAATGACAGGTGTAACGTTAAGAGACAGGAAGAGAGCAGAGTGGGTCAGGGAACAAACGGGGGTTAAGGATATCATAGTTGAAATCAAGAACAAATGGATATCGGCCGGGCACGTAGCACGTCGGCAGGATAACGGTGGTCATTAAGGGTATCTGAGTGGATTTCAAGAGATGGCAAACGCGTGAGGGGGAGACAGAAAATTAGGTGGGTAGATGAGATTAAGAAGTTTGTAGGTATAACGTGGCAGCAGAAAGAACAGGACCGGGTTGACTGGCGGAACATGGGAGTGGCCTTTGCCCTGCAGTGGGCGTAGACAGGCTGATGATGATGATGATGAAGCATAGCTTAAAGTGTTTGTTATTTTTGTACAGCTTAGTATTTTCTAATGTGTTACTTATTGTTGTAAACTCTGTGTGTTAATTTTGTTTGCCATGATGTGTGAGATAAAGTATCCTTGCCGTGCCACCACGGTCTCCCGTCTCTCTCTCTCTCCGAACTCCATCTCACATCGCAAGCTCTCCCGAGATACGTGACAGACCCACCACCACAGGAATACCAGGAGGATGACTGCTTCTTGAGAACCATAAGGACCGAGGACTTCGCTGAATGACAGCGAGTGGACCCAGAACTCAGGGGCCTTGTGGAATACCTCGAGGGCAGGACCGCCATTGTTCTTAACTAAGGTATTGAAGCGAGGAATGGCGTCGTTTTTCTTCCAAAACGGTGCTCTCCTGAAGAAGAACTTCTGGCTTCATTGAACCGACTACCTTCTACCTTAATCAACTAGTGTTAAGACCGGAAGTCCCGCAGGCCCTACACGATGACCCGAAGGCTGGACACCTCGGTGTTTCCCGCACGCTCACAAGAATACGGGAAAAGTACTGTACCGACGTCGCTCCCTACGTAAGGACATGCCGAGACTGCCAGCGACGCAAGACACCGCCGACAAGGCCAGCAGGCTTTCTTCGTCCGATCGAGCCACCTCGCCGAGCATTCCAGAAAATGGCATGGACCTGCTGGGGCCGTTCCCTACGTCGACTTGCGGAAATAAATGGATCGTCGTCGCTACCGACTACCTCACCCGCTACGCCGAAACAAGGATCTTACTTAGAGGCAATAGATAGATAGATAGATAGATAGATAGATAGATAGATAGATAGATAGATAGATAGATAGATAGATAGATAGATAGATAGATAGATAGATAGATAGATAGATAGATAGATAGATAGATAGATAGATAGATAGATAGATAGATAGATAGATAGATAGATAGATAGATAGATAGATAGATAGATAGATAGATAGATAGATAGATAGCCGCTTTATAAAGCGGCTGTCTATCGTCTATATAACTATCTATCTATCTATCTATCTATCTACCTATATATAAGTGTAGATATAGTTCAATGGGCCAGTTCTTCTTGGGTAATAGGTATAATACAACGGAAGCGTTGTCAACAGTGATATAAATATTTAATTCCCAACAGTTTCGGGAGGGGTCCTCCCTTCTTCGGGGGATGAGTTAAAACTGATGTCGAAGTTCGGTCTTGCTTCTTGCCGCGTCGCTCTCTCGCCTTCAAGGACATTTGAGAGAGTGGGGGAGATAGATTACGAGAAAAAGAAAGAAAAGGGAAAAAAAAGAAAAAACGAAAAAACGAAAAAAAAAAGAGAGAGAAGAACACCGACGAAGTCAGCAAACGAGGCGAGGAAAAAAAAAACAACGCTAACTGTGTATGGCATGAAGTCGTGGAAGGTGTTTCTCGGTTCGCGTCGGGCGCAGGGCCACCCAAAATTGTTGTCGCGGAGGGCAGAATGAGGCACCTGAGGGAAGCGTCCCCTTAATGGGTCGGCATACCGCCTTTCATCTTCGCCCGCTCCCTGTGAATAGGCTCCAAGTGGTGGAGGAGTCGCTCTCTCGCCTTGAAGGCGAGAGAGCGACGCGGCAAGAAGCAAGACCGAACTTCGACATCAGTTTTAACTCATCCCCCGAAGAAGGGAGGACCCCTCCCGAAACTGTTGGGAATTAAATATTTATATCACTGTTGACAACGCCTCCGTTGTATTCTACCTATATATATATATATATATATATATATATATATATATATATATATATATTGTGCAAGGACGTTTTTAGCGGGCTCTCGGCGACGATGCACGGAAACGACAGTCAAAGCGGGGCCGACTCTCAGCACGAGGAGCGTGCTCTCAGAAAAGAGGACGACCCACTAGAAGACGCTCGAGAGGACAACCCACTACTGAGTACGAACGCTTCGCTACAATCACCCCGGGTACGAAAAGGGAGCCACCTGGCGACCTAGCAGCTTGTCACTATGAGCGGGTCATGGTACGGCTTCAGGCGCTCCACGTTGACAATGTCACGCCCTCGACGGCGCATGTCCGAAGATGGTTCGATGCGTTCGATCAGGTAGTTGACTGGGGATGAGCGTTCGACGGCATGGTAGGGGCCTTCGTATTTGGGCAGTAGTTTGTAAGAGATGCCAGTTGCAGTGGTCGGGACCGAGAGCCATACGAGCGCTCCAGGGAGGAACGTGGGCGCAGAAGTGGTGGTGTCACCGCGAGTGCTCTTCTGTCGCTCTTGGTGATGCGTAGTAAAGCCCTTGGAGAGTTCGCGACACTCCTCATCAAGTCTGCCTGTGGCAGAAATAGGCGCACATTCAGATCGATTCGGCTTGTAGGGAAGGATTGTGTCGATTCTGTGGGACGGGTACCTGCCTTACAATAAGAGAAAGGGTGAGAAACCAGTAGTGCTCTGAGGGGCGGTATTGTAGGCGTACGTGACGAAGGGCAGAATGGCATCCCAGTTTGTGTGGTCGGCCGCGACGTACATCTAGAGCATGTCACCGAGCGTGCGGTTAAAGCGTTCGGTCAGGCCATTCGTCTGCGGGTGGTAAGCAGTAGTTTTCCGGTGAACAACGTTGCACTCTGAGAATGGCTTCGACGACCTCCGACAAGAAGACATGGCCTCGATCACAGAGCGGCTCTTGGGGTGGACCGTGATGCAGCATGAATCAGTGGAGCAGGAAGGAGGCCACATCGCGCGCTGTTGCCGCAGAGAGGGCGGCTGTTTCAGCGTATCGCGTGAGGTGGTCTACAGCGGCGATGGCCCAGCGGTTACCAGCGGACGTCAGAGGAAGTGGCGCATACAGATCAATGCTAACGCGCCCAAACGGTCGGTCAGGGCAAGGTAGAGGGCGCAGACCTGCCGGCGACAGGTGCGTTGAAGTTTTGCGGCGCTGACAGTCGATGCAGGAGCGAACGAACGTCTGCTCGTAGCGGTACATCCCTCGCCAAAAGTACCGTTGGCGAATGCGGTGGTACGTTTTCGATACCCCAGAGTGTGCACACTGCGGATCAGAGTGGAACAACTCGCATATGTCAGAACGCAGACTGTAGGGTATTACTAGTAGCCACTGGTGGCCGTCGTCGTTGTAATAGCGTCGGTGGGGCAGGTCGTCGCGAAAGGCAAAATGGTGGGCTTGACGACGCAACGCGCGAGTGGAATGGTGTGGCCGGCCGATGGATCAGTCAGTGTCTGTCAGTGAGGCAATCCATTGATCCTTGCGCTGTTCGGTAGCAATGGTGTGAATGTCGATGGAAGAAACGGCATTGTGAGACACTGAGCTGCGGGCATTTTCGTTAGGCAAGGGAGAGCGCGACAGGGTGTCAGCGTCAGCATGCTGGTGTCCGTTGCGGTACAGCACGCGGATGTCGTATTCTTGCAGGCGAAGTACCCAATGGGCGAGACGGCCTGAGGGATCCTTCAGTGACGACAACCAGCACAGTGCATAATGGTCGGTGACGACATCAAATGGGCGACCATACAAACAAGGTCGAAACTTCGTAAGGGCCCAGATGATTGCCAGGCATTCTTTCTCCGTGACGTAGTTGGTCTCGGCTTTGGTAAGCGTACGGCTTGCATATGCCACGACATATTCTGCGAACCCAGGTTTGCGCTGCGCACGGACAGCACCGAGGCCAACACGGCTGGCGTCTGTGTGTGCCTCGTAGGGGCCGCAGGGTCGTAATGGCATGGTATGGGAGGGGACGTCAACAAACGACGAAGCTTTGCGAAGGCGTCGACGCACTCTGCAGACCACGAATTGAGGGACCCATTACTGTACTGGATCGAAGCTCCAAGGGTAGGCTTAGAATCAGGTACAATGATTAGGTTTTTTTTTTCTGGCCTTGCGAATTTCGGGGGTCGACTTGGAATCGGGGCTGGCCTAGATTCGAGTAAACACGGTATGCAGAATCGCATCAACGAGATTTCGCTGCATATATATATATATATATATATATATATATATATATATATATATATATATGCTATAGATTAAGCGTTAAGAGAGGTATTTGCGATGATCACAGTACAATGAAGCCAAATGTCTCTAGAACTGAACAAATGCTTATGAATGCTATACAAATACATATACTATTCCGAATGTATTTCGGGGCATTTATTCAACGTGTTAACCCTACCAAGCAATACACGAAATTATTTTGGGAACGATTTTTCAAAAATAACTCGGGATGTAAAAGCTTAATGATTTGTGAGCGCAAAATAGGCAACATTAGCTGACTCACTGGATTCAGAACCTCAGGCACGACAATGCTATATTTTATTTTGACTACCACTTGCCTAATAAAGTAGGCAAAGTACATACGTCTTTGCAATTACAGACTTGTGAGGCACATCTAAACGAATGAAGGGACTAAAAGAATGAAAGAATTAGCAGACCAATGTGAACCATTATTGATTCACGAGCAGGTAGCTTCACACTCAGGTGCCCGGTGAAACAGTATGCTGTGCCAAGACCCTCTGTCGAACAGGGTGGTGACCCGTGGTTTCAGGAGGCGTTGCCCGTTGTGTTCAGTGTCTCAGTGAATTGCATTCAGCAGTACGACGATACCTGTTTTCTTCTGTTTTTCTGACACCCCGTCAACCAAACATTCGTGATTAAATCATTATTCGGAAAATTGCAGAGTATAATTTCCCCGCACAAAGTACTACTTAAAAAAATGGAGCCCCCCCCCCCCCCTGACGTTAAGCCCTGAGTGTTTGAGAAGCTTCGCGATTGTAGTAGATCACTTTATATAGACTGCGCGCAGGACGCGAATAGTCTAGATTATTCGAGAGCTTGCGCGACCACCACTGATAAGGTTAGAAATTTCGATGCGTGATGAATAAAAGACGGCTCGTCCCAGCCATGTTCAGTTTATCGACGGCTGCCGCTCTGTTCGCCGCTATCAGTGTAGAGCTTGTATTGCTGTAGTTTGACTTTCTGTTTCCCGGCCACAAGGTCGGCCAAATAAAAAGTTTCATCGTCAACACGCCGACTGCTGCGTTCGTCGACGTCCCGACCCCATGACAACATACACCAACTTTAGCATCATATATGTCTGAGGTTTCGCGGTTCACCGGAAATCTGGCGAGGCCAGGCAACATCTGGCGAGGCTTGGCGAGCTTTCGCGATGCCCTGTGGAAGCCGTCTTCCCATGAAAGTTTCACCTAAAAATACCCACTATCATGCACATGCATTTTTAGGGGTCATACCAGTAACTAATGAGGTTTAAAACGACAGATATGCCTATCGGAAACCGGAAATGTAGAATCTGGATGGATGATGGATGAATAAACTTTATTTTGGTCTTTCGCAACGCGCCCTAGTACATTGCGGGCCCCTCCCACGTCGGAACATGAATACCAAGTCTCTGTTGCGTCACGGGCCCGTTGGACTGCCCATAGCTGTTCTTCAAGACCTGAGCTGGTAATAGAGGTTCAAGTTTCAAGTTTCATGTTTATTTCGCATTTCCTTTTTACAGGAAAAAAGAAAACGCAAGGGCAAGGAACAAAAAGCTTCAAAACAGCAGCTTGACGAGGTTCGTGCCCCATTTGGTTTGGCTACAAAAAATACAGCATGTATACAAATAGAGGGAAAAAAATACATATTCACACGCTTCTATGTCCACATATCCATGTATATACATCTGAACACTTTTCCATTTATACATTAACACAAAATATCTACATCTGTTCACATACAACGGTTTTCATACGTACGTGCGATTCAGCATAGAAAAAAAGAAAGAAACCTATACAGTAATGTGCGCACATATAAACTTAGTCGATGCAGGAATGATTACCGCGCAGATACATAAAAATACTTAATAAGGGTTTAATATCGAAATTGGCACTGTTAGGCTGAACAAGACAGGAAAAAAATATATATACATAAATACACACATAAAGTAAGGAGTACGAAAGGAAGAAAACTAAAGAAAACAAAAGGACAAAAGATGAATGTGAAATTGGCAAATATTATTCATATAATTGTACCCTCATTTAATAGGTTTGATTTTAACGCCTTTTTTGTAAGAGTGCTCAACTCGGTTTTTGAGGAATACAACACATTTAATACCCAAGGCGTTTGGTACTGCAATCGACATGAGCCGTAATTTGTTCTTGTAAATGGCAAAACCCGGTGATTTCGTTTTCTGAATTCATATAATGGTTCCTGTGACACAACTGGGTTACACAAGTTTTAAAATATTGCACTGTTGCACCGGAAATACTTTTTGATTTTCAAAACAAGGTTATATTCGTTAAAGTGTTCAATTGACCGCGAGACCGAGCGGAGTCGCCGCCTGGTGGCTACTGGCTGAAGCGCACCTAGTATGGATTGCTCCATGCGTCGTCTGCTAGCCGCGTTGTGTTTGCATGAGCGCGTACGTCATGCAGGGCCTCAAAAGGCGGTTTGTTCCGTTGCGTTGGTGCAACTTTAACCGCTCGTACGTATGCCTAACACGATGTAAAGAAGCATTTGGCCTTGATCGGCTGTATATGTACTGTAATAAGATCAGTGAGTGCACTTGTCGAGAGTGCTGTGTGTGGTCGTCGTACCGTCCGTTCACGAGAGTCATATCAGTGTAGGTGCCGCTCTGTGGTTCAAGCGCATTGCAAAGTGCACTTGGCGTTGTTCTAAAGATGAGAAGTATTAAATCTCATGTGAATATAGCCTTTTAGCGGCTCGGTGGTTAAAAAAAGGCTCTCATGCACTTGCGCGTTGTGATTAGGTGTATAACTTCGGGACAGTCGTTTATAGGTTACGCGACGAGCTTTAGTTGTGTACGGTCCTGGTCCCACTGCAGAGAAATATTTCTGTCAAGTCACGTCTCACACTTAATTCGGTACTTAAATTGTCCCCTAAACAGAACAGAAAATGGAATGACACGGAAATCGCAAAACTGAGTTGCCTTGCGCACTTATAACTTGTGGCGAAATGTATACAAAGACACCAGTGTACTTGCGAGGTAGCTTATGCCTGTCAAATTTGCGCTTTGGCAAGTTCAGTGTCGGAAGAGCGACGTCAGGCCTCAATCTCTTCCGCGAATACCCTTAAAAAAAGAGAGAGCGAGCGAGAAAAATATATTCATCAAGATCAGCAGTGGCGATAAACTCGCTCGCGCATTTTCATCGCTTACGTGGCGAGTGAGGGCTGATAAAACGATACCCTTTACTACGCACCAGATCATGCATACACACTTGCCGCGTTTTGGTGCACGTACTTGCCCTGCGGAACACTGAGAACTGTTCTCGCGGCCGTGTAAACACAATCGAACATGCGCGAACTACAAAAGGGCTCGGGGACTCTCGTTTAAACAGACTCATAGCCAAGCGCGAACAAACTTTGCATTCACAGCGCAGACGGTACATGAATGGCACAGAATAAATTCCACGAATTAATTTTCTTCTTTCTCGATTGATTCTCGCTTAATTTTCCTGCGGAAGTGTAGGAAAATCAAAGCCCATATGGAAGCTTCCCCGAGCGTTCGCTTACTACAACCGTCTTCACGCTCGTAGTGCACAGCAGCAACAAGCATATAAATGCACACATTAGCGAAGTTATCACTGACTACTCACCATCCGTTCTCGTTCGTGAACGCTAGAATGCACCGTAACGAAGTGCTTGCTGCACACCATTGCGTACTTGGAAGGCGTCTTGCCGTTACGAAGCCTGACGAGCCACAGTCGGCGACGTTCCGCGTCGGTGGGATAGAAATGGAAGCTTATCCCTCGCTCTGTGCAGTATGTGCGGCATTGTGGCACCGAACAAAACGTCACCATCGATAACGAAGAGTTTTCTGCGGGTACGGAACACAAAATCACGCTGTGAAAACAGAAGCCCCGAGCACCTATACACACACCACACGAATCAGTATCCACACTAGCGGGTTGACGGTGCTGCCACCTATAGGTCGATCTCGCCGCGAATAGGCAGTACATTGAGACTGCGGAATATTTCGTTGGGTATGTGCATTAAATGGAGCAGTGACAATATGCCGAATAGCTTTCTCTTGTAAAGTTTGTAAGCTATGAATGTTTGTTTTTGATGTCGTGCCCCACACTAGATTACAGTAACTGACATGCGATAGGAACAGACTGTTATACAACATAAGTTTTATTTTCGTAGGAAGCATGCATCGTAATCGGCAAATAACACCACATGCTCTGGCTAGTTTAGACGCAATACGTTCAACATGTGCGTCCCAGTTTAAATTATTGTTAACCAATTGAGGCCCAAGCAAAAACTTTGTTGAATTTAACTGATATTTCGCGCACTTGTCTAAATACAGTAGACAACAACATCGGGCAATTTTCATAGTTACATCTATTCCTTCAGAGGTTATGATACTGTACTTTAGAATGTACGCTGGGCTCTTGCGATAGCAATGCAAGCTGGCTCGGCACAAGAATAGCAAGCATGCTTGGCCCTTGCCATACTAATACCAAAGTTGTTTTGGCACATGCAACTTGTCGAAGCAGCGACGCATCATGCAAAGCGTTGCACCATACTTTTCGCAGCATCATTTCTACTTATCACAGACAGTGCACTTCAACCGTTCTTCAATCTTCTTGTGAAAATCCCATATGGATAGAAAGACTGGAAGGCACACTGGACACGGAAGAGGTCTTGATAGTTCTATTGTGTACACGGCACAGGTTGTGTCTGGCAAGTATGCAGGTGAATGACAGCAGTTGACGCATAGAGGGTCCGCTAACCTAGTAGGTTGGCAGATCCTCTATGCATTCAGTGCAGCAATGTTGATGATCTGTGTAAATAGGGCCTTCCATCACTTTTTCCCACGAATGAAAGTTCTGTAGTTACACGCAGCTCGATTCTGGAGGTGAATCTATCCCATGCCAATATTTCTCTAGCTGCTGACGATGTTTCGTGATGGCACTACGTTCTTCTTTTGAGTTGATGCTCATCTGCTTACAGAACGTAGTGGCTCGACTGTGTCATAGTTCATCGCCATAGCAACTATGCTATTGTCTTTGCCCTTTACGAAAAGAAACTCGTTTCCCGGATCAATATAGAAGCAGTCTTCCCGATTTCTTTTGTTCAACAGGCAGAAGGCATTCATTCGCATAGCCGTCTTCCCCCTCCTCCTCAGCCGTTTCGAAGTGACAATTACTTCACCAAGAGGCTCTCGTATATCCCTGCCGGCATCTGTTGCAGTCTCCCGAGTCTCAAGTACCGTAAAAACGGCATTCTTCCGAAGAAAATACCTGGTTCGATCTCTGAGGCAACCTACAACGCGATTCACATGTAAGCTCTCAGAAAGGCCCAGTGCACTACGAAAAGGACACCAACATTTGATTACCCCTCAGAGCAAAGCTGTGCACTACAGCTGATGCTTCCGTTTTGCCGCGATTATATTGTTCTTTCTGAAGCACAATCAATCTGTTTTTTCAATATGTACAGTGTGAAACGTTAAATTAATTGAGAAAACGCAGTAGTCGTGACATGCGTTCGACCGGCGCTCGTTTTCCAAAAGTTTAACAACTCGCAGCACAGAAAAAATTGACCTGAGTCAATATGTTCGATTAGGATTGTCTTGCTGCAACCTTTAGCGTCAAAATGCTAATCAGAAAAAAATATAATATTGGATAATGTATTTTCTATTCCACAAAAATGAAGTGCACTTTGTAAAGTACGCTGGGCGCTAATGGGTTAAAGATAGCGCCTAATGTTTTTACGTTGTCAACTAATTCTATCTTGTCTGCACCTAGGTAAAGAGCACTGCTGCAGTTTACATGTTTTTGCGGTGGTGTGAACAATACAGCCTTAGTTTTTTTGGTATTAATTGGTAATGAATTTAAGTCACTCCACTTTTGTAGTATGCTTAAGGATGTGTTTGCTACGTTTACGAGATGTACGATGTCCGGAGATTGAAAAAAAAGACTGGTGTTATCCGCGTAGACTACAAACTGAGCAAGTTTCGTTATATTTGTTATGTCATCAATGTGAAGATTGAATAAAACAGGTCCAAGTACGCTACCTTGGGGAATACCTTGTGTTAAGGATCTTGCTGATGAGAGTTTTGATCCAATAGCAACGCACTGTTTTCTTTGTTGAAGATATGATTTTATAAGTTTGAGTGTAATGCCGCGAAAGCCGTAATGCTCCAACTTTGACAATAGGGTTTCATAGTTAATAGAATCGAAAGCTTTCGAAAAGTCAATGAAAATGCCTAGAGTTAATATTTTGTTCTCAAAGTTGTTTAAGATTAATTCTTTTTGCGATAACAGAGCAAGCTCCGTTGACATTCCACTGCGGTATCCATACTGCGTATCTGATAAGATATTATGTTTTGACAAAATGACGTTATTCTTTTACATATGACCTTTTCGAGGCCTTTAAAAATTATCGGAAGTACAGAAACTGGCCTATAATTTGTTAATTCATTTGCGTTGCCGGACTTAAATAAAACGATCACTTTCGCATGCTGTATTTTCTCGGGAAAGACGACATTAGATAAACAAATGTTAAAAATGTGAGTAAGCACATCTACCACAAGGTCAAGCACATATTCAATCGGTCGAATTTGAAGTCCATTTCTATCGCGCGATGTACTATTCTTTAACGACATAAACGTCTTCTATACTTCATTTGCTGTTACAGGTTCAAAAAACGCAGGGTTACCCAGAAAAGAAGTGGCGTTTATATCATGCGTACTAGAATTTAGAGACGTAAAGTGCTTGTTAAATGTGTTAGCAAATTCTTCACCACCTACGACGTCATTACCAATTGTCAGCTCTAGCTCCTGCTGCCTGTGAGAATCGGGCAGAAGAACCTTATTTACTCACTCCTGGTTCCGGCTCTAATGAAGACCTTTTCAAAATGTTTTTTGTAGCATTTCTCAAAAACTGATTTAAAAAATTTCGGTATTTTTTGAAAGACGAGAGGTCCGCGGGTTCCCGAGTCTTTACAAACTTCGTGTACAATAAGTTTCTTTTCACGGATCATTTTGAGGCATTCCTCTGTTAGCCACGGTTTCCGAATTTTTTTTCGATCTTTTTATTTTTTTATATGGAAAACAATTTTCGTAAACACTTACAAATACATGCATGAATGTATTGTAAGCTTCGTCTGCGTCTGAGCAATCAAGTACTGAGCTGAAATTTACTTTTCCGATTTCGGTGCGAAATTTATCCAGAGCTTTTTGATCAATAGCTTGAACAAAAAATGCCCCAGAATGACGCGATTTCCAGGATGTATGATTCACTTTACATAATAATTATACGGGGGAGTGATCTCCTATTTTTCCTGCAATTACACCGGATTGTGGAACACCAGAGCCATTTGTGACAAACAGGTCAACCAAGCTTTCGGAGTTAGCACTAGTTCGTGTAGGCGATGAAATCACGTTTCTGCAGCCGAATGAGTCGAGAAGAATCTGCAGTTTGCTTGTCTTCGGTGTATTTATTAAAAGGTCAATAATAATATCACCACCGATAACAAGATTCAAGTGATTTGTGGAGACGAACGAAAGCAATGTTTCCAGATATGCTAAAAAACTTGCAACGTCACCACTAGGTGGACGATATACAACAGTAAAAACACACTTGTGGGATTCCAAGCTTAACACTTCATAATCTGCTGTCATTTAAGAGTAGTCTGGAAGCATGTTGCGTGCTTTACGCTCAGATACGAGCTGTAATACACCCCCACCACTCCTATCAGATCGATTCAAAAAGAACGCTTGAAAACCAGCCATACGGTATACTTGCTCGTCTGTTCTATACCACGTTTCCGTTATCATCACGTTATCAAATTGACACGGGAATTCACCGAGTAGCGCAAACAACTTGTCGTGTTTGTGCCTAGCAGACTGTGCGTTACAGTCAAAAAAAAAGGAAAGATAATCGCATGAATGTGGCCTCAAGACGTCACTTGGTGAAATCTTTCTTATGATTGAAAGAAAACTAAAGCTCCGATCAAACACACACGCCCCTAGTCCCGCATTTTTTCAATATCTGCCTCGTAGCCGATACGAATTGCGTTCCACGTTTCTGTTTTTCGTGCAAAGATTTTACCGCTCTTCACCCAGACGAAGCGCCAGTTCAGTTCCCTCTTCTTAGCAATGGCTAAGCCTAGAAGTCTCTTTAGCTGCGGGCAGAGATGCTCATTGATGTATATTGCTTGACGTTTGTCAAAGCCCAGATCAGTGGAATTTATTCTCGCCTTGCGTGCTTTTTCAAGCACCTGCTCGCGTTTTTTACGTTGGTTGAAAACTACAACGATGCTCTGTTCTGTGGCCGCTTTTCGTGTGGTGACGCGATGACAGACCTCAATGTCTTGCTCCTTAATCGGTTCCCCTAGTGCATCGCCAACTTTGCCCAGTACGTCGACTAGCTTTTCAGTTTTCTCGTGCAGTATTCCCTTGATTTCGATGTTTTTCTTTCTCGAATATTGGTCTTGCGAAGTGACCTTGAGAGATGTTTCATGCAACCGCTTCTTCATTGTTTCTACTTCCTGCGTAAGCATGTGTTGCGATGCCTTGAGCGCCACGTTCTCCGTTCTCACATCAGCACCGTCCTGTTTCAGTGTTTCGTATTGCTTATTTATGAACTCAAGACTACTTTTGAGCTCCCTTATTTCTTTGCGCAACTCACGCGCCAAGTTAGACACTTCAGTTGACACAGCCAATGTTAGTCACAGTTTCAGCAGAAAAGAAAATATACAGTTCTTTGGCAAGAGAGGCTAAGCAAACAATGAAAAAAAAAACGTTTAGCAATAAGGTAAAGTCTCCAACCTGGGAAATCAAGCATGAAAATTTCAGATGGCTGTTCCCTGCGCTGCCTCTGTTGCCAAATGGCGTGTTGCTGATGCCAGCCCTCTTTTATCCCAAGCTCGGTGATGACGACAAGGTCCACGTGATCCAGCAAAGTCCAGCAGGAACAGCCGATAACCGGAAGGTGCGGTTGCACCCACTTGCGTTGCGGCCACGATGCGCTTGTCTTCTTCGGAGATGATTTGTTCTTGAAAGGCCTGGGAAATCAAGCAGGAAAATTTCAGATCGCTGTTCCGTGCGCTGCCTCCGTTGCCAAAAAGCCACCCTTTTTGACGGCCTGATGACTTTGCGTGGAATATAGCCGGAAATAACTCATTCAATGGAATGCCGCATGAATGCCAGTATTTCTTCCACAAAGCCTTGTCAAATTAAGGGCCGAATGCATCAGTCATGCGCATTCAGTGGAAACGATATCTCTTCCGTTAGCTCAAAGGTGAACATCCCAGTAGCACAAGTTGACATTTCTTGTGCTATGTTCACTTCCTTAAAAACCTGTACAACCTGCACTTATGTTCCATTCGTCCTCGCATTGCCAACATTCATACATTAACGACAGGCGCGACATTATGGCAGCTCGGCTGAGAAGAGTCATGGTCGCAGGAGTTACAAACGAAAGTATCGGGAGTGGCGGAAATCGGAACAGGATAAAGAGTTCCTAAAATCACCAATTTTCAATGATTTTTCTGTCCGCCGTCCATAAGTCAGGCTTCTTAGAGAGCTCCTATCGCTTATCTCTTCTGGTGCCAGTGCTCTTCTATTGGTTCCTTAAGGACATAGTTGGGGAGGAAGGAGATGCGAGCGAGCGCGCTCTGCATGCACATCGTAAGACGAAACACCGAGCAACGAAAGGTACAGGTACGCAAGTATGGACGCAATATGGGCACAAGGGCAGGCACTGATCGACCAGCCGACGCAACTGCGGCAAATAAATAAATAGTCTTTATTTTTCCCATGCAAAAAGGGGGGGGGGAAAGGACCACAGACCAAAAGCTACAAAACTGTAGCTTGAGTGCGCCTGAGGCCCAACATAATACATTCATACAATATACATGGCAGACATACCAAAAACGCAGTCAACAAGTAAAATAATCACACTGTACATAGCGTTGTATGGTTACATACAAGCTAGACCTACAACCTAGATCTACGCAAGTTTCGACAAAAATGAAATGAAATACGCCACTGGTATAGCAGACATACGAAAGCAAAAACAAGAAAAACCTATACACTGCAGCTTACAAAATATTTTTTATGTTCTCTAGGTGTCAAGGTGAGTACGTGGCTATGAGCTGTTTCATGTGTGTTTAAGATCGTTGGCAAGAGAAATTGCAGAGTTTGGTTTCCGTAGTTAGTTCTCACGCGAGGAACGGTATACTTATCAGTACTTCTACTGCAAACAGCTTTGTCTTTTAAGGTTAAATTAGCTAAAGATATGAAAAACTCGTTTGAGGCGGGTGGTGAAAATCTAAAGTGATACAGTAGCGGATGTTCAAAAGTTGTGGTAAGGCGAATAATATTAAATTTAACAAAGAACTCTCTAGTGTGTGCTCTGTAACTAACGCCAGCAACATGCCTCACGGCTTTCTTTTGTAATACCAGTAGTCTGTTTAGGTTAGTTTGTGATGTCGTGCCCCAAACCAAATGACAATAATTAATGTGCGATTGAAAGACAGCATGATAGATTCTTAGTTTTAAGCGGGTAGGGAAATCAAATCGACATCTGGAAAGGAAACCAACTGACTGATGCAACTTCTTTTCAATGTACGCTACGTGATTTGTCCATCTCAATAACGAGTCAAAAACTACTCCAAGTGACTTAAAAGAGTCTATTATACCTATTTGACTTTCGTAAAGCACTAGGCGGTTTGTAGGGGCAACCACAATATTTATGGGCCGAAAAACGACAGCTTTCGTTTTATTAGTGTTTATGAGCAATCCATTTGCCCTTGACCATTCACTCATCGATTCTAAAACAGCATTTCCTCTATATATAAGCTCGTCGGGGTTGTGCCCGGTAAGAAATATGCTTGTATCGTCAGCATAAAGAATGAACTGTGGGTCACTAGAAATGTTAATTATATCATTAATATAAACATTAAAAAGTAGAGGGCCGAGCAAGCTACCTTGGGGAACACCGCATTTGATTGACCGCAGAGCAGATACCTGACCATCAACAGCGACTGCTTGGTTACGTTGATTCAAGTACGACCGAAAAACATCAAGGCAAGGACCTCGTATACCATATTTATTGAGCTTATCGATCAAAATCTCGTGATTTAAGAGGTCAAACGCCTTAGTAAAATCTATGAATATTCCAAGCGTTAATTTTTTCTGGTCAATATTACGCAAAATAATTTCTTTCTGTAACAGCAAAGCAGACTCGGTTGATTTCCCTTTACGAAATCCGAACTGGAAATCGGTTATCAATGAATGCTTGTGGAAAAAACTGTCTACTTTCTTCAATAAAATTTTTTCAAAGGCTTTAGAAAATAAAGGAAGTACGGAAATTGGACGATAATTAGATAAAAGATTTTTTTCGCCACCTTTGAAAATAACAGAAACCTTCGCGGTTTTCATTCCTTTGGGGAAAACAGCCGATGCAATGCATTGATTCAATATATGTACTAGACAAGGAACTAAAATATCGGCAACAAACTTAATTGGCTTTATTTGCAGCCCATTGCAATCTTTAGCGGAGGTCGTTTTAAGGTTCATCAGTGCGGAAAACATCTCGTCATTGTCAGTGTCATGAAATACTACAGACTCACTAACAGTGTTTGAAACGAAACTAAGCGCTTTTTGTTGGCATCCAGAAGGCGTAAAGCTTGTAAAAAATTCGTTAAACTTATCAGCTAATTCAGTCCCGGAGGCTGCAATACCTTCGATGGTCAGTTCACCAAGGGCGTTTCCTTTACTCCTCCTTAGAAATGTGTCGTTTAGATATTTCCAAAACAATTTCGAGTTGTTTTTGTTTTTTTTCGAAGAAACAGTTTTGAAATGCAGATTTTGACCTTCGAAGCTCTTTGTTCAGTTTATTTCGATAAGCTTTAAACACCTTCAGGTCAACAGGGTCGCGGGTAACCATAAAACGTTTGAAAAGCTTACTCTTGCGTTTAATCATCTTGGTATGTTCGGGAGTTATCCATGGCTTACGTAATTTAACGTTTTTAACTTTCGTTTTCCACGGAAAACACCTGTCATAAATTTCTTTTATGGAAGTAATAAATAGTTCGTATGATTGATCAGGTTCAGGACAAGCAAGAACTGCGGACCAATCGGCGTTTAGCACACAGTCGCGAAAAAGACAGAGAGCCTGCTCACTCATACACTGGTAAGAATATACACAACGGTTGCAAGCTGTCATCGGTTTGAAACGAAAAACAGGCAAATATAGCGCAGTGATCGCTGATGTCACAATCAATCGTGCCAGCACAGTTTACAATAGAAGCCACATCAACAATAAATAAGTCAAGTGTACTAGTGGACGATGCTGTGACTCGCGTGGGGGTTTTGATAAGGTTCTGGAAACCATTTGTTGAAATAACAGACATAAAATCGGAAGCAGCGCCTGTCAGGTCCATAACATTAATATTGAAATCTCCTCCGATAACAGCCATACAGTTTTGTAAGCAACACGAATCAAGAAACATTTCAAACAACCTTAGGAAAACGATTATATTGCCAGATGGTGGCCTATAAACTACCGATACAATTTTTCCATTAATTTTTGCGGTAAGTATTTCATAATCTGGCGTTATTAAAGAAAACTCTGGGACCAATTCAACCTTGAACTTTTGCTTCACATAAAATGCAACGCCCCCTCCTCGTGAAGGGCGGTTGAGATGATAATGTGCATATCCAGGAATATTCTTGAAATCGGCATCATACACTGCCCATGTTTCCGTTAGTAATACTACGTCAAAATTGCAAGACATGCTTTGCAGAAGATAATCTAGGTCGTCGCTCTTGTTACGGATGGACCGAATGTTTAAGTGCATTACAGAAAAACCATTTGTTATCTCAGGACAAGAATTCACGCGGTGTGGTAGAAGAAGTTCGAAGTAATTCATAGCTGAGAGTGTAGTTACGCAGTTAATGCCGCAAGGTCAGCTTCAGACCGAACTGCAACAGCGGCATCGCCCGCTTTCTTTCTGATAAGTATTTTTCCGTTAGTGTGCCATGCAAACGCATAGCCAGACCGCCTAATCCACTCTTTACACTTCGAGAGCAGGTCACGAGACCGCTTCGTCATGTTTTCTGAGACGTAAACATTGCTATTCGCGATCCGCAGTGCCCGCCTCCCTGCTAGCCATTTGTCTCTTACTTCCTGTCGAGTGAATCGCACGATAACACCCGGGATTCTGTCTGGCCTTGATGGAAGTCTGTGCACTGCGGCGACGTCTTGGGTGTCTAAGGTGTCAAGGTGGAACTGAGCCGCAATTTCATTAATTTTGCTCAGCAGGTCTTCAGGTTCCGTTTTTGGGATGCCATGAAACTCGAGGTTTAGCCGCCGGCTCCGCCATTCCAAGTCATCAATTTCTGCTTGCATTTCAGCTATCAGTTTCATGTCGCTCGCCTGCTCTAGGCTAACCACATGCGCTTTTAGCTGCTTAGTCTCTTTTTCCTGAGCATCAAGACGCACTGTGAACCTGTCAAATTCGGCAGAAAGCATTTCAATCGATTTCTCGATGCCATCAACTTTTTCAGGCAAAGAGAGAAGAGAGCTCAGCTTGGTGTTCATCTCAAGCAGCAGCGTGCGAACGTCCATCTCAAGAGAATCAGTGTTTCCGGTATTAGCACCCTTTTTGCCGACTGGCTTACATGATATGCATTTCCAAACTTTCTTTATCGAGTCTCTCTTACTACTGAATGAATCCTCAGACACACCAGAGCAAGCGCCTACATGGAAGAGGAATTTACACTCACAGCACGTCAAATGCGGTTTGTTATCCTGAAGAAGATCTTTACAGGTACAGCAACGAGACATCCTTGAACAGTCCAGAGCACAGAGACAAAAGTTTCGGCACTATGGTAACATGTAACCGTTTGGCAGCAGCGGCAGAAAAGTTATACAAAGAATAACAAAACGTACTAACCTGCAAAATATACGAGCGAAGTTTAGACAGCGTGTTGACGCGAGTTGCCGCTGCTGCCAAGTGAGACGAAACGCCCACTGCACTTTGCAGCTGATATCCGTCAGGTGGCGAGATGGTGCTTGTGACGAAAAACTGGATGACGAGTTTTTGGGAAACAGTTCTCTGGGAAACGTCTTTCTGAACACATTGTGAAACTCACTTCAGCTAAAATTCGTCAACGCGCGGGATGTCGCCGGAGCAGACGTTTCGACAAGAGGACTTGTCTTCTTCAAGGCTGCAACTGGTTGCAGACTTGAACTTGCAGCCTTGAAAAAGTCAAGTCCGCTTGTCGAAACGTCGGCTCCGGGGACACCCCGTGTTGGCGAATTTTTCGTCCCTTCAAGCTCCCACCCTCCTCCGAACTTCTGCCCCTTTTTTTTTAATTTCCACTTGAGCGAAGTCATTCGCGACCATCGCTATTCTTAAAAACGAAATAAACTTGGGGGACGTTTGAGCTTTGTCTTCAAGAGTAGAATGTGATAATGTAATCGAGCCCCGTAAGCATAGCCTTCTCAAGTGCTATAGCGTCGCTTCGGTTCTCGGTGCATCCCTCAACTGTGCCGCAAGAAAACGAACGTCCGTGCGCGCAACATTGGCCGTTTCAAACTATCCGAGAATGCCTACTGCAAGTACAGTTGTTAAAGGGCCCCTCACCAGGTTTGACCATTTTGAGCTGACGAGCACAATGCATACACTGGGCGTTCACGATCACGTCTGCCAAAATTTGCAACGCTACGCGTCGCGGACATGGGTCAGATTTCAAGCTGAACGCTGCTTGCCTTTCTCGCGGGCGTCCGCCCAGAGAATGAGGGGATGACGTGCACAATGGAATGGCCCTACGTAGACGGTAGTGCTGTGGCGTCGGTCCTCTACGTAGGCGACTGAGCTCTGTCTGACGTCGACAACAGTAGCACGTGACACTGCTAGAATTATTTGACACGGCTGTGTATTTTGTGTAATTTCTTGCTTGAAAAGATGAATAAAACTCGAGAGAAATAACGAGACACACAACGGGAATGTGTGCGTGTTTTTAATTTTTTCCCGTTAATTCCAGCGAGATGCGGGGCTAATGTGCCTGCATTTCGCATGCGTTCGTGTCCCCGCGGTTAGCGCATCGAGCAGACGCGAGCCCTGGAAACAAAAGTAATTTTGCTAGAGCACTCATTAGGCTAATTTATTCTCCCTCGCCTACCTAAATGTTCATGCGGCACCACCGCTACCGCTAGTTCGTCCCCTTACAAATGTCGCACCTTTCATGCCCCTCCCACAGAAATAGGCAGAGTACACCACAGAAAACGCCGATACAACTCCGCTCACGTGCTCGGGCTAGCTCGGGCACGTCATGCGCATGTGACCTTGCATGAGCATGACGTGTTTTTGCTTATGCGTCATGTGATCCTCCGGCTCCGATGACGAAGAGGGCAGGGAAGGGATTTTGCTTGCGAAGGCTGCATGGGGCGAGCGGCAAGGGTTTCAAGCTCGCCTGCTCGCATCATAGTTTCGCGCCGCTACAAATTAGTCTTTTAGGGGCGAAGCTCCTTAAAGCGCCACCCGTTCGTCCCCGTCGTAGTGTGTAACCAGTTTTAACGCTAGTACCAGATCTTGACCTCCAAGGTGGTGCCGGTGGGAGATTTCTCCTGTGCGTTGTTGAACAATAAAAAATTCGCAGCGTGCGCGTTAACTAAAAGCCGAATTCTTCTGTCTCTCATTCCCCATTAGCAGCCATTGGCATGTTCCAGTAGGAAACGTTAGTAGAAGTAGAAGTGTAAGTGTTAGCTAAAAGCCGACTTCTTCTGTCTCTCATTCCCATTAGCAGCCATTGTTTACCTCCAAGGTAGTGCCTGGTGAGATTTCTCCTGTGCGTGAATAAACAATAAAAATTTTGTTCAAAACGCCGTTGATTGATGAAATAAACCAACGAAACACGCCAGATGTTTTCTAAAAGCAAAACGAAAAGACGCCAGATGTTTATAAAGCAAAACGAAAAGACGCCAGCTGCTTAACGAAAGACGCCAGATGTTTTCTAAAGCAATGGTTTTCTAAACAATGAAAATTCACAGCATACATGTAAAATTAAAGTGAGCTGCAAGTCGTCATAACTCTCATCGAACCTTTAGTATAAACGCGCCCGATCTCACGACGGTGATCATGTACTGTGCAGAATTCACGGGAGATTCACGGTTTACCAATGAACCTCCGCAGCTTCACCCACTCATCATCATTCACTCCGTGGATATGCTGTGAATTTTTTCTGAGCTCGCAATGAACCGATTTGCAAAATTCTTTCGGCATAATGCTCTTCATTCCGCACGCAACTTCCAGCGTCTAACTAAAATTTGCTATGGCGCCTGGTGAAGGGTCCTTTAGGTGTCCACTGCGCCATAATTCTTACTTTTGCGAATCAGCGAAGGACCCACTAAGCGTCCGTAAGGCAACACGCGAACCTATGCAGCTGCTCACTTTGTTGCTGCTTTTGCATCTGATGATATTTAAATATGTCTGAGCGATTTGTAATGGGTGGGCCTTTAAAACACCCACGCGTTCCGCACTTCACATGTTTTGACGCCTGGCGCTATTCTACGCTTCTGCCAAGCAAAATTACATGCATTAAGGCGACCCCTCTCACTGCAAGACATTTTTTAACACCAAAGTGTTTATGCCGGGGTCCACCAAGTACTTCCGTTACCGGATATGACGTTGATAAAATGGACGCCAACGGGTGAGAAAGAAGAAGCCAAGAAAAATATCCGCCACTGGGAATCGAACCCACGACGCTGCGGCCACGACGGTAAGCACCCGACGCTAAACAAACTAAGCTACCAGGCAGATGCTGGACAATTCACGAACGCGCCTTATATCTTTCACACATTCTCTCTCGCACAGTGCTCCCTGTTGGCGGTGTAGGTAGGCGGGGCGGAGTGGGGCGGTGCCGCCGTCTGTGAGAGGTGAAGAGAAGTAATGCGTCACGATCGACATCTACTAGCGCTTACTCTGAGATTGCGCGCGATATCGGAGGTCATGGTTAAATCGTCTCGATAACCGCGAGGGACACTGGCCGCGCTGGCGTCGCCGAGGCACCCTAGACGCAGTTACGTTCTTTGCCTTTGGCTTCGTGTCAGCGTGCGCCGGCTCATCGGAGGAGTGGAGCTTCCACATGCACCAGCAAGATTTCTCTGCCGCCGACTGCTTCGACTGCGAGAGCACCGACTATCAAAACATCAAAACAGCTATAATACGTGTTGCAGAAAGGACACGATTTCGACGGGCTAATGTCGTGCCTTGGTGAAGCGAGACAGAGGCCAGCGGGACGCACGTGTTTGCGGCTCAAGCTAAAGACCTCTACGAACCAGGCGTCAACATGGATGCATCCACGCCAATCGATGCTAGAGCTACCAAACAGGAGTAGACATTGTACAAGCTCTCATATATCGCTACACAATAAGCACTACTTCTGTGTAGACACGTTTCACCTTCGTGTTATATCAATTCCTATGACGGAGGGATCAGTCATGTTTTTGGGAAGTTGTGTCAAGCAATGGCGGAGCTCTGTGGTAGAACAACTGCTTGCCACGCACAAAGCCTGGGTTCAATTGTCACTCGAGCCAATGATTTTTATTATTTATTTATTTGCATCTTTCTGAATTTTTCGGTCACGGAGAACGCTCATTTTTCGCTGACTACCAGCGACGCCGACACCGGAATTTCTGCGAGACGAGCTCTTAAAAGTCAGGAGCCATTCCCCTCGTTGAAGCTGGATTACCAGCGAAGCTGTTCATAACACGATACAGATGTGACAAAGAACTTCGAGCTGCAGCCGATTAGACAGCCTGATTCTAAATCCGAAATGTCTGTCCATGAAGTCCCTTCATAATTGAGTGTATGCTCTTAAAGTTTTCCATTTGAGGCGTCGTTCTGCCGTGACATTCATCCTCTTGTCTTGCTTGCCGCATGCAGCATATCGTGCGAGATTTTGATTAGTGTTTGCCGTCCACGTGTCCCCTTTTAGTAGTGCGGTTTGTCCAATTTCTGTGGCACATACACCATTGGCGCAGGGCGACGGACATGTCCTGGCCTTGTACAGCTTTGCCGTGAAACGAAAGTGACACGAAGAGGGAAATCACCCAGGCAATCCTTGAACTGGTGAGTACGTATATGCGAAAACAATAGGTTATGCACGGCAAAACAAAAATGGCAGCTTCTTTCTATGGTTGAAAGATAAACAGTGATGGCGAGGTCTAGCTTGAGTACCTGGCACGGTGTCAACTGGTATTACACTACGTAAGCACATGGGGGTGCGCTAATATTTCTTGCACGCCTTAAGCGTACATGCTATAAGGAAATCGCGCTGGCGCACCTGAGCCGCTCATGATAGGACATGTAATTCCCTCTGCGCCTGTGAAGATCACGAGTCATAACAATCCTTCCAAATCTTATGTTGCTTAGCAGGATAACGGTAAAAAGCTTACTCGGACAACGAGCCGTGCTATGACAGTTTGCGTACTGCATATATTTAAAATTGTTCGAAAAACGTTAATCAGCCGTAGACGTTATCTGTGTCGTATGCGATGTGTAGTTCCTCTATTACTTAAAGAGTAAAAGTTAAACAGACCACACTTTGCGAGTGGGGCTAATCATATAAGACAGATAATGTAGACAGCATAAGTATAGATGCATATATACGGAACATCTGGGCGATAACCATGTCGCAAGTTAGGATCGAGAGAATACATACGGGAGAATACATACGAGAGAATACAATGTCGGGAAATAAAACAAGCTGCCGGTGCTATTTCCGCGAGCTGCACAGGTTATACATTCATAGATAGCAAAAGAATAGGCAGTAAGGCTACATGCCTCATCAATTTACGATAGCAAGCAAAGAGATTTTTGCCGTGTATGTACCACACCGCTGAAATTGGCGTCGCCTGCTCTTTGGAGTTTAGATGCCGTGGCATTTAGTTAGATACTGCATTTTTTCTATTTTAAAAGTTGCACTTTTTCGCATTCTCACGCGTAGTGGATGTAATTTTGTAGCGTTAGCTACACTGGCCTAGCCGAGCCAGTTTCGCGTGCCTCCTCTAGAGCCGTGGTGCGCATACGCGAGGATCAGTGATGTCACACAGCTGGCGCACCGAAGCTGGTACCTCCCGCGCACTCCGCCGCCGTCGGTCCGCACTTTTCCGAGGAGTGGCGTCGTAGCCGTGGCAGACGTACTGGCGCCGGCGCGCGTGCAGCTATTCGTCTTCGCTGTGCAGTCACCGTCTGACACTGCGCTGGAACCACTTGACAGCGCCTCTGACTGGCGTTTGCCAGTGTGGTTTAGCCATGGAGAAGGCGAGCGCAAATGATGCTCAACGGCGCAGAAGAGCGGAGAAGCTTACTCATCGGATCCCGAAGTAATTGCCTGGAAAAATAAACATACATGTGCCAAATAATATGCATACCATGTGTGTGTCATTGGAGCAGCTGTAAGCATGATAATCAAGCTAATCCTAGACAATCCGGAAAGCTAAGAATAATCACCTGAATCTTTGCTAACGCTACGTTATCCTGGCATAGCCGAGCTATGCCACTGCAACATTTTTTTCAGCACCCGACTAAGCTATTAGTGTTTCAAGGTGCAGTTCCTTATTTTAGCCGCGAAAGCTTAGCCACTTCTCTCGACCCTAGATATCTGGCCTCAAGTGTGGTCTCTTCTTTAAGTCAGTGCTGTGATTTAGCTGTCTATATAGCTATCTTTTTTCTTGAAAAATGCCTAATATAGGCACTATACTTCTTATCCATAACAGATACTCATCTTCACTGGGATCGCAAACGCTACAAAAGACGCCATGACAAAAACACTGGACATGCACACCATTGCAACGGATTGCTGTTGGACATTGGCTCCTCTCTCAGTGTTGTCGGCGCTTCTAGTTGTTCTCATATCCAAGAACAGCGCCATTTTCTATGTTGCCTTCATGGAGGAATTTGGAGTGAGCCACCAGAGCGCCAGCTGGCCAACGACACTGTGCGTAATCATGGTGCAATTATCCGGTGCGTCCTGAGAACTGTTTGTGCCTATAGTCATGTGCTGCCATCTTGTCGGCCCAATATGATTCAGTAAATCTCTGTGACCCGTGTTCGTAGCCGCTGTAGTCCTCTGCTGTATTTGCATTGCTTTGTAGATTGCGCAGATAATGCCAACCATAGTATTTATTCATGTGTACATCATGTTTGTCACGGTGAAACTTTTATTATATGATGTGGGGTTCGTGGCCGTCCGCCCAAGGAACGCCGTCAGAGACTGCTGGAGAAATAAAATAGCATTTATTGCTTAAAACAAACTTCAACGTTCAAGCAAAATAACAACAAAACTCCTGGCCCCTAACCTTGTCCCTAAACATGGCTGTCCACGGTCCTTTTCCTTGTTGTAGCTTGTTCCTGACTTAGGAACATGCCTTAAAGCTTGAGAAACAGCGCAAGGACAGGACGAAGGAAAGTGACACACGGACGGGCGCTGACTGCCAACTGAAATTTTTATTGACGAAACCAAGAATATCCAAGAACAGCGAAATTTTCTATGTTGCTTCATGGAGGAATTTGGAGTGAGCCACGAGAGCGCCAGCTGGCCAATGACACTGTGCGTAATCATGGTGCAATGACGAAGGAACTAGCATGCAATAACACTGATAACGCTAACGTGACACCACAAACTTCGCGTCCTAACATGTTGGTGCTCCAGCGTGGCTGTTTCAGTGACATCAGTGCAAGCCATCTATTGATAATAAATGGGAGTCGCAATGGGGCAGCCTGGCTGGACGGGGGGAGGGGGGGGCGACACTAGTACACCAGTCAGAGAGTTCCAAAGAGAAGATCAGTGCCATCTGTAGCACAAACCATTAAATAACGAACGCAACCACCATGTTCCTGTGTCAGTACTTGTATGGACAAGAAACCACTACCGCCCCGCGCCATCTGATATGTCCAAGCGCAACGGACTGCGGCGTGCAGCCTCGTCAAAATAAAGCTAGTGTCGTGACTAGGTTGGCTAGATGTATTAACGCAATAGCCTTACAGCGCACGTCTGAAGAAAGACCGTCTCTGTCTATCTCTGGAAAATAATCACTGAATTTTCGCTCATTTATTTCCGGAAAAAATTCACTAAATCGAGTTCAGTGCCATGAAACCTTCGTTAATTCGAGATTATGTCAACATTGAATCCTAAGGGTATCTAGCGGCAAATAATACTTCCTTCGTTAGATCGGCATATTCGTAAAATCGTGTTTCCTTAGAGTGAGTTTACCTACATATATAAAAGCCGGGTGAATTCATGATTCTAAAATATTTACTCGGACTTAACGCGACAACAATATAACAAAATTACATAGACGTTTCGCCACCTACATAGACGTTTGGCATCCTCAGTATACACTAGCACCAACTGAGCAGAGGTCACGCAGTCCACCGTTAGTCAGATATTTTCCTGTAAATGTCCGGTAGGGGGCCGCGGTTGTTGTTGTAAGCCGACTGGTCGCGACGGATGAACCACGATTCCCGGAGTTTTCTTTTTCCCCACCTTTGTTCCCGAGACAGCGTCGTGTCACTGTTGAAGTCGAAGGTATGCCCTGTTCAGCAGCGTTCGACGAGCTCGGCCTTGGAACGCGTGGCATGGGTGGAATTAGCGACGTCCCCTTTGTGTTCCTTGAGCTTCGTTGACCGTTACCTGCCTGTTTCGCCGATGTACAGAGCGTCAGGATCTCCGCATTGTACTTTGTAGATGACCCCGCTTTGATCGTTTGCAGGTGTGTGGTGTTTGCGCTTTGCGAACACGTGTCCAAAGGTGTAATGAAGATTAAAAAAATTCACCGCCATATCCACGAAGTGAATGATGTTAGAGGAGCTTACTCGGAAATGATCGGGTAACCCGCGAATGCTCCGCGCACATTCCTCTACCATCATATATAGACGCGACAACGTTGTTATACATACATTACATCTACAATGTTTATTAATTTACGGTTGGATGCACTATATACATTTTGATGAAGTATATATACATTTGGATGAACTATAAACATTATATATACACAAAAGATGTTGTTTACCAAGTTCAAACACATTCGTCTAGCATCGTATATAAACGTGACAACGTTGTTATACGTGGATTACATAAACAATGTTTATTAATGTAAGGCTGGATGCTCTATATACATTTTGATGAAGTATATATACATTTTGATGAACTATAAACATTATATATACACAAGAGATATTGTTTTACCAAGTACAAGAAGGGCGTCCCTCGATAAGCTTGGGAACTCGTTTCCCTTTAAAGATGATTGCTTTATGATCAGTAAAGTATGTTGCCAAGGGATCATCGATGATGGGACGCAATGGAAAGTTCGAGAAGGCAACATCCATACAAGTGCCCCTGATAGTGGTGGGACGTTTGCAGTCGTACGATACGCATCGGAGAGCGTAACGTGACATCATGTGTTGGCTGGGCATTGGCAACGCGAGATCTTCCAGAGATGCTGCTTCGTTGCGAGCCTGTCGCGCTGCTGCCGTTCATGCTGCGGAGCGGCAACGAAGAGTGTTCACTTAGTGAGCTCCCGGCGAAGAGAAAGGAAGCCAGCGAAGTGCGGCCATAGAGTAATATAAAAAAGGTTAAGAGAGGACACTCCCGTAGGCCCCTGCGGCTGATTTGGGTTCGCAGCGCACCAAACGGAAGTGGGGAATCCTAACAGCCGCCTCAGAGATCAGAAATCGAAAAAAAAAATTAAAAATGCCGATCTCAGAGGCCATTATTTAGCTATAGGTAAAATTACACGGCCCCCGAGACCACTTCTGTTCGTGTGATTGTCTCGGAGGTTATATATATATATATATATATATATATATATATATATATATATATATATATATATATATATATATATATATATATATATATATAGATATATATATATATATATATATATATATATATATAAAATATATATATATATATATATATTTTTTTTCTCTCTCTCTTAACGCGTTACATGCATAAGTAGCTTCGTGTAAGCCACACCGCCAGAGCAGCGAGCACACAATGTCAGTGTTTATGCAGACATGACAATCGGTGGGAGAGACGAAACATTTTATTTCAAGTCAAATTCTCAGTAAGCACATACAAAAGATGGGTGCACTGCACAATGCAAGACAGCTGCCACATGTTGAGAAATTGCACAGTAGGAATAAATAGGCGATATTTAGAAAATTGCCACAATACAATAAAAGTGCAGAAGCCAGCATTAGCATCACAGAGGAAAAGGGGATTTCAGAGTGAAAAGGGGACGATTTTTCAGAGTGAAAACGGGCCACTCGATTTAAGCGAATGAAGAATATGTATGACCATCCAAACACTAACTGGCTGAACGGCAAAATAGTGCGAAAGATACGGACATACTTTGATAGTTAGCTAATGACAACCAACTTCAAAATTAGATCTTGGAAATGTGCAAAGGGCTACCTGTCGTCTCGCGGAATCCTGAACCACTTAGTACCACGCTCTCTCCCTATCCTTGTTGTTGCACCACGCAGCGCAGCAGTAGCTGCCGTACTACTTGACTCCGGACGGCATGACCTGGAAAAAGAGAAAAAAGTTTACCGTATTTTCTCTGGCCTTCGCACAAATTGTCTCCGACGCACTTCTCAGCGCCCTTTCGCGAAAAACAGTCCCAAGCAGTTGCCGCAGTGAAAACAAAGCAACCTTCGGTGCATGAACTACTGAGGCAGTATTTAACGAGAATATTACGTCGTAGCCACGGCCAACGAACACTGTTCTCATTTCTCAAGTTCTCTCTAATTCGGCTTTAACATAGGCGTCAAGCAAACTGCGAATACCACAAATAACGATTCTAAGCATAACTGCACTCTTTCACACATTTGCACACCCATGCAGTGAATTAGAACTGCGTGTAACGGCATTGTATGCACAAAGAAAACCTTACGACGCAAGCGGCGACTCATTTTTGGCGCCAAGAAACGATTTCTTCGCTAACGTGCTGCGCAGCATTTCAAGTTGCTATTTCTTAATGCAAAGCAATTCACGAGCATCATACGCGAAGCGTGAAGCACAAGGAAGCTTTCGGCGCTAAAACACAAAGTGCGTCAAATGTCAACTTAAAGCTGTAGCGACAAATACATTGCAAAGTAATGAAGGGAAAAAAGAACCTAATGAAGGCGTTCTTACCAAGCAGC
Source organism: Rhipicephalus sanguineus (assembly GCF_013339695.2). NCBI lineage: Eukaryota > Metazoa > Arthropoda > Arachnida > Ixodida > Ixodidae > Rhipicephalus > Rhipicephalus sanguineus. The sequence continues at coordinate 175,855,248 of NC_051179.1, read as the reverse complement.
CGCCAAGCAGAGTGACTTCCCGGCAGACGATCCCAGCGAATTCCACGGAGCAGGTAGAGCCAATTTTGTATGCGTCGCCGCTCATGCCGCGTCGTCTTGCCATGCCGGCAATCCTGACCATATATGGTCATGACAGCTACCAATCGATGATTTCGAACTGTCCAATCGTAGACGATAAAGATGGATTTAGAGCCGCACTGCGAGCCAGCGGAAGCCACTGCCGCAGCCACATAGTCTGACAAAGACAAGTAGATGTATCGTGAACCAGAAAAGGTACTGCAGTAGACAACTAGTACGCGCGTTCTCTTGGAAACAGGGAGTGACGTGCTGCCGTCTAACGGCTGGCGAGAAGCTGCGTAGCTCCGCCGCTTTTAGGCTCGCGTGTCCACTCTTGTCATTTTCTGTTACTCTATGGTGCGGCCCTCGAGCAGTCGTGCTTGCGCCGAGCGTGGTGTGTGCCGCCTTGAGCGGTGGCGCCATCTAGTGAGCATTCTTGAAATCACCAGAGAGAGCGCAGCTGCGACGAGCGTGGTGTGCGCCGCCGCGCCGATGGTCACACAGGTGAGGACAAGGCGCGAGCATAAGAAGCTTGGCGAGCAAGCTCCTAAAAACGGTTGCTATGCCTAGCAGCCGCAAGGCTCTCCGAACAGAAACGGATATACCTTGAACGTAAGGAATAGACCGAATGGACGTCGTCTTTTCTCGTGGCGCTCTCCTTATTCCTTTTCGCATGCGCTTCTGGGTGTCGTTAATAAACGTCCTGGGATAATGTCGTCGTTCCAGCGCACAAACCACGTTTTCCACTTCGTGTAGCCGCAAATGCTGATTAGAGCACACCGCATCACAACGTGAGAAGAAAGTCCTCACGTGTCCCTGTCGTCCTGGCCATTGAGGTGGCGGAGGCCCGTCTCAAAGAAGATCGGAATTTAGAAAGACGCACGTCCAGGTCGGTGGAGGAGATCGTTTTTTACAGCGGTTTTGCTTGAGCCAAACCTATTTTAGTTTCGCCAACGCGATTTACCATCAAATTGAAGGGTGCCTTATGCGTAGTTCTGTTTCCCTGGCCATGGCAAACCTAGTGATGGAGCACGTCGAAACGCGTGTGCTGGATTCACTGGCCTTCCAGGTGAAAATGTATTGTAGGTACGTGGACACATTTGTTATCCTGAAAAGGGCAAATGTGGAGGCCTTCCAGGAGGCGCTAAACAGCGTACACCACAACAATAAGTTCACGTGCGAAACAGAGAAAGACGACGTCTTGCCTTTATTGGATGTGCTTGTATGTAGGGCTCATAATGGCAGGGTGGAAACGACAGTGTACCCGAAGCAATGTGACACCGGAATTTTTTTCTCCTTTGAATATCATCACCCGACCAAGCACAAACCATCCGTCGTGAGGACTTTCTTTTCATGTTGTGATGCGGTGTGCTCTAATCAGCATATGCGGCTACACGAAGTGGAAAACGTGGTTTGTGCACTGGAACGACTTTATCCCAGGACGTTTATTAACGAGACCCAGAAGCGCATGCGAAAAGGAATGAGGAGTGCGCCACGACAAAAGACGACGTCCATTGTGTCTATTCCTTACGTTCAAGATATATCCGTTTCTGTTCGGAGAGCCTTGCGGCAGCTGGGCATAGCAACCGTTTTTAAGCTTCATTACACCTTTGGACACGTGTTCGCTAAGCGCAAACACCACACACCTGCAAACGATCAAAGTGGGGTCATCTACAAAGTACAATGCGCAGATCCTGACGCTCCTTACATCGGCGAAACAGGCAGGAAACGAGCAACGAGGCTCAAGGAACACAAAGGGGACGTCGCTAAGGCCACCCATGCCACGCGTTCCAAAGCCGAGCTCGTCGAACACTGCTGGACAACAGGGCATACCTTCGACTTGAACAGTGCCACGACGCTGGCTCAGGAACAAAGGTGGGGAAAAAGGAAACTCCTGGAATCATGGTTCATCCGTCGCGACCAGTCAGCTCGCAACAACAACCGCGGCCCCCTTCCGGAAAGTAAGGGCTGCTTGCTAATATTCAATTATTTAGGTGTCAGAATAATTCCTTATTTGCTCAGCGCAATATCTTAATTCTTCGCGAATATACTGAAGTTATTTCTCTGGCTCAGTAGCCTTGTGCTTGTCGGGCAATGCAAACGACAATGTCTGCGAAAATTGTTGCTCCCGCCTGTTGTGAAGTACCAGCTGTAATTCGATTTTTGCATGCGAAAGGATCATGAGCTTCTCAAACTTATGGGTAGTTGTGCCTAGTTTATGGAATTAAAGTGATGAGTGACGGAAAGGTCAGAATATGATGTCGAGAATGGCAACGCAAATGTGCATGATGAAGAGCGGAGTGGCAGGCCCAGAATGCAGACCAATGAAATTGTTAACAAGTGGGCAGGGAATTGCGATTAAATGAGCGATGGACAGTTAGTGGTCTATCGGACGAACATCCTCTTGTCGGCTGCACTACAATTTGCACGACTGTAGAATATATATATATATATATATATAAATTATAAAGGCGTTTATTGACGGCACTAGTCGACGAAGCACAACGGCGACAGTCAAGACAGAGCGCGGACTCCGAGCGCGAGGAGCGTGCTGTCAGAGAAGAGCCGAAGGGGACGACCCACTAGAGAGCGCCCGAGAGGGCGACCCATTACATAGACTTCCAACGCTTCGCTACAATTACCCCGGGTACGAAAAAGGGAGCCGCCTGGCGACCTAACTGCTTGTCACTATGAGCGGGTCATGATAGGGCTTCAGGCGGTCCACGTTGACAATGTCGCGCCCTCGACGGCGCATGTCCGAAGATGGTTCAATGGGCTCGATCAGGTAGTTGACCGGGGATGTGCGTTCGACGACACGGTAGGGGCCGTCGTACTTGGGCAGCAGTTTGGAAGAGAGGCCAGGTGCAGTGGTAGGGACTGAGAGCCATACGAGTGCTCCAGGGCGGAACGTGGGCGCAGAAGTGGTGGTGTCACCGCGAATGCTCTTTTGCCGCTCTTGGTCATGCGTAGTAAACGTCTTGGCAAGCTCCCGACACTCCTCAGCAAGTCTGGCTGTGGCAGAAATAGGCGCACACTCAGACGGATCCGGCTTGTATGGAAGGATTGTGTCGATTGTGTGCGACGGGTGTCTGCCGTACAATAAGAAAAAGGGGGAGAAACCAGTGGTGCTCTGAGGGGCGGTATTATAGGCGTAGGTGACGAAAGGCAGAATGGCATCCCAATTGGTGTGATCGGCGGCGACGTACATCGAGAGCATGTCGCCGAGCGTGCGGTTAAAGCGTTCGGTGAGGCCATTCGTCTGCGGGTGGTAAGCAGTAGTTTTCCGGTGAACAACGTTGCACTCTTTCAGGATGTCTTCGACGACTTCCGACAAGAAGACACGACCTCGATCGCTGAGCAGCTCCTGGGGTGGACCGTGGCGCAGCATGAATCGGTGCAGCAGGAAGGAAGCAACATCGCGCGCTGTAGCCGCTGGGAGGGCGGCAGTTTCGGCGTATCGCGTAAGGTGGTCAACAGCGACGATGGCCCAGCGGTTACCAGCCGACGTTAGAGGAAGTGGTCCATACAAGTCTATGCCAACGCGCCCGAACGGACGGTCAGGGCAAGGCAGAGGTTGCAGAACTGCCGGCGACAGGTGCGTTGATGTTTTGCGGCGCTGACAATCGATGCAGGAGCGAACGAACTTCTGCACGTAGCGGTACATCCCTCGCCAAAAGTACCGTTGGCGAATGCGGTGGTAGGTTTTCGATACCCCAGAGTGTGCGCACTGCGGATCAGAGTGGAACGATTCGCATACGTCAGAACGCAGACTGCGGGGTATTACGAGTAGCCACTGGCGGCCGTCGCCGTAATTGCGTCGGTGGAGGAGGTCGTCGCGAACGGCGAAATGGTGGGCTTGACGACGCAACGCGCGAGTGGATGGTGTTGCCGATGGATCAGTCAGCAAGTCTATCATTGAGGCGATCCAGTGATCCTTGCGCTGTTCAGTAGCGATGGTGTGAATGTCGATAGAAGAAACGGCATTGTGAGACACTGAGCTATGGGTATTGTCGTCAGGCAAGGGGGAGCGCGAGAGTGCGTCGGCGTCAGCATGCTGGCGTCCATTGCGGTACAGCACGCGGATATCGTAGTCCTGTAGGCGAAGTGCCCAGCGGGCGAGGCGACCTGAGGGATCCTTCAGTGACGACAACCAGCATAGTGCATGATGGTCGGTGATCACATCAAATGGGCGACCATACAAATAAGGTCGGAATTTCGTAAGGGCCCAGATGATCGCCAGGCATTCCTTTTCGGTGACGGGGTAATTGGCCTCGGCTTTAGTAAGCGTACGACTTGCATACGCCACGACATATTCAGGGAACCCTGGTTTGCGCTGCGCAAGGACAGCGCCAAAGCCAACACCGCTAGCGTCTGTGTGTACCTCTGTAGGAGCCGTAGGGTCGTAGTGGCGTAGTATGGGAGGCGACGTCAACAAACGGCGGAGCTTTTCGAAAGCGTCGTCGCACTCGGACGACCATGAATGGAGGGGCCCGTTACTTCTGAGGAGCTTCGTCAGAGGCGATATGATAGTCGCGAAATTTCGAATGAAGCGCCGAAAGTAGGAACACAGTCCTACGAAACTGCGCAGTTGTTTGACGGACGTACGTTTCGGGAACTCGGTCACGGCGCGAAGTTTGCCTGGATCGGGGAGAATTCCGTCCTTGGACACGACGTAGCCGAGGATTGTCAGCTGCCGTGCTGCAAATCGGCACTTCTTTAGGTTCAGTTGCAGACCGGCGTCGCTCAAACGCGTCAAAACATGCCGTAGGCGTTGAAGATGGGTGGAAAAGTCTGGAGCAAAAACAACGACGTCGTCGAGGTAGCACAAGCACGTGTGCCATTTCAGGTTGCGCAGAACGGTATCCATCATGCGCTCAAAGGTGGCGGGCGCATTACACAGCCCAAACGGCATGACGTTGAATTCGTACAGGCCGTCGGGCGTGACTGTGATGTGCAAGTGCGCGTTTGAAAAGGGCGCGACGCAAACACAAACCGATGAAGACGACGACGATGACTCGCGACCGTAGCGCGTGTGAGCGTGAACAATTTTAGCCCAATGAAGAGCCGCCACGGTGTTTCGGAAGAGAAAGCCACGGGTGAAGAACGGCAGAGCGGGGAGACGTGGCCGGGACGTGACCGAGTGAAGAAGGCGACCAGGGCGCGGGAGTGGCGGCCGGCAGAGTCCCTGCGTCGAGGCCGCTGCGGGCTCCCACCTGGGCGCGTACCCAGCTTCTTCAATCGTCTGGCGTTGGCCAGGCAAACCGGCGTCTCCCGTCTCAACCCCAGTCTGCGGCTGGCGAACGCCGAAGGGGCGTCCGGCCGTTGACCTCGACTCGCCCCACGCTTCTGTCCACCCGAGTGAGCGTCTACCGCACCTCCAACGGCGTTGGCGTCTGCGTGAGTTCGTCTGTGCCCTGCCTTCACAGTCCCCGCTACAACGGTGACACTGCTTTTTTCTCTTGTGCTTGCCTTCTGTGAACTGTTCGCGTCTTCTAACGTTTTCCTATTCTTGTTAACTCTTTTGCGCTTGCATTTTCTGTACCTCTTTCCCTCGCTCTCTTTATTTCTGCTGTGTAAATATATTGTTTGGTTTCGAGTGTGCACAAATGGTCTCGCCTCGTTTCTTGATGACGGTTATGTCATCGGTTGAATGTTTAACGAACCTACACGAGAGCTAGTTAATTTAACAGCCTCGTGACAAATGGCGTCCGCTACGACAGGACGAGACCGTTTGTGACACTCTACTAGTGTTCAGAAATAGAGAGAAAAGATGAGCAGGGCAGATTTAGAAGAGCTGGGAAGGCGCATGGGTCTAGAAGGCGAGGAACTGGTGGCGTGGTGCGAGGAACGCGAGAGGCGAATTAGAGAAGAGATGGCTGAGGAAATAAAAGACAGGATTGAACAGATGGAATTCGAACGCGAAATGAGAAAGAAGGAAAGAGAGCTTGAAGAGCTAAGGCAAAGAACGCAGCAATTGCGGCTTAAGCTGGCGGAGGTCGAAAGGAGGCGACGCGAAGGTAGAGAGTGGCGGGATGAATTTTCTTATCTGAGCTCCAAAGAGCAGTTACTCGATGTGTGCTCCGAAGGCAGGGCCTTCACGAGTGAATCAGTATCGCTGTTTAGTGGCAGTGTTGCAAACGCCAGCAACCACACTTTAGATACAGGATCTCTACAAATAGAGGATAGAGTCGAGGCGGAAAGCGAGGGCGAGAATAACCAAGGACTAGAGACAGTGCTAAATATGGCTTCGCCGAACGTCTCTGAGAAGGAACAGTCGAGTTCCTTGGAAAGCAATTCGGCTATGCGAACTGGTGCAACAGAATGCTCAGTGATTGAAGAGGCACATAGTCCTCTAGACAGCCCTGATGAAAGGGTAATAGATGTTCGCATGAAGTGCGCAATTGAAGACCGTGAGGCGGTCTCTAGAGAAGACGCCGAGTCTTCATACATAATGAGCTCAACAGAAACTTACGTCAGAGTGATGCACGAAATCCAGGTAGATAACTCTACGGATGTGGCCGCGGAGCCTTTTTGTGTGTCGCCAGCTGCGGTAATAAAGGACACGAGAATGACCGATGACCACGCGAATAACTCCATTTTTAACACAGAGAAGTTAGCACTCAGCGTCAGTACCGATGAAATGTACCCGAGTGAGCTGGCAAATAGTGCAGAAGCATATTTCAATGAACCCAGACTAGGGTCACAAGTTCAGTCAGCAGTAGGTGATGACGAGGAGAGGCAGGCTGCCCAAGATGGAAGAGCCGGTACTCTTGGAGTACAAACGGATGAATTGGTGAAAAGTGAACCAGAGGTGAATATTTCACCAAGCCATTGCTATTGGGGCCATGAGGATGCCGACGTATGCTCTATTGCTTTTTCGAGTGCGAAAGCAACTTCTTTGAAGGTTTCAGGTCGATCCGAAGCCTATGGGCCAAAGCAAGGCATTCGCTTGCAGGCAGCGTTTGTTCGCATGCTGTTGTCTCGACGCACTCATTGGCATTGGGTTGGGTTCGGATGCAATCCATCCTACGCAGAGGCTAACGTTTTAGCTGAGCAAGCGGTTGCTGAGCATACGAGTCTTTTTACGCTTACTTACGGACGAGCGTTTTGTCGACAGTCCTTCCGAGACCTTCCGACTGTTTTCGCTGGACATGCGAAAAGGGTGGTGCGTCTTGTGTGGGACGCGATCACTTGAGATATCTGAAACTAACCGGTAGCTTTTCTTGGGTTTCGACTATGGACAAAGGAACTATAATGCTTGTAGATATCTCAGGTTTTGAACTGGCCTTTGGTGTGAAGTGTGACGTGATTATTGTTTTGGCATAACGCTGGGATTATGCTTTGAAATGTGTGGTGGACTTAACGAACATATTTTCTGTTAACGCTGAAGGTGCAGTGAGTGTGTTGGTGTAAGATTGTGTAGTGGACGCTGTGCCGAACGTGTGTTGTGCGTGGCGAAACGCGCACTTACCGGCAGTTTTTTCATCGGAAAAAACTTATCGAAAGGGGGGCTTTTGTGATGTGCAAGTGCGCGTTTGAAAAGGGCGCGACGCAAACACAAACCGATGAAGACGACGACGATGACTCGCGACCGTAGCGCGTGTGAGCGTGAACAATTTTAGCCCAATGAAGAGCCGCCACGGTGTTTCGGAAGAGAAAGCCACGGGTGAAGAACGGCAGAGCGGGGAGACGTGGCCGGGACGTGACCGAGTGAAGAAGGCGACCAGGGCGCGGGAGTGGCGGCCGGCAGAGTCCCTGCGTCGAGGCCGCTGCGGGCTCCCACCTGGGCGCGTACCCAGCTTCTTCAATCGTCTGGCGTTGGCCAGGCAAACCGGCGTCTCCCGTCTCAACCCCAGTCTGCGGCTGGCGAACGCCGAAGGGGCGTCCGGCCGTTGACCTCGACTCGCCCCACGCTTCTGTCCACCCGAGTGAGCGTCTACCGCACCTCTAGCCGTCGCCGTCTGCGTGAGTGCGTCGGTGCCTTGCCTTCACAGTCCCCGCTACAACGGTGACACTGCCTTTTTCTCATGTGCTTGTCTTCCGTGACCTGTTCGCGTCTGTTAACATTTTTCTACTCTTAACTTCTTTTCCGCTTGCATTTCTGTACTTTTCTCTCTCCTTCGCTATTCTTTATTTCTGCTGTGTAAATATATTGAGTGTTTGGTTTCGGGTGTACACAAATGGTCTCGTCTCGTTTCTTGATGACGGTTATGTCATCGGTTACATGTTTACCGAACCTACACGAGAGCATAATAATTGAATAGCCTCGTGACAGTGACAAAGGCGGTCTTCGGTCGAGCGTCGTCAGCCATAGGTACTTGCCAGCACCCTGAGCGCAAATCGAGAGATGAAAAGAATTCGGCGCCTTGCAGGCTGTCAATCGCATCGTCTATTCGCGGCAGTGGATACACGTTCTTACGAGTGATCTTGTTGAGTCGTCTGTAGTCGACACAGAACCGCACAGAACCGTCCTTCTTCGCAACAAGAACGACAGGAGACGCCCAGGGGCTGTTGGAGGGTCGAATAACATCGCGTCGAAGCATGTCGTCGACTTGCTCGGTGATTACACGGCGTTCTGTGGGAGATACGCGATATGGACGTTGCCGCAGTGGCAGGTGGGCGCCAGTATCGATGCCGTGCGTAACGGCCGACGTGCGGCCGAGAGGCGTTTGAGCGACATCGAAAGAAGAGCGAAATTCTTCCAACAGGTCCAGAAGCTGGGAACGCTGGACCTGCGTAAGGTTGTCAGCTATGGTGGAACCAAACACGTCAGCGGGTGATGAACCAGACATCGAAACAGCAGTGAGCGTACTGGAACTGCGGCCGTGCGTGTCATCGGGTTCGTCCATAACTTGTGCGTCTTCGAGGGGTTCCACGCTGCCGAGACATTCCCCTCGCACCAACGTAACACTGTACGGGGAGGGGTTGATTACAAAAATAGAGGTGCTTCCCTGAGTGATTTGAACGGTCGCGAAAGGCACCAGCAAGCCTTTCCTCGTGCAAATACGGTCATATGGCGAGAGGAGTGCAACGGTGTCGGATAGACTGGCGCAGTAGACGGACACCGCCGTTGACGTGTTTGCAGGCAATTTGATGTCGTCTTTGACGAGTACCTTTCTCGCAGCCGATGGACTGTCTTCCGGCGTCAAATTAGAGAATGGTGACAGCTCTATTTCGGCTGGTGCGCAATGAATGACGGCGTCGTGGCGGGAGAGAAAATCCCATCCGAGGATGACGTCGTGAGAGCAGGCAGGAATTATGATCAGTTCGACGGCGTACATAGCGTCCTTAATCATGACGCGGGCTGTGCACACCGCTGTAGGGTGAATACGTTGGGCGCTGGCTGTACGGAGGGAGAGCCCGGAAAGTGGCGTCGTCACTTTGCGCAGTATTCGGCTAAGCTTTGCGTCCATAACGGATACAGCGGCTCCAGTGTCGATAAGGGCAGATGCACGAACACCGTCTACAAACACGTCTATCACGTTCGATGGGCTTCGCTGAGGGCTTTCGCAGTTCGATCGCGTCGCAGCCCTTGCCTCGTGGACTGCGACGACTAGTTTTCCTGGTCGCGTGGGACCAGACGTGGCCGCATCGGGGACAGTGAGCGGCGCCGTGGTGACGGTGAACGGCGGGTAGAAGGCGCTGGGCGAGACGGCGGTGACATAGGCTGCGATGAATCGTAATACGGGCGGCTCGACTGGCTTGGCATGGTTGAGGCGACTGGAGGCGACTGCACGCGATTGCAATAGCGGGCGACGTGACCGGCGCAACCGCACGCAAAGCAGATGGGGCGGTTGTCGGAAGTGCGCCATCGGTTCGCCGGGGTGGGTCCCATCCATGGCCCAAGACGCGGTGGACGGGGCGGCGGCTGATAGGACTGCATGGTGGGCTGCAGTCGTGGCCTAGGAATGACGTCGGCGTACGCAGCCGGCACACTCGCCTGGAAGGCCTGTGGTCTGGCGACGACTTCGGCGTAAGGATGTGGGGCAGACACAGGGATCGCTGGGGGCGGCCTGGCTACAACTTGCGCGTAACTGAGTGGCGCAAGCGCCGGAGGTGGCTGGTGGTATTCCAGCATGACCTCCGCGATTTCCTGTTGAATAGCGCGGCGTAAGGGAGGCAGCAGTGTGATCGACGGCTGTTCAACATGCTGCGACTGAGGCAAGGTCAGTAGAGAAAGCTGGCGGGCAATTTCCTCGCGTACAAATGACTTGACCTCGGCGAGCAAGCCCGAGTGATCAGAAATGGCCGACAAGCCAGCGAGGTCGGCGTCGCGTGATGGAGGTCGACGGGTCAGCAACCGCTGCCGGCGCAGCTCCTCGTAGCTTTGACAGGGGCATCGAACGGACCGAAGCTGGTTGGACGGCGCAGCACCTCCACCAAATTATAAAGGCGTTTATTGACGGCACTAGTCGACGAAGCACAACGGCGACAGTCAAGACAGAGCGCGGACTCCGAGCGCGAGGAGCGTGCTGTCAGAGAAGAGCCGAAGGGGACGACCCACTAGAGAGCGCCCGAGAGGGCGACCCATTACATAGACTTCCAACGCTTCGCTACAATATATATATATATATATATATATATATATATATATATATATATATATATATATATATATATATCTTGTAATGACGAATAGCGGAACGGGCTCGGATGCATGCTGGGGTAGAGAAAAGAGGAGTAAGACGAAGGAGCAGAATAGAACAGCCGGGCGCCCAGTAGCTGAGGATCAACCATCCAACCAACCTAGTGAACAGGCGTTGTGGCAATTTTTCTGTCTCGTTCGTTTACAATGGCGCAGTCGCGAGACACAGAGCCATCAGACGACGTTAGTCCGCCTGCCTCTATCACCTTCGAAGCGGACGAGTGCTTTCGGACTCGCAGCCACTACCTTCCAGGGACGGCGTCCAGGCCTCAACGGCGGCTCAACCGCAGGGTTGCGACTCCGAAATGACCCGGTTCTTGGACGTGTTGACGCTACACCTCACCAACATGGCAAGCAGTTCCCCTTGCGCCATTGGATGCGCCGCACTTTGGCCGCTACCTGAGACTGCTGTTCCGGAATTTCACGGGTGTCAGGATGATCCCACCACCTGGGTCTCGGCCGTCGACTCGGTCGCCATGAAATACTCTTGGCCAGAGTCTACCAAGAAATCAGTCTCGGAAGGGCGCCTCCGAGGAGCTGCACAAGCCTGGTATCGTCTTCAGGGAACCAAGTATGCCTCATGGACTACTTTGTGCGCGGCCCTCACGTCCGCATTTGCACCGCTTCCGGAAGCCTCTGACACTCGCTTCAGGGAGATGCGGTCGCGCCGGCAAGCCCGAAATGAAGACATTGCCGCATACATCTGCGACAAATTACGCCTCCTGCAAGCTTGTGATATTGTCTGGCCCTCTCCGGCAGCCAGATAGTATGTCGTCGATGGCATATACGATTCGACGCAAGCGGCCATATATCAGCAGGCAGCGGGACATGACATCAATACTTTCATTCAAAAGGCGGCAGAGTTGCAAAGACGGCGCGCTCCTGCAGTCTCCCAACAAGACCCCACTACCACGCGGTTCGCATGCTTTTCCTGCGGCCGCTTTGGGCATGGGTACGAGGACTGCCCACAAGCGCCGCGTCAAGCCATCCAGTTCCAAGCGCGGCCACTTCCAACAGTTCGGGTCCGCATCGACGGCATCGGTGAGCTCACGGTACTCGTGGATACTGGAGCCCAGCGAACAGCGCTGCTTCGCCGTCACACCCCATTCACCCTCCAGCCTTGCACCGAGCCGCCCCTATGCGGCCTCAGCGGCAGCGTACTCCCTGTAGGTGCGGTGGACCTGCAGCTACAAACCTAAGCCGGGAGCAAGTTACTTGCCGCCGTTCCAGTCTTCGAGGACCTACCCGCTGACATCGTTCTGGGAGCGGACTACATCATGTCAAGTCAAGTGCAGCTCATCATAGACTGCGACGGCGTCAACATCTGTTGCTTGACCCCGAGTACTTCTCCGGATAAAAGTTCCCAAGGTGAGCCAGCAACGCCGCACTCAATATCCGCCGTGCTCGCCAGGCAAACATCACTTTTTGCCGATAGTGCTGCGCAGCTTCCCGGCACTAGCTTACTAGAACATCGTATACCGACTGACAATCATTCGCCGTTGTCTGTGCCGTTACGGCGATATGGAGAAAGAGAGCGGGCCGTGGTTGCCGAACAAGTAGAAGAAATGCTAGTCGCTAATGCAGTCAGGCCGTCTTCTAGTCAATGGGCTGCACCTGTCGTTTTAGTCCGCAAAAAGAACGGTAACCTACGATTCTGTGTGGACTACAGGGAGCTAAATAAGCACACCACACCCGACTCATACCCGCTGCCGCGTATTGACGATGCTATTGATTCAAGATTATTTTCATCTCTTGATTTGAGAGCGGGGTATTGGCAAATCAACGTCACTGAAGAGGATAAGTGCACGACGGCTTTCCGTACGCCTGCTGGCTTGTGCCTTTCTGGCTTGTGCCTTAACTTTATGCCTTTCGGGCTGCGAACAGCCCCAAGAACGTTCCAGCGGGCCATGAATACAGCACTGGGTTCGCTGAAAGACCAAGCCTGCGTTGTGTACCTCGACGACATTCTTGTTATCGGTGTAATTGAAAAAGAGCATCTGCGAAATCTCGACAAAGTGCTGAAGAGGCTGCATGACGCTGGATTCCGCCTTAACCGGGAAAAATGTCAGCTTGGCTTGATGAAAATATCCTATCTCGGGTATACCATATCTCCGAATGGCGTGCAGCCCCTTCCTGAAAGACTTAAAGCTGTGACCAACTGTCCCGTGCCAACCCATGTTAAACAGCTCCAGGTATTCCTGGGAATCGCATCGTACTTGCGCAAGTTTGTCCCCAACTTTGCGTCAACAGCTGCACCGCTCACGGACCTGTTAAGGAAGGGAACACAATTTCAGTGGGGACCATCGCAGGACGACGCCTTCCGGACCCTTAAACATCAATTGACCCATAGCCCTGCTCTGTGCCACTTCAATGATGAATGGACTACAGAGGTACACACCGATGCAAGTCAAGTTGGTATAGGGGCCGTTCTCATACAGCGTGACCCGCACGGACGTGATCACGTCTTCACTTACGCCAGCAGCAAACTGTCTGACGCGGAGCGCCATTACTCCAACGAACTGGAGTGCCTGGCTGTCGTCTGGAGCGTAGACGAGAAGTTCCGTCACTACCTGTTTGGGCGACAATTCACTATTGTAACGGATAACTCCGCTGTGGCGTGGATGTTCGCTGAACAGCACCTCAAACACAAGTTTGCACGGTGGACAGTTCGGCTGGAAGATTACACTTACAACACCCGTTACCGCGCAGGAGCACAGAAGCAGGTTGCGGATGCCTTATCGCGAAACCCTACAGAGAAACGCTCCCTGCAAAACCGCGAAGACCGGATCATGTTCTCCCAGCAAGAAGTTTCGAATACCTAAGGCGTCGACAAACATTTAGACGCCATTATGAATTCCCTATCAGACACGGGATGTAACGCCAAGTTTGCTTTACGCGAAGGCACGCTGTATCGTCGTCTTTGGGTCGAGAAGCAAGACGAACGCCACCTTTTGGTCATTCCTACCTCCTTACGTTCGAGTATTCTGCGTGCCATCCACGACACACCCGAAGGAGTCCACATCGGCAACCAAGCAACATTGCGCAAAGCACAAGAGCGCTTTTGGTGGCCGAGAATGGGCAGGAATGTGCGTTTATATGTCGCAAGCTGTAACGTGTGCCAACAACACAAACGGCGTCCGCGCTGTCAACCTGGATTACTTACACCTATTATGCCTCCGGAGGCAATTTTTCACACAGTGGGAACAGACCACATCAGGCCTTTTCCAACATCGGCAGCAGGCAACAGATATACAGTGAAACCTCGGTGATACGAATCTCACGGGACCAGGAAAATATGCGTATCATCCGATATTCGTATCACCAGAAAGCATGGAAAATTAGCATGCGACAGAAGAAAGCTGGTATAAATTTGCATATATTGTTTTTCAGGGTCGCAGCAACGTCAGGAAGAACCCTTAATGATTGTCAGTTAAGTTTTTTAGATATCGAAAACCATACCAGCACTCGTAAATATACGGCTTGTACGCGCGTATTTAGTGAATAACCCAAATGAGTTGTGAACCACGAGAGCAGCAGCCCCTTCAAAATTTTAGTATGCTTTTTTGCATGGCAACAGAGTACTGCAGCGAAAGTAACAAAAGAAGCGCTTTGACGCATTGGATCACGCCCACAAAATTACACAACCACGTTCCTGTGTTATAATTTTGTTATCGCGGAGGTGTTGCGGATGTTTTTTGGGAGATTTACGGCCGCGCCCGCACAAGTGTGACCTCAGCGGTCGCTCATGTTGACGTTGTGAGGCCTGACTGCTTCGCCAAGACCGTGTTCGCCTTCTTTCGGTCCACCTTTCATAGGATGTCTGATGCACGAGGCAGGCACGTGTAAACACACTACAACGACAGCAGCCCGCGTCGACGCGTTAGAAAAAAAGCATGGCGCTAATGTCATCTGCAATCTAAACGCGAAGGCACACGGTGGCACATATGAGCCTCAAAGATTCGCGCACACAATCTCGGAGGCCGTGACGCGTCTCTGAAGGTTTATTCTGACTGTAAGAAAAGAGTTTTTCTTACACCGCGACTCTGACGATTTGGCGGTGCGGCGCGCATGCCCACACTTGCGCTCCCGCGCTCGCACGTGCTTGGCGCGTCTTGCGCGACAGCGCGGACAGCACCTCCTCGTACCTGCGCGGCAGCGTACATTCCTATCAAATGTCACGGGGTGAAAATCGGTTCGCAAGAACCGTACTCCATTACACTGCAGGCCAATGGGCTTTGGCCGGGACCAACGAAAAAATCGTATCACCCCGAAATTCGTATGAGCTGTGATCGTATCACTGAGGTTTCACTGTATTATAGTCGCTGAGGACAATTCGTCAAGGTATATAGACGTCGCTGCCGTGCCTTCCCTTGCCGCCAGCTGCGTCATAAATTTTTCCGCGGGACCACTTCGAATGGAGACACGGCCTCCCTAAGAAACTCATCTCCGACAAGTCGACCACTTTTCGCAGCCGTGAGCTCCGTACCTATCTTCGGCAAGCGGGAGTTGAGCGTCATTTCGCGACAGCCTACCATCCCCAAGCGAACGGCCTGACAGAGAGGTCGAACCATATCCTACAAGCTCGACATGCATCGTGTATTGTACGACCAACAAGCCCGGTGAGGCCGACTGGGAGCGGCTCAAAGCGGCTGCATACGTAGTTAACATGGCGTTGCATAGTTCAGCCGAAACCTCTTCATACGAAATCGTCTACGAACAACTACCAAGACTTGGAGCTATACTCTCCTTAGACACGCCTGTACAACCTGGACGTTCTGCCGCACGAGGGGCACTTTGCCGCAAAATACGAACCGAGGCGCGCAAGAAGATAATGCATGCCCAACAGGCGCAAAAGCGACATTACGACCGCCGCCACCGTCGGGCACCGCCATACCGTATCGACGATGAGGTGTGTGTGCAACGAGGTGCACCGTCCCCTTCGAAGCAACTATGCGCGATGTTCGAAGGGCCCTTTATTATTACCAAAAAACTCGGCGAGAAAACATGGCGAGTGCGGTCCTCGGATTCTGACTCGCGCGCACACAAAAGCAGGCGAAACAACTTTGCCGTTCATGTGTCGCGTATTAAGAATTGTGTCCGTAGAGACGTATGAAGTGCCGCAACCTGTTCTTCCTTCCGAGGTGCACCGTTCGCAGGGTGGCCGAGTGTAATGACAAATAGCGGAACGTGCTCGGGAGCAGGCTGGGGTAGCGAAAAGAGGAGAAAGACGAAGGAGCAGAACAGAACAGCCGGCCTAGTGAACAGGCGTTGTGTCTGTTTCTGTCTGTGCCTCGTTCCTTTACAGTGTATATATATATATATATATATATATATATAGTGTGATGAAGAAGTGCACCCTGAAGAGCTAGACAGTCGGATCGTCAGCGCTAAGCAGAAAGTGCTCGTGCTGAACGTTGTTGCTGTTCGCGCTGGCTAGGCCTACTGTCTGATATTACAGTTTCTCTTGTCGAGGCCGTGTCTCACCTCTTTATTATAATTGGTGGAGGTTGCTAGGTCTCCTAGACATCCTGGAGTTGCGCAGCCGGACTCTACCTGCCGCCATGACCACCGAGTCCAACACAAGCCCGCCGCTTCCTGCTCCCCAGGCCACCGCATGCTCCGGCGCGGTCCGTCAGCGGGACCCTCCAATATTCAGCGGCACTGATGACCACGACGTTGACGACTGGCTATCTACATATGAACTCGTGAGTGTCCTTAACAAATGGGACGACACCATGAAACTGGCCACCGTCAGCATTTACCTAACCGGCATTGCTCACTTGTGGCTTCGGAACCACCAAACCGACGTTCCGACCTGGGCAGCGTTCAAGACTAAGTTCAGCGAAGTCTTCGGCCGTCCTGCTGTTCGAAAGCTTCGCGCGGAACAGCGCCTACAGTCACGATCTCAACAACCTGGCGAGAACTTCACCAGTTATATTGAGGATGTAATCGACCTATGCAAACGCGTCGATACCACCATGGCCGAAGCGGATAGAATCAAGCACATCTTGAAGGGAATCGACGAGGACGCATTCCAGATGCTGATTTCCAAAAGCCCGGGTACTGTCGCCCAAGTTACTGAGCTGTGTCAAAGCTATGACGAGCTCCGCCGTCAACACCTCGTCACCCGCCGCCCTGTCCCGCACCAGGAATCGTTGTCCGGCTTACCTCGCCAGATCCCGTCCTTCTCTCGCAGATCAAAGCTTTTGTGCGCGAAGAAGTTGCTCGCCAGCTCTCGCTCATCCCCAACCAGCACTTTGCTGGTTGTCTTCCCTCAAAGATTCCTCCGGCCGCTTGGCACGATGGGCTCTCCGGCTCCAAGAGTACGACATCCGGGTTCTATACCGCTCAGGCCAGAAGCATGCCGATGCAGATGCTCTTTCGCGTTCGCCTGTTCCCACTGGCATTGCGAGTGTCTCCATTCTAGACAACTTATTTTCACCATTAGGATCCGTCAACATGGCTTTGGAGCAACGCAAAGATTCGTGGATCGCGTCTTTGATGGATTACCTCTCTGGTGCACTCCCCCGCCCGCCATCCAGAGCGCTACGCCGACAAGCCTCTCACTTCGCCGTCCGTGATGGCATCCTTTATCGCCGCAACTACCACTCTGACGGCCGCAGATGGCTACTTGTCATACCTAGGCAACTCCGCGCTAGCATATGTGCTGCTTTCCATGCCGATCCACAGTGTGCACACGCTGGTCTGTTTAAAACCTACGCCAGACTACGTCTTCGGTTTTATTGGCGCGGCATGTACACCTTTGTGCAAAAGTACATTCGATCTTGCACAGAATGCCAACGCCGCAAGCCCGATCATTGCCACTCTTCTGGACCAATGCAGCCGTTGCCGTGCCCAATGCGACCATTTGACCGGGTTGGAATCGACCTTTACGGTCCTCTGCCATACACATCTGCCGGAAATCGCTGGGTTATTGTGGCGATAGACCACCTCACGAGATATGCAGAAACGGCCGCTCTGCCAGCCGCGACGGCACGTGACGTTGCGTCTTTCCTGCTTCAACGCTTTGTTCTACGTCATGGTGCTCCTCGTGAACTCCTGAGCGATCGAGGCCGCGTCTTTCTCGCGGATGTAATTCAAGAACTTCTCGCTGAATGCCATGTGATTCACCGCTGTACTTCCGCATATCACCCGCAAACAAACGGCTTGACCGAACGCTTCAACCGAACTCTTGGCGACATGCTTTCTATGTATGTCGCCTCTAACCACACGAACTGGGACCTTATTCTTCCCTACGTAACATACGCCTACAATACGGCACCCCAGGCGACGACAGGCTTTTCTCCCTTCTTTTTACTCTATGGCCGAGAACCATCGTCTCCGATCGACACCATTCTTCCCTACCGACCCGACTCATCTGAGGGCACACCACTTTCCGAAGCTGCTCGCTATGCAGAAGAATGTCGGCAACTAGCTCGCTCCCTTACAACTGAAGAACAGGGGCTACAGAAATCTCGACATGACGACGAACGGCCCCCCAACCAGTTTTCGCCCAACTCTCTTGTTTGGCTGTGGGTGCCTCCCACCTCTGCGCCAGGTATCTCCTCGAAGTTTGTCAGCAGGTACCATGGACCCTACCGCGTCCTACAGCAAACTTCTCCCGTCAACTACCTCATCGAACCCCTCACACCCACTGCGGACCTGCGTCGCCGAGGCCGCGAAACTGTTCACGTGGATCGCCTCAAACCCTACCACGAGCCCGTTGTTCTTACGACACCTTAGTACACCCAACTGGCTCCGTCTTCAGCGAGGGGGAAAGATGTGATGAAGAAGTGCACCCTGAAAAGCTAGACAGTCGGATCGTCAGCGCTAAGCAGAAACTGCTCGTGCTGAACGTTGTTGCTGTTCGCGCTGGCTAGGCCTACTGTCTGATATTACAGTTTCTCTTGTCGAGGCCGTGTCTCACCTCTTTATTATAATATATATATATACATATATATATATATGTGCAGAGAGAGCGAGAGACAGACAGAGAAATTGGGTTTCTGTATGAATATGCTGCAGTTGCACTGCGCTTGATGTACTTGTATAAATAAATAAATAAATAAATAAAATGTCCTAAAGCGACCCTAATGCAAGACGTAGGGGTTTAGGAGTGGCACTCGCACCGGTTCTTAACAGAGACCTGAGCTAGTTGGTAGACATTGATGTCAAAAAGACGGGGCGTGCAAACGCGGACACAAGAGAGAAGTCAAGGCGCCACAAACGCCGACTTCAACTGAAAAGGGCGCGTATCGGCGGAAAAGAAGCTAGGCGCAGAAACTTTTCTGCCCATGCCCAGGCAAGAAGCAATACCTATCAGTCCAGCACGCGTGGTGGTCTGCGTGAGGGATCACGGGCACTTGATATAATCTTTATGGAAGTTCATCGGCGGTTGGCTTAGGGAACAAAAGAAAAAACGTGATTCTAGAACTACAACCACGTGCTGACAATCAAATGAATTGCCAGGTCATCAATCAAATTCAAAAAAAAAAATCTAATCTGTTCCATCTGGCATGGACATACGGAGTAATAACTACGAACGATGCTCTTTGCAGAAAATGGTTATTATACCTCAATCTTGTTTTTTTTAAATACATGTGTAAGCAATGTTTGGCGATCCGTTAGGCATTACTTACTGAGAAAGAAAGTGCGGTTTTATTACTACTAACACGAAACCAGCGTCTCGTGAAGACAGCAAAAGCACCTGCCACATGCAAGATAACTAATTGTTTCGCTTGGTATTGTAAAATACCGGTGAATTTAGCGACAGAACACCTTAATTGGTTACACTCGAGAAATTATTAAAACAAGCCCCCTTATGACGTCAACGGAGCACCACTCGCAGCACCGACATCTGCAGAGCGCAAGTCCAATAGTGGTTGGAGCCATATGTTTTTAAAGACCACAGTCTATTTCCGGTTATTTATTCGTGGAACCGCAACATTGCTGCGCGTAGATCGGCCGCACCGCGGGCAGATAATAGAGCATAAAATGAACGGATTCACTGGCAGGTCCACCCTGAAAAATGTGCGACCGACTGTGCCTTCAACTTACCTTTTGTTAAAGCCTCCACTTATCGGCTTGCCCACGATTTCTTTTTGATACCTACTTACCTTATGGTGAGCGCATATTCTAGTTGGTTTGTTCTCAGCAAACGAGAAAACATGGCCTGTTTGAAATCGCTTCCCTCTTTTTCAGGCTTCCTAGTGAGTCTTCTAGAGAAGAAGCTGTCGATTTATCACATCTCCATAGGCGGCAGCTTACTCAACTTCGTTGCGCTCATTGCCGCTTTCTTCGCACCGAACATGACATGGATGGACATCACCGTGGGAATCTTGAGCGGTTAGTGCGAGTGCTGCCACGACAGCACGGTGTTCCTTACACGACAAGCGAAACGCTCTGAATAACGCCTGTGCACCTAAGATGAGGCTGGTTTAATCATGTAATTATCAATACTTTGCGTATATTAAGCAGGATGGTTAAAGGGACACTAAAGAGAAAAGCAATTTTTCTTGTATTAGTAAACCATTCTTTCACAATACAAAAATCACCACGCTTGCCGCGAGAAAACGAGCGAAAGCGAAATGTGGGCGGCGACGCCAATTTCAAGTTCCCGCACCAATCGCCGTGACGTCATAATCTACTAGGGCCTTTGTACGCAAGCGTGCGCACGAGAGGGGCGCGTGTGTAATTGGTGGCAGTCGCTGCTCTGCTTGCCGACGAGCTAGCCGGTTGCCATCTAATCACAACAACTTCAATAAGAAGCCTCCGCACGATGGTGCAAATAGCGCTCGGGAGTTCTACTTTGCCCGTAAACGTAGTACTACGGCTTTCGCAATACCGGATCACCAGGCGGGTGTATGCAGCAGTAAGAACGCTGGCAGCGACATTCTTTGCTACGCATCGTGTTTACGTAGAGAACACAAAACTGCAATGACTTGTAATTCTACTTATCTGCTGGCGTAAAGCGTTCCTTAGCAACGTACTCAGTTATGCGCAATTTTTTAACAATTTTTCTTCTACGACAGAACATGTACAGCCCAGAAACGTCTCAAATGTATTGTACAGTTGCACAAAACGCCGCAGGACACAGCCGCTATTCCCACTATATTTCCACTTATAGCTTCAATTACCTGTTGATTAGAAACAGTAAAACTATTTAGGGAGCCTAAAAAAAGAAAAACAAGTATATCTGAGTAAAATAGAAAAGCGGTTCCGTATCAGACACAGTGAATATGCATAGAAACCGGTACAGGCGGCACGCCCAAGAGCTAACAATAACTACTGTTGCGTTTTCCGTCCCAAAACCACGGTATGATTATGAGAGACGCCGTAGTGGAAGGCTCCGGAAATTTCGACGACCTGGCGTCCTAAAGCGTAACACAGGCCTCTAGCATTTTGCCTCCATCGAAATGTGGCCGCCGCAACCTTCGGGTCTGCAGTTAAGCACCGTAACCACTAGACCACCGCGGCGGGTAACCCCTAAGGGCTGTGGCAATTAAGCATTTTAGGTAAGAGCACAGAAAATTCAGTGCCTATGGGAAATAGCGCGAAACGGCTCGTTGGGATGCTTAGAAAAGCGGATCATTTTGTAGAACAATATCTCTCCAGTCCCTTTGCCAACATCTGTAAGATGACTTCTAATAATTTACGTTATTACAATAATTTTACTATGTAATAAGCAGAATCCTTGTTACTGTATACAGTAGTGCTTGTCGTGCAATGATATATGAGAGCTCGTACAATGTCTATTCGTATTCGGCAGCTATAGCCCCGTTTGACGTGGATGCACCCACGTTGACGCCTAGTGGCACATCTCCATCGCGATGACTAACACCCACGATAAAGATTTAGCCGTTGTGGTAGCTGAAGTTGTTAACATATACCTGGACACAGCGTATCGTGGATCCCGTGCAAAGATGGCATCAACAAGCACATAATCAACACTGGTACTCGATATGCACTTTTTCAAACCGTCGTCAATTAGGGAGAAAAACTATACGGTGTAAGTTCCTGGGTAATAGGGTAATCTACGCCTGTGCTCATGCATACACTACCACACTGCGCTTCAGCAACACGGGAGGCGGACGTCCATAGCTTGAGCCGCGAACGCGCGCAGGCGTTCCACGTCCCGCTGGCCTCTTGTCTCGCTCCACCAAGGCAGGGCATTCGCCCGTCGACATCGCTGTCTTTCTGCAGCGCTTACTGTAACAGTTTTATCAGTCGCTGCTATCTCACTGGAAGCCGTCGGCGGCGGAAAAACACTGTTGGTGCATGTGGAAGCTGCAATACTCCGACAACGATCCGTCACACGCTATCACGAAGCGAAAGGCAAAAAACGTA
Organism: Rhipicephalus sanguineus; assembly: GCF_013339695.2. Classification (NCBI taxonomy): domain Eukaryota; kingdom Metazoa; phylum Arthropoda; class Arachnida; order Ixodida; family Ixodidae; genus Rhipicephalus; species Rhipicephalus sanguineus. The sequence continues at coordinate 175,833,200 of NC_051179.1, read as the reverse complement.
ACTGCGTGCAGGGCTACTCCCCGATACTATTGCTGTCGGTGTTTTTCGCTGGTAACGAGGCGCTTTAACCATGGTCTCCGAAAGTGCCCGCCTGCAGTGGGACGTCCACACAGGATATTTCTGACATATTTCAGAGTGAAATGAAGCCACTAATTTTCACGGTTGAGCACCCCTCCGAAAAAAAGATAAGATTTTTAGACCTTGAGCTGTCGTTTAACACTGACCGTGAGTGCTGGCAGTATAAACCCCGCTCGAGGAAAGCAATCTTACTTGTCATGTCAGCGCACTCTAAACTTGTTAAGAGGGGTATTGCCGTCTCTTGCCTAAAACCGTCTCTGACCGGCTCGTGCCACCACCAGGTGGCTGGTAGCTTCGAGCACCAGCTGCAACGTCTCAGTCATGCTGGTTATCCCCAGGCCCTGCTGGTGTCTGTTGCTGAAAGGCTTGTGGTGAGCTTGACAAGAGGAGGGGCAATACGCGACAAAGAGGCTCAAAGGCATCGGGCAGGTACGGTGGTTATACCCTATGCTCACGAGATCTCGCACAGACTGAAAAAGGTTGCTGGTCACATTGGTGTACGCGTTGTATTTAGTTCAAAAAACAAAGTTGCAGCGCTGCGCGGGAAAGTTAACAAAGTTGGCAAGAAAGATGTGTGTGAGAAAAAGCACAGAAAGCAATTTGTCGAATTCAGGAAAGCTGTAGTCTACAAGATTCCATTTACGTGCGGAAGTTGATACATCGGGCAAACCGGCCGATGTTTGAATGACCGGCTACCAGAGCACGCGTACTCGCTTAACGGATCTGTGCCCAGTCATTTAGCCCAGCACTGCAAAGTATGCGCCTGTCAGCCAATTCTTGAGCGGTACGCCGTTTTGGAATCGTACAAACAGCAAAGAACACATCACACTAGTGAAGCACACCATATCCATGAACACGGAAATGCTTGCGTCAGTGTTCCGTCAATTTATCTACACAACTGTGAAATCAATTGCTTGTCCAAAACGTGACAGCCTGTTTTGCCGACGCATCTGATGTGATGACTTCTTACCCCTCTTTGCGCATTGTGCAATTACTGTGTTTTGTTGATTTTCTGCGCATTGCTTCCATATATATTGCATATCCAAGCAATAAACCAGTGCTTGTTCAGCGCTTGTGTCTGTAGATCGTCTTCGTCCCGTGTTTAGCGCTGTTTTCTCGCGTCTTAGTGATGTACCAACCAGTCCAGCTAAGCCCACTCCTGCACAGCAGTACAAGTTGCCAAATTCTTCGTCGAATCTATTCTCCTCCGGCACAGCGCACCTGAGGTAATAATACGAGACAGGGGAACGGCGTTTACGGCGGATTTCACGCAGGCCATACTACATTACAGTCATACAGATCATCGAAGAACTACGGGCGTACCATCCGCAGACAAACGGCCTCACAGAACGCCCGAATAAGACCATTGCCGACATGCTCGCCGTGCACGTGGGCACAGAGCACAAGACCTGGGACCTGATATCACCTTACGTGGTCTTCGCCTACAATACCGTGGTGCAGGAGACCGCCAAAATGACATTTTAAGCTCGTCCACGGAAAGGACGCCACTACTACTCTGAACGTCATGCTGCCTAATGCCACCGATGAAAACAACCTAGATGTAGTCACGTACCTTCAGCGCGTAGAAGCCCGGCAGCTTCCGCGGCTACGTATAAAAGATGAGCAGCGCACCGACGCCCGCCTCTACAACCGACAAAGACGCGAAGTAAAATACAAAGGAGGTGACAGAGTCTGAGTTTGTACTTCAATTCGATGCCGCGGTTAAGTGAAAAACTCCTGCGCCGTTATTTCGGCCCGTACAAGGTCACCCGTCAACATGGTGAACTCGACTACGAGGTAGGCCCTGATAGGGCTAGCGCATCCCAGGGACGTCGCGCCCTACCAGAAGTGGTGCATGTCGCCCGCCTAAAGCCTCACCATGTGAGCTAAAGGGCGCTCTCTGTTTACATGTCTACTTTACTTTTTGCGTGTATGATCTGCGCTTATTTGCCTATCTGACTTTGTACCTGCTGCTTTTTAGCATCGGGTCGATGCTCTTTTGAAGTGGGAGTAATGCCGCGACGCGTTAGTTTCGTGCATGCCGATAACCGCCTGCACGCGGCCTTATCCTCTCGAATCATGATCCGAGAAGCGTCGCGCTTATGTGGGATCATCATGGCCTTGCACGTTGGCGACGAGATAGGCCCAGACTGCTGGCGAATGTACTGGCTGCTTTTGGGGGCGTATTTCTAATCTTGAAGGGCGAACTTGTCGGCTAGTTGGTTGATCATATCGTAGGAGGAAATAGCGCGAGGACCAGGACAAAAAAGGCACACATATAACTACACATAGCGCTGTATTTTTCTGGCAACCGAAGTTTATTGCGGCGAACAACGTAAATAAACACATATCCACGTATCAGCCAACGTCGCAGAAATCAAGAACAGACAACAGAAGAAAGAAAAGAAGGAAAACGGAAAATGACAGCGTTACGTGTGGTTATATGTGTGCATTTTCTTGTCCTGGTCCTCGCGCTGTTTCCCCCTACGGTATCTCTAATGTTCGATGCAGCCTTAAAATTGAGCCCGGGTGATTACAGCTGGTATTCTGTTCTCCGACGGCTGCCGAGCACGTTGTTCGCCGCTGCCGAAGCCGAGGTGTGCAGTTTCTCTCATGGGCGCAAGTCCACCTACTAAAGGGATTCTCTTTTTTTTTTTCACGAGCCTCCCAGTATCCTGTCTTTGGACTGCCGTCACGACTACGTGACAATATTCTCTATTTCAACAACGCTCTGAAAAATGCCCTTGTTTGCGGTCGTTTCTGACGTTTGTGAATTATCGCCTTTCACTTCAAATATTCCGTAAATTATCAGGTTAAATCACCGACTGTAGTTTTCTAGTTCATCCATGTTCTTTTCGAGTAACTGAACGAAACTGCTAATGCGGCCAAGCTCTTCCTGTCAAGAGTTAATCTTGTCGTCCAGCTTCGAAAGAGCATCTACTTTCTTTTCGATTTCAACTAGCCGCTTCTCTCCCATTTCCTTTATGTCACTTGATATTTACATCAGCTGCTTTGAAATCTGCTCAGGACCAGGGTTGTATTCACTGTCCCCTCCCTGAAGTAGCAACTTTCTGAGAGAGAAACTAACGGCATGCAGTAAACAATTCGGCCGCGGGAACGGCAGCACCAACAAAAAGGGATCGCTTCAACGAAAACATTTGTCTAGCTTTCTCTCCCCTGCACGGCAAGACGAAAAGGGTTGCGAACGATCCATATCGTGTCGATGCCACCGTGCCCTGTGAGCGAGCAGTCGAACGGGCCACCGTGCCGTGTAGTTCCTAATCGGTAAAATTTAAGTACATTGCCTTCTGAGGGGGCCGAGACTTAGCACACCAAGGTTCAGGGAACATTGTTGAGCGAACCCAAAATTCTATTTAAAATCCGTGACGTCTGGCGCGGAAATTTCGGCGCGAAATTTAAAAATAAAACTTTGACCTTGATTTTAACACGAAAGTGTTTTATGCCGGAGTCCACCAAGTACTTCCGTTACGGGATATGACGTTCATAAAATGGACGCCAACGGTGAGAAAGAAAAAAAAAACGAAGAAAGCGCCCAACGCTAAACGAACTAAGCTAGCTTGGCAGATGGTGGACACCTCACGAACGCGCCTTATATCTTTCACACATTCTCTCTCACATGGTGCTCTCTGTTGGCGGTGTGTAGATAGGCGGGGCGGAGCAGGGGCGGTGCCGCCGTCTGTGAGAGGTGAAAAGAAGTAATGCGTCACGATCGACACTTACTAGCGCTTACTCCTAGATTGTGTGCGATATCGGAGGTCATGGTTAAAGCGTCTCGATACCAGCGACGGACACTGGCTGCGCTGGCGTAGCCGAGGCACCCTAGACGCAGTTACGTTCTCTGCCTTTCGCTTCGTGTGAGCGTGCGCCGGCTCACCGAAGTAGTGCAGCTTCCAGATGCACCAACGAGATTTCTCCGCCCCCGACTACTTCGATTGCGAGAGCACCGACTAACAAAACTGCTGCAATACGCGTTGCAGAAAGGACACGATTTCGATGGGCGAATGTCGTGCCTTGGTGGAGCGAGACTGAGGCCAGCGGGACGCACGCGTTTGCGGCTCAAGCTAAGAACCTCTACGAACTAGACATCAACATGGGTGCATCCACGCCAATCGGTGCTATAGCTGCCAAACACGAATAGATTTTGCACAAGCTTTCATATATTATTACGAAATAAGCACTACTTCTGTGTAGATACGTTCCACTTTCGCGTTATACCGACTCCTATGACGGAGAGATCAGCCACGTTTTCCCCCTCTATTAATGTACACATGATAGTGAAATACCGACATCAGATTTCTCAGAGTACAATTATCAATCTAAACCGTTTCATTGCTTCACTTCAGTGTCCCTTTAAATAGCGTAAAAAAGAAGGTTATTTGGCAGAAGACATACTGAAAGTCTGTAGTGTCGCGGTGGGGTAAATTTTAAAAGGAATAACCTGCAAGGCTTGCGCAGATCGCTAATGATAATGACTATCGCACGAATGCTTGCAATCAGCAATAATAATTAATCAATTTGTACCGCACTGGGCGTTCAAAGGACTGCCGTAACGGATTTCACAAGTTTGTGCAGAGAGCAATGGCGAAAACAGAAGGCTAGGTAGGCGAGCTAGTTGGTATAAAGTCATTGTAAAAAAAACAAACTTGGAAGCGCAAAAAAGCGAGGCATGGAAGAGCAGGACACGCGCAAGCGCAGACTGAAACAGGGATATATTTAAAGCAGAAATCTAGATCCCGAAAACCCGAGAAGAGCGGGAAATAAAAGAGGGAAGTGGGTCAACCCGTATCAAGTATCGTCCAGAAACAAGATCTCGCAATCTAAAAGCGACACATAGGGTAAAACGACACACATATCAGTGTTGTGCTTTTTTAGAAAAGGCTTCAGCAATCTCCCTGGTTTTTGAGTCATGATTAGAATAAAATACTCAGGTGCGCTACCATACTTTGCGCAATCGGCAGACATGTGCAAGCCCATAGCAGACTTTAGCGCATTGTAGTTCTTTCGCAGTCACACATTGAAGCAACGCCCAGTGTGTGCGATGTATACCTTGTTAAAAGGCAATGGGATACGCTAAACCACATTCCGTCGACACTTAGTAAAGCGATTGACATTATATTCACCGCAACCCTTTTTCGAAGGGCATGCCTTCATTTTTTTTATTTTTTTTTTCAATCCTGGAACATATTTCCTGCAAGTTATTTCACATGGGCGACCTTTGCGCATAGTGTGCCCGCGCATGATTGTACCTCAACCTACTTGGGATTGTGAGCGGCCTGAACAGCTTTACGCACAAAGAGCGGACTGTCGGAAAGACGTCGACAAATGTCCATGAGGCATCTGCGCCTCTATTTCCTAAATATTTGAGGCAATATATGCCGCAGAATGTTGCAAGCGGAGGGCTCACCGCCGCACACGTAACCGTAAACTACACTGTCTAAAAGCGACTTTTTTTTTTGCAGGCACAGCTCAAGGAATCCTCGTCCTTGCGCTGTCCATTTACGCAATGGTATACTTCAACAAGTACCGTGCCGCAGCGAGTGGGTTCAAGTACACAGGAATGTCCCTGGCGCCGCTGGTGTTTTCGATGCCGCTTTCATTTAGTATACAAAGCTACGGCTTGCGCGGTACTCTCCTTCTTTTGTCGGCTCTGATGCTGAACACTCTCCCTATTGCGATGCTCATGAACAATCCCCGGCCAGTAAGATTTTCTTTCTGCAAAAACGCAGCACGCAATCAAAACGCCAGTGTTGACATGCACACTGTTCAAGCTCCGCATGCCATACCCTTGCATTTGCCTTTGGCGAGTGGCACGAATACCAGAGCTTCGGAAATTTTGCCGTCTTGCTCTTTCGAAGGGAGTCTTACAAACAGCTCGCGCGAAAATTGTATCGCCGTAGCTCATCGACAGCTTTATGAAGTTCCTGATGAATTGTGTACGACCAATAATTTTGTTAGCATAGGAGCAGTCTCTCAATTGTCGAATGGAGGTAGAAGTATTAGCGATACAGATAAAAGCTCTTCGTTCAGTATTCGACAGTGCAACTATGGTAGACCTTGTCCCATGCATCAGGTTCTCTTTGGCAGATACATTCATTCTTCAATCTTCGTCTTACCTCATTTAGAGCCGTCCGTAAAGCAAGAAGCATGCAAGAATAAAAGCCCTGTTTTGGGCGCAGTACTTCGGCCTTGTGAATATGGCGACAAAGCAATGAATACACAATATGCACAGCATTTTGACGCCTCTTCAGAAGTTAATAGTCAAGTATTTGCTGTGCCGGAAAAAGCTGCATCTGATGGCCAGGCCCTCGCCACTGTTTTCAATCTTTTAAGAAGTCCAGTTTTTTACCTTCTCGTTCCAACATTCGGGCTCATAGATTATATGGCGAACACGTTTGAAATAACGGTTCTCGACTACGCCGTGGATAAAGGAGCCGCCGAGAGTGAAGCACTACCTATTGTGACCTACGTAGCCGCAGCTGAGATAGCTGGCCGTCTGACACTCCCTTTTATATGGGACTCATTGTGCCTGTGCCGAAGACTTCTCGTGGCGCTGTGTCTTCTGGGAGCGTCTGCGTGCTTCATCGCCATGCCGCATGTCACATCTTTTGGTCATGTCATAGCCACTGCAGTGACCACGGGAATCACAACAGGCTGTGTGACTGCCATGAAGCCAGTACTACTAAGCGACTCACTCGGTGTTTCCAATCTATCCTTCTGCTGGGGCGTCTCTGGAATCGTTGCGTTGCCACTGCATGTCTCCGGGCCGATGCTGATAGGTGAGTACCATATAGCTTCTGAGATGTAAATTGCGGAAGTCCGTTTGATTGCCAAACGATTCTTTTGACTAATCACACTCAACCTCAAACGTTCTTCATATTGATCTACGCTGCTTTGCTATGTTTCATTTTCCGCGCTGATAAAAACGTATTCGCATTGCTTGTATTACTGAGTAGCACGCTCCAACGGTATTCCTCCATCTGGTATTCGTATAGACTTGGTATTCTTCTCAGTACTAGACGGTGTTTTTCTACAGCTGGCATGCAGTGAGGAAGTTAAGTTTTCTAGGCTACCAGTAACGTTTAAACAAATTATTCAAGAAAAGTTCAAATGCAAATGGTAGGAAAACTCATTCCTATTACGGTAGCTTCATTGATTCGTTCTTTTCTACAAACATTGTAGCGTTTAGAAGCACCAGGACTAAAGGCATACAGATATTCCCGAAGAAGGCCCTTGGCTCCCGAGAGGAACTCGCACAATCCGTATAAACACCTCAAATTTCACAGAAGACAGGGCGATATAGCTGACACACAGTTGCAACTATAGTGGCGAACAACAACAGCACATGCTGGCCATTTGTATAGTTTCAGAAAAAACTGCTCATAATACAAATACGATACGATATAAAATTTAGCTGAACATTTGTATAACATTATATATTCTATATCATTAGACGAAATCTATGAAACCAAATAAAGTCACAGTTTCACCGCAAGGGCGAAGCAGTGAATGCGATAGCAACAAACTGTAGTTTTATACGAAGTGAGGCTGGCAGCTAACTGTTTTGTATCCGATCTCGCGTAACTACAAAACGCTGGTCTAAGAGATTACGGCCGCTCCAAGAAGAAATGCTCTCCGCCATAGGCGTGCGCGGGGTTCCCCTTCAGGGGGGGGGGCGAAGGTTCGCCGCAGCGCCCCCCCTCCCAATTATGTCAATGTATGGCGCTGACATTGCCCCCCACCCTCCGAGTCGCAGCGCCCCCTCCCTATTATGTCACTGTGTGGGGCTGATGTTCCATCCCCCGCTTAGGTGAATAGGGAAGGGGGCGGCCGCCCCCCGTGCCCCCTCCGCTCTCCGCACTGTCACTTCGCGTTGAGAACGCAGCACGTAGAAGGGTATACGAGCCGCCCGCTGTGATGGCTGTCGAGATAGCGCGCGCGCCAGCGATCGCGACTGCGCCCTTGGATTCAAAGTTCCTGCTCGCGCGACACTCCCCCCGTCGCGCCTTCGCGTCTTTTAAGGCTCCGTAAAGACGGGCGGGGCGTTTCGTGTCTGCCTTCACGGCAGGCGTCCCGAGCGGGGTGTTGTTATCCCATGCACACTCCGAGCGACGGAAATTGGCCGGCTCGTTTGATCTCTGCTTCGGCCGCGTTCGTTGCCCCCGCTCGCGTGCTTTTACCCGCGGTAGAACATACGATGCGCGGGGGGATCATATCAATTTGGACTTCATACGGGAGGGACATGGCGGCGACGGCGACGGCAAAAACCCGTCGAGACTGTCCATGCAATTGCTATCGCAATAAAATAATCTACAAAAGATTTAATAGGGTGTTCGCTTGGTTGAGGACAGTAGTTTGTTCGATAATGCTGTACAACAAACCGTGTCTCGCTGTTGTTGTAGGTGCTACTGTGCACATACTTTAGTATAATTTCGTGATGATTACAGTGAGTCTACTTGAAAACCAAAGAAATCAAGCAACGCGACAACAAGACGACGGCAGTCTCAGCGATGCGCTGCTCTTACTTGCCGTTGTTGTGCTGTACCTTCACGTTGAACAAGTACGAGTGCCTGGAGTGAAAACAATCACACATATTCTGAGCTGTCTTAGCTGCGTTAAAGTAAAAACCATTCATCGTCAACTGGATAAAACAATGAAAGAAGACAAGAAGAAAGAAGCACAATACAGTGGACAGCACTCGTCAAGTGTTCTGTACCAAATTAAATTTGCGTTTTAATGTTCATGTCTGCCTTAGGAAGAAACAGCAAGTATTGCGCGGTTTTGTGGTACGTGAAGAGCTAAAATAAGTTGATGAGCCGTAAAGAACTACACCAAGAGGCAATGTTGCACTGAGGACTGCGTAGGGCTGCAACATCGCATTAAGGGCACAAAAGCAATATGTAGAACCCTGCTGTTACGTTCCTCACTGCTGCGTTTTCCCGGCGGTTACGTCGTTTTCCGCTGGTCCCGCCATAGCTCCTATAGGATCCGGTGTATTGGGAACCCCGCTGTTACGTCGCAGCTGTGGGACCGTTCCCGTATGATACGTCTCTAAGTGAGCTCCGAGCCGGCCAATCGACCACGGAAGAAAGCGACCATTTTTAGTTTTCACACAGCTTGGCTTCGCTTGACCGTAAGTTTAGCCGCATGAGTGGCGCAAGCGGCACGCATTACACACTTTCGGTTGCCGCGAACGAAATCATAACCTTCGAAATTCGTATTGCAGAGATGGTGTGTATGACGTAATTGGTTTCAAACTTGCTTTTAGCGTTTGCGAAAGTACTGCCTTTGAGATTGGCGTTTGATTCCGCTGTCGCATTGGCGTTCATTGCTATTTGTCAAAAGAGTTCGCACGATTCGTGGTCGGACTCGTCGCGCTAGTTGCGCTGGTCGTGTTGTTAGTGCTTAGTTCTCCGACGCCTACAACTGTTGCTGCCGAAAGAACTGCATACGTTGAGTACGTTTCTGCGGATGACACCATTCTCAGTTCCTTGGTTTTATCCGTCGGCTTGATCGTGGCTGAGTGCCCAAATGTATGCACCGGTGATGAAGTTTAGGAGTCGTTGGAGCAAGCGTAATTTTCTTCGACGATCGCTTTCGGGGATACTTTCACTTTCTCGAGGCGTTCGACTGTCTACGACGACCCACGATGCTCCGACACTACAAATGCCAACATTATCGCTTGGAGACGCCGACGTATGCGGTGACGATCTCGCGAAGGTATCGCAAAAAGGGATCGCTCGCCAGGTGTCCGCCGTGCGGGCACTATATCAAAAGGATATGACACACTGCAGCTGCTCGACAAGCTTTTCGGGCTGCTCGGACAGGAGTAAACGCATCAGGCAGCGTTGCACGGTTTGTTCAAGTGTAAGCATTGAAATAAAATTTTGTACTACTAAATATTTCTTTGTTTTCCTGTTTCTCGGCTCTTACGTTTATTTCTTACGGTTCCTTCGAGAACGTACGTATCAGCGGGATTCTACGGTACATGTGTAGTTTCACTTAAAAGCCTCCTAGTGCAGATAACGCAGTACATGTTATCGCAAGGTGCTTATTGCAATATAAATGCTTATCGAAGAAAAGATGCATGAATGATTTGTAAAGTCAAACGCTGAATTACGATAACTTCATAACAAAAAAATTTACCATAATTTATCCTTGTTATTGGCAGACTTAGTGACAAGCACGCGCTGCCAGACATGAAGCTTCCAGCACAAGAGGTATTGAACCACGATTATGCGAAACAAGCCACATCTAAAGTATAGTTGAGCTTGTGCAAAAATTGCAGCATTGATACAGACTTCGTCTTTCAAGTGTTGATAAACATGAGAGAACCAACTGCCTCGGAATGGGCCCGCATTAGATGTAAAGGAAAGCTTCAGAGCTAAGAGGTCTAGTCGACGCTTTATGCCTACAACTGCCCGATATGCGATGTACAAGACGCAGTGGTGCACCCGCTCGAGTGCCCGTGGCGCCAGGAAGACGCCACCAGCAAGCCCGTAGCTCCCGCAATCGTCAACATCCTCGCCGCAATGTTTGAGGCCAGAATGCGATTACGGCCAGAGGGTTCCTGGAATAAGGGACCCTCCCACCCAGAGTGCCTCTGAGCATGCAGGCTTTGAACAGCCACGGAAATAAACGTTTATTTCATTCATCAAAGCTAACGTGATAGTCATCACCACTAACATAATCTGTAGCTAGGCGCTGTTAGAACTAGATGTCTAAGATCAATGCAGTTATCACGAAATCAACTTCATCTATGATGTTACCTGCGTTTGAGTCAAATACTTTCCAGACGAAAAACTGCAGAGAACACTCTAGAACAAGTGAAATAATGACCCATTTCTCTTGCTTCTCGTCCGAGCCACCTAGAGTAGCCAAGCACCTTTCGTGCTTTCCTGAACGGACACGTGTTCTTCTTTTGGAAGCACACTTAATAAGCCAGCTGTCAGTGGTACTAATGAGCTGAAGTTAACCATCAACGGAGAAACATAATCGTACTTGGAAAGAAGCCTGCACAGAGCTTCGATTTCCATATGAGACGCCGCAAGTAGATTTATTTTAGAGCGCAGCTCTCAGGCGCCCGTTCCTGCATTGAGCGGCGTCGCCGTCTCCGTCGGTGGCGTAACCAATAAACATGAAAATTTAACCGATGTACAGAAGAAAATAAAATGAGAAAAAAATACCCAGGATTGAATGCGATTTGAAACCGGAATACAATTCGAAACCGGGCCCTTCTGCGGGGCAGTAGAGTATTCTACCACAGAGCCACGCTGGTTTTTTTTTTTTCTTTATTACGCATAGTTTTCAATTTCATGTCACAAACATTTATTTTCAGCACACAAATTACAACCAATACGCACAACAATGATGGTGCTATTTAGAAAGGTCAGCCTGTCGAAGATTTAAAACCGCTTCAATGAAACCAGGTCATCTAACGTAGACATCCATACTGGTGGTTCTTCCTGAACTCGATAGGTTTCTCTTAAATCGATTAAATGCTCTATAGTGGAACGAGCTTCTAGATCAGCATTTGGCACCGCCATTCTCGTTTTCCATATGCTGTGCATGCATACAAGCATCACCATGTCATAGGGGAGACCTGTTGTTTCTGTGGGAAGGAAGCGAATACCGTAAGGAGTGACCAGTAATGCTTTCTTTAAAGTGCGTTGAAGAATGTCCCATAAGAATAATGCGTGCCAACAATCCAGAAATGTGTGTTCTATCGTTTCTCATTTGTTGCATATTATACAATTTCTACTCCTGGGAACGAAGAGTCCTTTTTGCTCTAGCCAAGGCTTGACAGGAAGTGTGTTGCTATGTAGATGAAAGAAGAATGACTTTGTTCACGCCCTTACTGGCATCTTGTTTATCCTCTGTAAGCCAGAAACTTTTCAAAACATTCAGTCGACTTCCACTCCAGTGCAGTATTTGGGCGTCCCACTTGGACACTATCGAGACACGAATGAATATTGGAAAGCGGAAATAGAACGCGTTCGTGCTCAAACAAGGAAGTGGGGTAGACATGAACTTTCCATGTTTGCTCGTGCAACAGTATGCAACTTATTTCTTGTTGCAAAATTGTTTTAGGTCATCCAAGTGTTCTGCATGTCTTGTGCAAATGTGCAAAAGCCGCACAAAGTTTTCGTGGTTTTTTTGTGGGGTTCAACGTGGGAACGAACAAGACGTTCTGACCGATCTTTCGATCGGTCAAAAGCGGTAGTCTAGGCTTATGTCACTTATTCTTAAAACAAATTTTGAGCAGGTTTGTATTTGTTAAAGATCAAACCAACGACTTTTTGAGACCAATCATATAAACAAGATTGCGCGACTCTTTACCCGGTTTTATAGTATCAACTAAGGCTATAACTGGACCAAGTGTTCGTGGCTTTCTCCGTGAAGTTGTATCTTCTGTCGACATCTTGAATTCACGGTTTTCATTAGAATATTTGAGTGGAGTTACACACAAAATTTTATAAAGACCTTATCGAAGTTATGTAACCTGTACCAGTGTATTGCGCAGTCTATTAAATCGGAACCAAAGGGAATATCTTAAAAAGAGCCACGCTGGTGCTTCAAACGCATGTGCAAAAACACCCTATACAGGCGTCATGTAGGGCAAGGAATCCCGTTAACCTAGTGTGGCAGAAGAATAAAACAACAACCAATCATTACGCGGTGGTAACTGCGCACCGGGTGTATGGTTTAATTCTTCCCACCCACTGCAAAGTTTTTAGCCGTAATTCTTCATCGTCATCAGCCACATGCAGCATCAATAAAGCGCGCATAACACCTTACACATGTGTAGCGGGTACCTCGCTTGTCCGCAGAAAGACAAATATTGGCGTAGCGGGTGCTTTCCCACTTCCCACGCCAGGCCTGCGCGGAAAGCGCAGCACAGTCGCAGCGAAAGCTGGAAGAGCGGCAGTTCTAGATCCCATTATAAACTCTCTTGTGGCTACTAATACAAGTACATTAACAACGTACCCACTGCGCCACAAATCATAATTTTTGGGAAGTTGGGAACCACTCACCACGACATTATTCGTTATTCTGCGGAGAAGCGAGGTACCATTAGTGAGGCATTATGTGCGCTTTGTTATTGCGGTGGTTGATGACGATGAAGAATTATGGCTGAGCCCTTTGTAATGGGTTGGAAGTTTTACACGACCCACTAGTTACGTAATTCATATTGTGTGACGCCCGGTCGTTATTTAACTGTCCCACCACGCTTTATAACATACGTTAACCGGAGAAACGGAGAGCGAGAGAAAGAAGGAAAAAACTTTATTGAGAGCCTGAGGAAATGGATCATGGGAGCCTTATGGGCTTCCTTGGCAACCAATAGAAGTGCACTTGCCAGGAACCCACTACGCTATAAATCGACATAATTTTTGTGAAGTAGGGAAGCAGCCACTATGCAATTTTTCGTCATTCTGTGGAGAACCGTGGTATTTGCTAAACACCTGTAAGGCATTATGTGCACTTTGTTGATGCTGTGGCTGATGACGCTGAAGAAATATCGCAGAGGCCTTTGTAATGGGTTGGAAGCACTCAACAACCCACTCGTTGCGCAATTTGCATTGTGTGACGCCCGGTTACAGAATTCGCGTTTGTGTGACGCCTGGTTGTTATTTTACTCTTCTGCCAACTACATTACATATGTTAATGTGGTTCCTTCCCGACATGAAGCCTGTATAGGGTCTTCTTGCAACGCAGTTTCAAGTATCGGCATGTATGTATAGGGTAATAAATAGTGGGGGCAAGGGTAACGATGTTCTCAAACTTGTTAAGAAAATGCAAATTCAGCCAAGCGCAAAAACTTTTTTCTTTAGGTTACATTCAGGCACCCTGCCGGTTCGCACCTTTTTAGAAGATCGAAGTGTTTATATGCCGTGGGGTTCCGATTGTTTTATCTGCAGAAAGCCAGAAACAACAGATCATGTATTTTTGCATTGTTGAAAAGGGGTTTATTTCTGGGACGTTTTACAGAGAACGGTCAAAAAAGAACTTCCCTTGCATTCACTTGGAATAAGATTTTTAACAACAGAAAATGAGGATGGACTGCCTTTCGATCTAATAATGCTTCTTGGCCTCCATGTCTATGGCGGGCTAGAATGACCGGTTTCCACTGCGACCCTGACAGGAGACCTGCACGCGTGCTTTTTCGCGAAAGCATTTGTCAATATGTTGATGTACTCAAACAACAAGACTTTGTTCCTGACTGGCTTTCCAGGGTTGAGCCCCTGGCTTACCTAAAGGAATTTTAGGAATGTAACTAATCATAGGTGTGCACTGCTTTGACATTGCTTCAGTTGTGTCTATTGTTGTACTGTCTGCTGTTATTCCTGTGCCGTGTTATGAAACCGGTAATAAAGAAAAACCGGCATGGCCCTGAGGTAGGACACTGGGCTCCCACGCAGAGGGCCCAGGTTCGAACCTCGCTCCATCCTGGAATTTTTTTCTTATTCCTTTTTTTTCTCATTTTGTGCGATAGTGGTTACGGACACCGGCGGCGGCGGCGGCAGCGGCGGCGTACATCTACGGCGCCAAAAACAACCGTTGAAATGATCTTATAACAGCTTTCGCTGTAAAATTATGATTTACGGCGTAGTCGATACCTTGCGGAAATTCATTTTCTTCGTTCAGCGAACTGGGTGCGCGGAAAATACACAAAGGACGAAGCGAGGAACCACATAAGACGAGCGCTCGTCTTATGTGGTTCCTCGCTTCGTCCTTTGTGTATTTTCCGCGCTCCCAGTTCGCTGAACGAAGAAAATGAATTACCAACTGGCCCACCTTTCGATCCACCTTGCGGAAAGCCAAAACTTCAAACACAGTCGGCCTTGCCCCAACACGAAGCTGCACTCATAATTCGGAATAGGCAGCATCGTAATCGTCGGTGAATTGTTTTTTTTTTTTTTTTTTACAGAGAAAGCAGATATGAGATCATTTCAACGGCCGTTTTTGGCGCCGTAGTTGTCCGCCTCCGCCGCCGCCGGTTACTGGGCAAGTTGTCTTTTGCTGGACACTATATATGTCGACTACGTTTACACTAAAATCAGTTCAGTCTGCGCTCGTCTGTCCCTTTCGTTCCTTCTTTGAGTCCCGTCTGCCGCGCAGTTTACTAGAAGATGAAACATAGACGTGTCATGTTATTTCAAACCGTACGTGTTCGTCATCCATTTGTGTCACGACATACGAAATCCTTGTCATGTATGACATGGCACACATGGCATGCATGATATCATATGCATGCAATCGCATGTCATTCATGTTCGTCGTACACTCATGTCATGCAATGCCAATTTTGATGTATATTGTTACGTGAAGGCAGACAGAGGTGCCAATGAAAGACAAGTAAATGAAACGACCACGAGAGCAAGAAGACCTTGTCAGCTTGTCATAATGTACGTGACATGCATGAGAGACAATCATGTCGTTACCTCCATTCAAGTTCGGCATGCATTAATGTCATACCAAACTTAACTTATCGAAAAAAAGTTGATTACTATCAAAAATTTCTTAATGCTAATTTGTAAAATAGATGGAAGAGTGGCAGTCAGAAAAGAACGGTTTGCATGTTTTAAAGCCTGAACATATTCGTTAGAAGCAGATCTCTATACAGTCCAACGAGAAGCCCTTGAGGAGAATTTAGCTGTACGTTACATGCGCTTTTTACGATTATAATGTCGTTTAATATGGGTGTTATTCCGGGGAGCTTGTGGGTTAGAAGCTATTTATTTATTTCCGATACTACAAAGGACGCCGGAGGGGATTTACATGAGGGCTAGGCGCATACATTTTATTTACCACAATGTTAGTCTTTCGATAATGTGCTTGAAATGAACAGGGTCCTCATCAAGCACAGCTGAAGTGGGAAGGCCATTCCAGTCTCCTGATGTTGAGACAAATAATGAAGATAAGGTCGAGAGTTAGACGGAAACCCGTCTGGTCAGGAACAGACATGAAGAAAAAACAAGACGCTGACCAAGATAAAAGCAGAAAGCAAGACGTTTCGGCTCCCGTACGGGAGCCTTGTTCACAAATGGAAATTGAGTGCGTGAGGACTGAATTCATGACGGGACTGTTCGCGCACTGAATTTCCCTTTGTGAACAAGGCTCCCGTACAGGAGCCGAAACGTATTTTTTTGCTTTTATCGTGGTCAGCGTCTTGTTTTAACTGCCTTCAAGGAATGAATGAAGGAAAGAATGTTACTTTTGAGGGCTCGTTTTTCTTTGCTAGACACAATATTAATGAGTTAGTTCTCATTAATATTCAAAGAATGAAGATAGATTACTAGCGGTTCGGGCTGGAGGAGGATACATGACCTTGCCATGGTTTGTGCGGCAGGAACGGCGCAAGGCTGGTGAAGTGTTGGAGGTCCGGGGAGGTGCATGAAAGAACTTGTGGACTAGTGAAAGACGGGTAACTTTTCGGCGAAGTACAAGGACAGGTAGGTTAGCTCGCGACTTCAGGACTGTAGTGCTTGTACTTTAAAAATAATCACAGCAAATAAACCGTGCGGCACGTTTTTGTATTCCTTCTAACATGTTCATATGGTTAGCTTGCTGAGGATCCCTTACTGCGCAAGCGTATTCGATTTTAGGTCTGCTGAAATTACAGTATGCTAGTTGATTGACAGTGGCGGGAGCAAGTCGAGGGCTGGGCGTATGTAGCCAAGCATGCGATTAGCATCGTTATTCATATTACTAATATGTCTGAACCAGGACAGGAATACGTGTAGGAATAGTTCATCAGCTCTATCAATAAACATGTCCCAATTAGTTTGAACAGAATTAACGGTCATCAAAGTTAGTGGGAATGCGTCAAGCAACATACGTAACTCTCTATTGATAGCCTCGAAATTGGCTATCCTGTAGTCGAGTGTAGTCTTCTTTTTCGAGATATTTTTAGGGAGGTCTGAACTAATGTTAAATTGTGTAGATGTATGATCACTTAGAGGCGGAAGGAACGGGAGGTTAGAGGTTTGCTTGGATTCAGTCGTAGTACTATACTCGCGGACAACTTTGCTTGGTAATGCAGGGAAAGCTACAGAGCCGAACTACGCGTGTGCTACAGCTGAAGAATATAGTTCCACAACTGCATCCGTGTTTTCTGCGTGATATTAAAAATCAAAACATTACTTTATTTTCTACGGGACGCTGTTTGAAAAGAGGGTCACCATGCACCAAAGATATATTTATATTTGTTTTACTTTACGCAGTTTCATTTCGTGTTTTTGCGAGCGTGAAAACGTCGCAGCTTTTACGTGCACCTCACAGTGAAAATGGCATCTTCGTCTTCAGGTGAGCTCTGGTCACCCTCCAGCTTTTTCGACGACTCACCGAAGAAGCTTGTGACAAATTTCACTAATAAATGGCTATCTAAGCCTGTGACGGCCACTCGAATAATCAAACAGCCGTCACAGGAGTTACGGAAGGCTCACAAACCAACACTAAGTTCGAAACGCGCGCCCAACCGAACTACTTCGCGGAGCAGTACATGTGCAGTAGCTCCGCCCCCGTAGCCTTTCCTTCATTGCCACGAAAAGTTGTCCGCAAGTATAGGCTAAGAGTGTTTGAGACACTAGCAGTATCTCCAGCAGGTTGCATTACCACTTGTGAAAACGAAAAAATAGAAAATAAGTGTAAACATTCCTTGGCCTGAGATGAAAAAGACAATAACGAAGGGGTTGTGTGTTCCATCTAATGCTAGGAAGGTTGAAATCACCCAGTATGTATAGGGGAGATGATGTGAACCATGACGAAACGTTCTTTATTACTCCGTGCAATTCGCTAATGAATTTGGGTGGGGAAGAAGGACATCGGTAGCACACGCCTATAATTGACTTCTGGCAGTTCACAGGTTGCACTAGTGGCGCAAGGCAGGAACCCTCAGCGGAGCTAGTGTTCGACCTAGCTAAGTTTTGGTAGTATTGCCAAATTTTTGCTAGTAGTATAAGTATGCCTAGACTTGGCAAGACATGTTACGTGACTACCAGTTACGTGATGTGATTGTAGTCACCTCACTAGCTGTTCCGTGGTTTTTGGTCGGAGCATGTCACGTGGCTAGTTGTTACGTGGTTTATGGCTGGGACATGTCACGTGACGAGTTATTACGCGGTGTCGCCTGATTTTTGTCGTGTGACAAAATGGTACGCAATTTTTTAGTCACGTGACTAGATTTTCAGTACGTGATTTTTAGTAACGCGAGTAGTTACATGATCTTACATGATTCTCGTCACGTGGCTAGTTACGTCATGCCATGTGATCTTAGTCACGCGAGTGTTACGTGGCTTTAGTGACGTGACTAGTTATTACGCGATGCTTCGCACTAGTGGTGCCAAGCCTGAAGGGAGTGCGGAGCTGGGTGGCCTTATTTGTTTCTCTTTATTTTTCCATTTCTTTCTTCCTCTCTTTCATTTTCTTTCATCTATCTGTTTATTCTATGTCCTTTTGTCTGTGTTTATTTCTATATCTCTCTCTCTCTCTCTATGTATTTCTTTCTCTTTCTCACTCTTTCTATTTTTCGCCTTCTTGCATTTCTTTATTTCTCTATTTATTTATCCCTTTCTTTTTCTTTCTCTCTCTTTATATTTGTGTCCATATTCTTTCTCTTTTTCCCCTTTTCCATTTCTTGCTCTCTGTTTCTCTCTTTCTCTCTAAGCTATGCTTCACTCTCCCCCTCCTCCTTTCTCTCCTCCATCAGTCTCACTTCGCTTTCCCGCCATCTTGCTGTACTATAGAAGTCTATGCTATGCTCTGCTAGCGTGCCTGGATAGCCGAGTGGTTAGGACGCTCGCCTTTGGATTGTGGGTACGCGGGTTCGAATCCCACCCCTCATCCGAATTTTTTTTCGTCATGATATTCTCTTTCTTTATATCTTCCTTTCTGCCTCTCTGCTTCTTCCTCCCTCTCTCTCTGTACCCGTTCTCTCCTCTCGCCCATCAGGGTTATTACAGGCCACGCCGGGGAATCGGTGCACCTAGTGTGGTGGAGCGAAGTAGTAGTTGAAAAGGACGAAGTGAGCGCGCACCGGTTCGTGATGATGATAATTACAGTTCGCATTAGCCGGCGCAACGAAAAGCCTAAAGAGCTCCGCTCTTAGTATTAATTGATGCCCAAACAATTTTGATGTCAGTAGTGACAGAAATACGCGAAGAAGGGATGTCATTAGAGATGGAGAGTAGAACGCCGCCTCCACGACGCACAGCCCTGCCTTGCGTATAAATCGTGAAACGATGGGCGTTGCCAAAGATTTCAGAACGCTATTCGAAACCCACGTTTCGATCGAAGCGATTACATGTAGTGAGCAAATGTCTATGGCGGAGGACAAGGAAAAAAATAATACAACTATAGATCACCATGCGATGTTCCCAGTAATAATTGATACACATGGCTTCGCTAAACTTATTCACAAGCTCGACTACAATTATCCATCAGGCTTCGATTCAATTAACACTGAGTTATAGGAAAAATCACTTCTGCGGATAGTTTTATTATACTAGCCAAAATTGTTCACCAGTCGCTCAACACAGGCGTTTTACCTTATTAATGTAAGTTTGGGAAAGTAGTTCCTCTCTATATAAATTAGGTAACAAACACTTAGCAACTAACTATCGCACAATTTCTCTTACCAGCACGTGCTGCAAACTGCCCGAACCTCTCATATTCAAAAGCATCGTCGACTTTCTTGAAGATAACGACTTTCATGAAGATAATTTTGCCCCTGCACAACACGGCTTTAGGAAATTGTACTCATGTGGAATCAACTCGTATCTTTCACTGATCATTTGCATTGAATTCTTGATCGTTTATCACACGCTGGCTGCATATTCTCATATTTCTCTGAAGCATTCGATAAAGTCTGTAATGAACGTCTAATTCACAAACTACGAACATTGACTCTTGACGCTAATATATTAAAATGGGTCGCATGTTTTCTTTCTAATCGCTCACAATACGGTACTGCTAACGACTACAATTCACCAACGTGCTCTGTTGCCTCAGGTGCGGAGGATCGTTCCTCGGTACTTTGTTGTTTTTATTTTCCATGTTAAACGCCATCAGGAACAAGAATCCACCAAACAGACGATAAAGACGATGAATGCAACAGCGCTCATGTTGTTGCTGTTCCGCCATCTTGGCTGTAGCTGCTTCTACCTCTCCTTGTATAATTTGTAAATATAATTCTTTCTTTTATACTCTCACCCCTGTAACATTTCGTGGAGTTGCGAGGTAAGTAATGTTGTAAGTGTGCAGATGCAGTTGCTTGGTCGGTACCCCAGTAAAATGGCACGCCCTTCTTCAGGAGTTCCGTGAGGGGGCGGGCAATCTCGGCAAAATTCTTGACAAGACGTCGAAAGTAAGAGCAGAGGCCGACAAAGCTCTGTCCATCTTTCGCGGAACGTGGTATCAGGAGATCTTTGACGACTCGAATTTTGGCGGAATCAGGTGGCACGCCTCGAGCACTTACAAGGTGACCAATCACAGCTTTTTCCCCACGGCCAAAACGACATTTGGAAGAGATGAGTGGAAGGCCTGTTCGGAAAATGTCAAGAACAGCTTTCAAGCGGCTAAGGTGGCTTTCGAATGTGGGTCAGAATACGATGACGTCATCCAGATAGCAAAGGCACGTTGACCATTTGTATCCACGAAGCCGGGAGCCCATCATCCTTTCGAATGTAGCTGGGGCGTCACACAGCCCTAATGGCATAATTTTAACTTGAAAAGTCCGTCCCGTGTAATGAACGCGGCCTTTTCACGGTCTTGATTATCGACAAAAATCTGCCGGTATCCCGATCTCAGCTCGATAGATGAGAAGTAGGTAGACTCGTGTAAGCAGACGAGAACGTCTTCAATCCACAGCAGTGGGTAGACGTCCTTGCGTCTTACTTTGTTTAAGTGACGGTAGACTACACAGAAGCGCCAGCTTCCATTCTTCTTGACTAGAACGACCGGCGACGCCCATGTAATGGAGTATGGTTCGATGACGTATTTTGTGAGCATTTTTTTTTACTTGTCGCTCAGCATGATTTACGGATAGAGACGTCGTCGGATTGGGCTGGCGTCTGCAATGTCGATCTTATGAGTGACAAGGGCCGTCTGACCCAAAGGGCGGTCATCAAAATCAAAGATGTCGCGGTAGGAAGAAGAAGAAGAAGATGCTTTTAATGAGAAGAAGGAGGAGAGGTCGGCCTGGAAAGCGGGTTCTAGCCTGCTACTCCTCACGGGGGTAAGGGGAAAGTATTCAGCATGGGCCAGATATCGGCGGTCTGTGCTGGAAGGAGGTCATTTTGCCAATGTTGCCATCGGCTGTGCTCTGTGCTGAGGAGGATAGAGCAGAGGACACAGAAGCGTCGGCAGCAAACGAAGAAATAGCACCTTTGATAGAAGACACGTTGGCCAGAATCATGTCATCTGGAATAAGTTGCGTGCACCATCTGAAGTTCAGTATCTGGAGGGACGTTCGATTATTTGTAAATGTAAAGGTGTGGGCGGTAGGGAACCATTTCTGGACAGCAGGACGTCAGCAATAGGTGCCAACGTGTAATCGCCGACGGTAATGGGAAGGGAAGACCTCAGGTTCACATACGTAACTGCTTGAGATGCAAGGCTAACGTAATCTACAGAACACAGACGCGGCTAAGGTGGCTGTGGAGCGTCATAGTAACACGGTAAGTCAAGCTGAAGCAAGCCGGTTCCACAGTTCATCAGGGAAGAGTGGGCGGATAGAAAGTCCATACCAAAGATAAGTTCATGGGAGCATTTCTCGAGCACGGCAAACAGTACGGTTGTGGAGCGGTCAGCAACACTTATACGCGCGGAGCACATCTCAAGCACGGGAAACGGTCCACCGTTAGCGACTTGGACAAGGGGTACCGTGAGGGGCGTTAAAGCTTTCTTAATTGCTTAAGGCGGCCACGAAGCTCCGAATTCATCACCGATAGGTGATCCCTTATTTTCACAAGAGCAAGAACGAGTGCGTCGTCCACTTTAACATCAATAAGGTTCCGTCTAATCTGCAGTGTGGTCAGAGAATTTGGTGGGCAAGTGGCCGATGCAGCGTCACCTCCGGGAGCTGCATCATCTAGTTTTTCCCGAGCAGGCTTTCTGTCGGTGACGCTGGACGGCGGAATTCGCCCGAGCGAGATGATGGGCGACGGGACAGCGGCGAATAGGACTGACGTCCATGCGGGGATGGTGAACGACGACTATACGGCACGGAAGGAACGTCGTCACTCGTGGCTTGAGGTGGTTCGCGGTCAGGTTGAAAGCGTACATGATCAATCTCTGGGCGACGCTTGTGCTAAGAGAATATCTGATACCAGTACCACTGGTTGTTGCTACAGCGGGCAGGTGACCAATATGGCGGAGTCAATTGAAGCAAATGGGACGGCCAACAGGAGTCATCCTTGACAAGTAATTTCTAAGACTCACCTTTTTTTTAATACAAAACACTTCTTAACGAACTTCGCGACTTTGAGCGCATCTATCTATCTATCTATCTATCTATCTATCTATCTATCTATCTATCTATCTATCTATCTATCTATCTATCTATCTATCTATCTATCTATCTATCTATCTATCTATCTATCTAGCCGCCTACGAGTTTGTGCTCTCCTGGCAGATTGGTTAATGAGACGTGTACCAAAATTCCTATGGCACAAAATGACTGTATGACGAACATAAATTAGAGGTAATAACATGAAAATTATGACAGGCATGTCATCAATGAGATTATTTACATGCCACGGTCTTGGTGCTCTGGCGGCCGTTTCGTTAACCAAAACTGGTATGGCGTGACAAGATTGTCTGACAAACATAAGTGACAGGTCCTATCGTGCAAATAATGATACGCATGTCATGTACACAGCATCATTTACATAGCATGGTCTCGGGGCGCTCGCGACCATTTAAATATATGGTTATATACCAACAATGGTACGACGAAGCATTTCTGTATGGCGAACATAAATGGCAGGTGGTGACATGAAATCATGACATGCGTGTCATGTACGCTATGACATACATGCCACGCTCATGGTGCGCTTCCGGCCGTTTCGCTATCTTCACATGTACCAAATTTGGTATTGCGTGACGTGACTATGAAGAACATAAATCACAGGTGGTAACATGAAAATTACGACATGCGTGTCATGTAGAAGATGATTTACATGCCACGCGCATGGTGCACTCGCGGCCGTTTCGCTAGCTTGAGAAACACCGAAATTGGTATTGCATGATATGACTGTACGACCAGCATAAACGACAGGTGGTAACATGACAATGATGACATGCATTTCATGTGAAGCATGAGTTACATGCCACGCTCATGGGGCACTGGCGCCCGGTTCGCTAGCTCGGTGTACCCCAAAAGTGGTATTTGGTGACGTGACTGTATGACAAGTATAACTGACAAGTGACAACATGAAAATCATAATATGCATGTCGTGTAGGCCATGATTTACATGTCAAGCTCATGGTGCGCTTGCGGCCGTTTCGCTATCTTGGCATGTACCAAATTTGGCATTGTGTGACGCGACTGTATGAAAAACATGAATCACAGGTGGTAACATGAAAATCGCGACATGCATGCTATGGTGAACGTGATATAAATGCCACGCGCATGGAGAGCTCGCGCCCGTTTCGCTAGCATGATACACTAAAATTGGCACGGCATGACTGTACGACGAGCATAAACGACAGGTGCTAACATGACAATCGTAACATGCATTTCATGTGCAGCATGATTGACATGTTGTAATAGACATGTTTTAATTGTAACTTTCAAATCCACGTAACAAAAAAAAACGCCAGGTCTGCGCTGAAAGCGCAGCACAGTCACAGCGAAAACTGCAAGAGCGGCGTTTCTAGAGCCCGTTGTAAACTTTCTTGAGGCTACTAATACAACTACACTAGCAAGGTACCCACTACGCCATAAATCACAATAAATAACAATTTTTTTTTGAAGTTGGGAAGCACCTACTACGCCATTATTCGTCATTCTGCGGAAAAGCGAGGTACCAGCTACACGTCTGTAAGGCATTATGTGGACTTTGTTGACGCGATGACTGATGACGATGAAGAATTATGGCTCAGCCCTTTGTAATGGGTTGGAAGCTTTAAACGGCCCACCAGTTACATAATCCGCGTTGGGTGAGCCCGGTCGCTATTTCACACTCCAGCCATGCTGTACTATAACATACGTTGATGCGAGAAAGAGAGAGATGGGGGAAGAACTTTATTGAGACCCTGAGGTAATGGATCATGGGCTTATAGGCTTCTTTGGCAACCAATACAAGTGCACGTGCGAGGAACCCACTACTTTATAAGTCATCGTAATTTTTGTGAAGTACGGAAGCAGCCACTATGCCATTTTTCTTCAATCTACGGAGAGCCGTGGTACCCGCTAAACACATGTAAGGCATTATGCGCACTTTGTTGATGCTGTGCCTAATGACGATGTAGAATTATGGCAGAGCCCTTCGTAATGAGTTGGAAGCATTAAGCAACCTACTCGTTGCGCAATTGGCATTGTGTGACGCCTGATTACAGTATTCGCGTTGGGTGACGCCTGGTTCTTATTTTATTCTTCTACCACGCTATATTACATATAGTAATGTGGTTTCTTCCCGACATGAAGCCTGTATAGTGTCTTTTTGCAGAGCAGTTTTAAGCACCCGCATGGCTCTGAGGTAGAATACTGGGCTCCCAAGTATAGGGCCCAGGTTCGAACACCGTTCCATCCTGGAAATTTTTTATTATTCCGTTTTTTCTTTCTTCTTTCGCGCGATAGTGGTTACGGACACCGGCGGCGGCAACGAACAAATACGGCGCCAAAAACGGCCGCTGAAATGATCTCATAACAGCTTTCGCTGTACAACTTCCCAAACACTTGTTTGGTCCCATATCCTAACTGGCTAGTAGCAGGAGCAATTGTGTGACATGCCTACGTAATTGCGCAAGCGGTTACAACAGCGACAAAGGACAACAAACTCGATACAAATATTTAAAAAACACATGATTCAATTATGCATGGAATAACAGCACACAAATTAACCACCTATACAATTGTAACACATAGAAACTTCGCATGAAGTCCTTGATGGTCATTGAAAAATTATTCGCCGCTTTCAGATCAGTCGGTATGACATTCCAAATGAGAGCGCCGTGAAATTCTATGAGCCTTCGACTATAGGTACTTCTGGCAACCGGTAAATTAAAGCAGTTGTTCGCTGCAGCTGTTGTACAGCGCAAAGGTAACGCAAAGGTGCTTAATGAAAATGGGTCATCGCGTTTTAGTATTCTATGCACTATATCAGCACGCTGGACACGTCAACAGAGTTTAGCGGTAGTACACGCATCAGTTGAAACAGTTGTTTTGCAGTGTCCGTCCCGTTTGAGAATGTATTGATCCTAACTGCCCTCTCTTGCCGTCGGCTAATACATTTTAAATGGGTTTTATGTGTACTGCCCCATGATGCTTTACAGTAGCTGAAGCGACTGTGCACGAATGCGAAATATAGAATGCGCAGAATCATTGCGCCAAACATTTACGGGCTTTTAGTAGCACGTGACAACCGTATGCTAGCTTACAGCATGTCTTTTCTATATGCGATTTCCAGTTCATATCCGAGTCAAACATGACACCTAAGTGCTTAAACGAGGCTACTCGCTGTAGCAGTGCAGTATCTAGAACCAAGCTGGACCTTGCAAAATCGAGTGGTTTCTTCCCAGAGTGAAAGACCAGGTATTTAGTTTGATCTCTGTTAATATTTAGGTGGCTTCGTTTAAACAATAAATGTACTATCCGTAACTCTTCGTTAACTTTACCATTGATATCACTTAAGCTGTCGCCAACCAAGATTATTGCCGTATCGTCTGTGTGCATTAAAGCTTCCGAGTATAGTAGGAAGGAGGGGAAATCGATAACATAGAGGGAAAAAAGATTCGGTCCAATAACTGAGCATTGTCGTACCCCAGAGACTATTGACTGAGTAGAGGACACGACACCATCCATCACTACTCGTAGGTGCCGGTCCGATAGGTAGGATTTGAAAAGCTGGTGAATTTTGACTCGGAAGCCATAGTCATGAAGCTTACTCAACATGATGTCGTGGCTGGCGGAATCGAAAGCTTTCCTTATATCTAGGAAAACTACAACGGCAATCTTATTGTTGTTCAAGGCTTTGTTAACTTGTTGGGTTAATACCAAAACTGCAGTAGATGTAGATGTGTGTACTCGGAAACCATGCTGGTTTGAGCAAATTATATTATGCTTGGATGCAAATTATGTTATCTGCGCTGATAGTATTTTTTCAAACATTGTATTAATTACATTTAACACAGATATCGGCCTGTCATTTGAGGCACTTGATTGGTCTCCATCTTTGTATACAGGGACGACTTTGCCCAACTTAAGCTCACTTGGGTATATACCAGTCCTGCCATGGTTGAAACATGTACAGCAAATTGTCTGCCAGAATGTCTATGTTATTTTTTATTATATTAACTGTAACAGTATCGAGCCCAGCCGCTTTATTGGAGTCTAGTTTTTAGATGCGAAGCATCTTATAGCGGAGTGTAAACCGGTGGTGGTGGTGGTGGTGTGCGGCGTGATCACCCTTACTGCGCATGCGCATACCCTCTCCACACACCTCCTCTCCACTTCCCTCACCACTCCTGTCCACATCCCATCTCTCCTTCCCCACTCACCCTCTCCCCTCTCCACTTACCCTCTTCCCTTTCACTCACCCTCTCCGCCTCTCCACTCACCCTCTCCACTTACCTTCTCCCCTCCTCCCTACCCTTCTCCACTTCCCAGCTATCCTCCCCCTTTCCACACTTCCTCTGAACCGCGGGCTAGACATGCCGAGATTCTTTCCTGCGCAACGCCGCGATGAGCGCCAGCACATGCGCGTCCCCTCCCCCTCTCTCTCCTCTCCTACGCTGCCCCCCTCTCGCACGCCTGTCGACCGCGTTCCCCGCTCGCCCTGTGAGAATTAACGGCCAGGCTAGAGGGAAGACAAGACGCGCGTAGCTTTCCTCTTCGCGTTCCACGACGCGAGGTCGGTAGCATGCCCAACGAACGCCAACGGAACGCGATCGTGCAAGTGTTCCGGCTTCGCATCGCCTCATGGTCCCCTTTAGCGGGAAATGGTGTAATTTTTTACTATCGACACGATATGGGGCATTGTTATCTCAAACATGGCGAAACTATCCGAAACTGGTCTTTTGGGACGCATGTGATCTTTAGTGTCGGGAAACTGAGCAGCCAAAGCACGCCCGACGTCTACAAAATGATTGTTAAGGCTATCCACCGTGTGTTGAGTTATATCATCAGGCAGTACACGTTTGTCCGAGTCAAGGCCGACTGCGGCTTTTGCTATCTTTCAAGTTCTCTTGGTGTTGCCCTCAGTCTCTTCGATAAGCTTAGCATAGTATTCTTTTTTTCGTTTCCTCATCAACGAGACCTGACGTATTCCTGTAATATTCGAATTGATTTTAGTAATAGGCATTCCTTCTCTGCTGCTTCCACTTGTGGTACCAATGGTCTCTTTAGGAGCGAAGCTTCTTAGGCATGCACCCCGCCGTCGCCGTCGAAGCTCCCTGCAACATAGAGGCGGCGCCGGCGCAAAAAGACAATAGAGAGTTTTAGCACTGGGGACCCCAAGCCACCTGCGTACGCACGCTCTTGCGTTCCTTTGTACTCCCAGCCGCATCCACCGAGAATACAAAAGAGCGCAAGGGCCCGCGCGCCCCCAAGCCCGCGGGAACCCAGCACTAAAACTCTCTAATGAAACGCCGCGCGCGGCGCAAAACAAAAAGTCATAGTCTCACCGTAAGGGCAAAGCAATGAATGCGATAACAACAAATTGTAGCGTTATACGAAGTGAGGCTGGCAGCTAACTGTCTTGTATCCGATCTCACGTAACTCCAAAACGCTGGTAGAAATGGCCGCTCCAGGGAGAGATGCTCTGTCCGCATAGTCATTAGCGTTGAGAGCGCAGCACGTAGAAGTTTATACGAGTCGCCCGCTGTGATGGCTGTCGAGATAGCGCGCGTGCCAGCGATCGCGACCGCCCCCATATATTCAAGGTTCAAAGTTGCTGCTCGCGCGACACCCCTCCCCCCTCGCGTCTTTCCATGGTCGTTAAAGAAGGGTGGGGCGGGCGTTTCGTGTCTGCTTCGACCGCACGCCTCCCGAGCGGGCTGATCGTATTGCATGCACCCTCCGAGCGACGGAAATGGACCGGCTCGTTTTATCTCTGCTTCGGCCGCGTTCGTCACCCCCGCTCGCGCGCTTTTACCCGGGGTAGAACATACAATGCGCGGGGAATCTTTGCAATTAGGAATGCGTACAGGACATGACGGCGACGGCGAAAACCAGTTGAGACTGTCCATATATTTGATACCGCAATAAAAAAAAAGGCGCGCGGCGCAAGGCACGCGCGCCAAACGCCGCGCGTTGCGCAAAAAACAAGGCACGCGGCGCAATAAACAGTTTCAAAACGTACATAGTCGTTTGCGCCCCGTGTCATAGGAGCTTCGCTCATCGGTTGTATTCGTACAAGGAACTCCTGATTTCTGTTGCAATATTTCTAGAACACTAGGTGTCATTCAAGGGCGTAGAGGCTTGGCATATTTGGTACTAGTTGTGTGGTACTTAGTTACGCGGCATTTTTAACAGAGCACATGAAATTACTGTATTCTGTAATTACGTCCGCATCATACATACCGCAAAAATTGATTTGACTTATTTTGTCTCGTAGTAACGTATAGTCAATCTTTGTAGTTTCTTTTTCCCTAGAAAGTTTGGTATTGAGAGGATCAATTTTTAGGGTAAGAAAAATAGGCAAGTGGTCGGCAATCAGAACAGGAAGCACACCAGCATGCACAGCATTTGCAACGTTTCAAAGGGCATGGTCAGTAAGATACATGACGTGCTAGTGATACGCGTTGGTTCATTTATGACATTACGCAAGCTAAAGGATTTCAAGAAGAACGTGTATTCATTCGAGGTATTGGAAGACAGGTCAATATTAAAGTCCCCAACAACTACAATATTATTGTAATGCACGCAGGAAACTCTCGTGAGCACAGATTCAAATTCCTTCAGGAACGCCTTGATCGAAGATCCAGGCGGGCGGTATACAACACCAATAACTGGCCCTCTTTCAATTTTGATAAACAGCGTTTCTATAGTTGTGTTGGTAACAGATGCATCAAGCAAGACATTGCACGCAGTATTGTCCCTTACAAACAAGGCAATTTCACCTCCTCGCGAGTTGCGTGCTTGCGCTAGTAGCCTGAAACCCTGCATGCTCGCTGTTTCATCAGCCTTCAAGCATGTTTCACTCAAAGCAATAATATCGAAAACAGAATCTAGCCGTGCTATATAGGTGACCAAATTGTTTAAATTCCTGCATAAACTTCGCACTTTACAGTGGAAAACCGAGAACTTATTACAGTTCTGTTTTTTTTTATATATATGAAAGATTAAGCATATTTATCAGTACAGAGCTTGACTCAATACGAACATCTACACAATCTCGGCAAGGTTGGCAAGAGACTGAATCTATTCAACCGTCGAGTTTTCAGCTTTCCTCATTAGAATCCGGTGCTGAAATATCCATGCAATCTTCCATTTATTTTCTGCTTTCCCCTCACGAGCTTTCCTTAACAGAATCTTATTTTCTAAGCAGAGATGCTCATTGACATAGATGGGATCATTATGCTCTAAAGAAAGGTGACTCGTATTTAGCCTTGTTTTCTTAGCTGCAGTCTAAAATGCATCGCGGGATGTCCTGGTTGCAAATCTTACCACAACTACTACTCTTCGGGTGAACTACTTTTCGCCGACGATGGCGTTATTTTCACAGAAATTACTTCAGACGATGACTGTAGTCGCCTACAATCTGATGTCAACGTATTATTTAACTGGTGCAGTTTATGGCTAATAGAATTAAATGTTAACAAGTGTAAAGCTGTGCGTCTATCTAGGACACCTAACTCCTCTTGGGTATACTACTTAAGTAACCTTCCTTTAGACCAGGTAACCTCGTAAAAATACTTAGGAATTAATATCGCATTCAACCTTCCTTGGGTAACCTACGTTCCCTATGTAATAGCAATACTAACCGAACCCTTGGCTACCCCAGGCGGAACTTTTTTGATACTCCCAACCCTTGAAGACTATTACTTTACAAAACTTCAATACAACCTATATAAGAATATACTTCATCAGTCTGGGACCCTCGCAACACTAACCTAATTAACGCACTTGAATTAGTTCAGAATAACGCTGCCCGTTTTATTCTTTCCAATTATAACAGAGCTTCCAGCGTAAGAGCTATGAAAACTAGCCTATCACTTTCAGCTCTTGCAGATCGGCGTAAAATCTCCCGTTTATCATTGTCTCATAAAATATTTCACCATACAACATGGCATGACATGTTTACTCATACTCCGCACTATGTATCGCGTCGCATCAATCGTTCTTTGATGGTTCATGTTCCTTCTAGCAGCGCAAACACATTTTGCCAATTATTCCTTCCCCGGACGCCATTAGAGTGGAACCGCCTTCCCGAAAACATTGCATCTATTAGGGATAACTCTTTGTTTTGTGATGCCTTAAACAACATCCTTAATTAGAATGCCATTTTATTTACCCGTATATCCTTTATGTCTTGTTTTTATTGCATGTTTATATTTGTATTTCTTGTATATCTTCCTTCACTTCATACCTTGTATAGCTTCTTAGAGTTTTCACTCATAGTATTATATCCTTACTGCATTATGTTACTGGTGTAGTACAACTTTTCATAGTAACCTGTAGCCCACTCTCCTCTGTAATGCTTTGTTTGGCCCTGAGGGTACAACAAATGAAATGAAATGAGAAATCGAATACCATGACAATTTAGGTATACATGAAGTTAATGAAACAACCAGGCTTGCGTCAACACGTTGTAATGTACGTCACGACGTACATGACACGCGACGCAAGATATTCTTGGCATCACCTGCCATCACCTGGCATCACCAGCACCACGAGCATACCAACAACTTGTTATATACATGATATTCATGTTATGACGTTTTTTCTTATGCGCGTCACACATTCGTGTCATGCCGTGGCACTTCTGGTATATACGGGAGTAAGTTAGTAAAACGACCACGCGATCACCAAAACGTAGATAGATAGATAGATAGATAGATAGATAGATAGATAGATAGATAGATAGATAGATAGATAGATAGATAGATAGATAGATAGATAGATAGATAGATAGATAGATAGATAGATAGATAGATAGATAGATAGATAGATAGATAGATAGATAGATAGATAGATAGATAGATAGATAGATAGATAGATAGATAGATAGATAGATAGATAGATACGATTCGCCAAAAGAAAACGCTTTGCATGTAATAAACCTTTGTCAACAGTCCTAGATCATTTCTTTAAGCAGTTCTGCTTCCAAAAATTTCTCGCTGGGTACAGTAGAGTAATGAGGTGCTTGCTTAGTGGACGTGAGAGGTCCACTAAGCAAAATTTAGGACGATCAGTTCATAATTGCGAGGTTAGCAGTTGTGGGTCCTTACCGAGCAGGACTGTCCAACAGCTGAGGTTGGTAATGTGCTTACGCATGCCATTTTTTCCAAATTTCAGGTGCATTCCGAGACAGCATGGGCTCGTATGACAACCTTTACCGCATGCTGTCAGCGCTATGCGCATTATTCAGCCTGCTATTATTCGGCCATGCATATTGCCAAGGGCGATCGCGGAGTTGTCACGATTCAGGAACTCTATGAAAATCACAAACTCCATAGCCAAAGCGAGTCTTTATATCTCGCCAAATGAATAAAAGCTTTTGCAAATTCTATATTGTGTGGGTCTATCAAATACAATAGTAAATCTATACAGCTGATGTACAGCAATGCGTTTTAATTTCGATCACTGTCTCTCCCAATTTCAGAGCACAAGTCGTCAAGCGCGGAGAGCGTCCGTGATACAACGCCGCAAAACACTGGAATGTAGTTCTTATCTTTACGGTCATTTTTAGCTTCGCTTGTGTATGCCATGAAGGAGGAATTCTCTAGAAGAATGCGAGGTTGCCTGGCTCGCTCGTTTCCTCTTGACCGCTAGGGTCCTCAAGAACATTAGCTGCAATCGATATCGTTACTTCAAGACAACCACTCCACTTCTCCTCAGCCTGTTTTCTTTCTCACTTGTCTCGCCAAAACACCTGTTAATGTGCACGCTCCGTGCATGTGGCCCAACTGCGCAGCACACTATTGTTATGCTATACCACGAAGCCACCTTTTAGTTGACCATATCACACGTAGATATGGCCGTATAACCTATATTGGCCACGACTGAAAAAAAATTCATAGCATATACACGGGTGAATGATGAAGAGCTTGGGCGAAGCTCCTGAAGCAATCATGGTTACACTGTGAAATCTTCAGCGGTTTCGCCCAGCAGTAATCAAAGCGATAGCCCTGTACATCATCAAAGACGTGACAAACGCTGTATATATTTATACAAAAAATTGTATTAATCGTAAGTGGTAGCTAGACGTGGCTTCCATTCCCCCTTCATTATAACGGCTTTATGGTCGGTGAAGTAATGGATCGGTGATGGATCGTAGTGGGATGTTTGCAAAGACGAAGTAGTGGGCAGTGTGCAAAGGATCGGTGATGGGTCGTAGTGGGAGGTTCGCAAAGACGAAGTAGTGGGCGCTTTGCAAAGGTGGTTACGCCGGACAACGGAGACGTGACAAGGTTAGACTAAGAGGAGCTTCCCCTCTAAAACAGCGTTAAAGAGACAGGACAAGTATGTGTCCTTTCTTGTCCTGTCTTTTTAGCACAGTTTTTCCACTCGTAATTATGAACCAACCAGCACAAATGCGTGCCCTACTATACTGACCCTGTCTTTGTCGTTACTTCTAATATCTTCCCTCACAACGTCTATACTGGGCTACCATTATACTACACTTAAGCGACCGCGTCAAAAGAGTTGTTTTAATCGTGAAGTTTATTTCATGCAGAAACAAAGTACAAATTTGACTAGGGGACCAGTGAAAAGGCAAAAAAACCTCACAGGACACTTGGCCCTTGTTAACCCAAAATCCCGTCAAATGGTACAATGCTAATTCTTATAGTTAACAGTGCTATAAAATGTACAACACGTATAAAACGTAAGATGTATAAAAATAAGCATAAATGAGAGATAACATGTAAGTCACATGTGTATAAAAAAAAGCAAACAGATGGCAAAATTACCCCAGGCAATGACGTCAAGAAGTAATATAGGTGTTTCGCAATTGTCGCAAAGTTTAGAGAACATAAGCAAAACATTAATGTGATTTACATGACTAACATACGACATAAAGTTTCAAGAACACAAATACTTTAGAGAGTAAAAAGCAATTATTATGATGATGATTATTATTTATGTGTAGATAGTATGAGTTTATCTTTCTTTCAAAAATGCAATATAAGCCGGTATCCTCGATCAGAGCAGCTACAAAGGGATGTCAGTTTAGAAAATGCGGAATCTGACACATTAGTTTTTGTGTGCCGTAATTTGTACGTAGTTTTTTCTTTTATGGCGATAGCAATAATACGAACACTCTCGACGGATTTTCGCCGTCGCCGTCATGTCCCGGATATGTATATGCATGTATATATACATAAAAGGCACAGATAAAACTAATTCAGAAGAAAAAATTTTCCAAGCGCGCGAGTGGGGACTCGAACCTGCGTCCCCTCGCTCCGCAGGGCGCTGCCTCCGACACAAGGGGAGAAATTCGGCCTTGTTGGTAAGACATGAAGCGATATTTAGCGCAAAGTAACACAAGGACGAGAAGGGAGGACACAACACGTGCGCTAACTTTCAACAAAATGGTTTATTGCAACCGAAGCACGAATATATACAGTGGTGGTGCTCCCACGCTGCACCCAGAAGTCATGCGCAGAGAAGTGCATTTTTTCTGTGCTATATTTTTTCCAAGACATGCGAAACACACCACTAACTGTTTCGTGTTCAAGAAACAAAATTCTTTATAAGACAGGGACAGGGACGGCGTGCTTACACAAACACTACCCAACTTTGGAATTTTGGCTGCTTCTACTAATAATCTCGTTAATTCATCACGGTTGTGGGATAACACCTTGGTGTTCTCAAAAAACGGAGCGCACCCATAAGCTCTCTAATGCATCGCGTAGTGAAAGTTAGTGCACGTGTTGTGTCCTCCCTTCTCGTCCTCGTGTTGCGCTAATTATCGCTTCTTGCCTCAGACAATTACGCCATGGGTCTTTTTTTTTTCCTTTACTGCCTGTTTCCAGGCATGAAGTACATCAACAAGCACATAGAGGTAATAACAGCAAATAGTATCAGTCCTACTGGACGGACATTAAAATTCCTTGAGCACCGTCAAGGGTTCCACACTCGACCAGCACTCATTTGCAAATTCCTGCGCTTTCTGTACTTCAACGAATTTTTACATGCACTCTCGAAAGTACATTTTTGCTGGCGTTGCATCCGGACCGCGGTGATATCCCGTCATACGGCCCCGCCATAGACAGCGGAGGCCAGTCAACATTTATAAGTGTAGCGGCAATCCATCCTCATTATCTATTGGGAGAAATGTGTCATCATGTAGATCCAACGGGACTTCCTTGTTCATTGTCCTTTGCAGTACAACCCAAAAGTTCAAGCCCTCCCAGCAATGTAAGAAAACGTGGTCAATATTTTCTGGCTTATTGCAGATAAGGCAGTCTGAGCCCCAAGGTAAGAAATAACTACGCTCCTCTAAAATACCTTGACATGCAATGTACCTGTGTGAAGCCCAAAAAAAAGGACTTCGTCGCGGGAGCCACTTGCATTCTTTTAACCCTTTTTTAGCGCGTCCTGCCCTTGACCTCCACTGTGCATAGCCCTCTAGAGAGGGACAGGTAAAATTGCATCAGACACATCTTTGTACAGCTTTTTACGGGTCACTGAAAACAGGCACTCATTAGAAAATCTAACAGACAGAAAGCGTATACTTAAGATCACCTCCTTGAGATACCCGGAGACTGCGCCATTCATGTGATCTGTACCAAATACATATCCAGGTAAAGCCCTCATTAGCCTCAGATGGCACACCGTGTGCAGGAAAGGGTCATTCACGCTATGGAAAAAGAAGAACCTATTTATGATTTGCCGTATGGAAAGAAAACGCCAGGCCTGCGCTGAAACCGCAGCACAGTCACAGCGAAAGCGGGAAGAGCAGCGTTTCTAAAATACCGTTGTAAGCTCTCTTGGGGCTACAAATACAAGTACACTACCAAGGTACCCACTACGCCATAAATCACAATTTTTGTGAAGTTCCGAAGCACCTACTAAGCCATTATCCGTCATTCTGCGAAGCGAGGCACCAGCTACACGTCTGTAAGTATTATGTGCACTTTGTTGACGCGACAACTGATGACGATGAAGAATTATGGCTCAACCCTTTGTAATGGGTTGGACGCTTTAAACGGCCCACCAGTTATGTAATCTGCATTAGGTGACGCGCCGGTCGCTATGTCCCTCTCCCGCCATGCTGTATAACATACGTTGACGTGGGAGAGAGAGGCGGGGAGAGGGGGGCGAAGAACTTTACTGAGACCCCGAGGAAATGGATCATGCGCTTATAGGCTTCCTTGGCAACTAATACAAGTGCACTTGCGAGGAACCCACTATGCTATAAATCATTGTAATTTTTTAGAAGTAGGAAAGCAGGCATTATGCCATTTTTCGTCATTCTACGGAGAGCCGTGGTACCTGCTAAACGCATGTAAGGCATTATGCGCACTTTGTTGATGTTGTGCCTGGTGACGATGAATAATTATGGCGGAGCCCTTTGTAATGGGTTGGAAGCATTCAACAAGGTTCTCGTTGCGTAATTCGCATTGTGTGACGCCTGATTACAGTATTCGCGTTGTGCGACGCTTGGTGTTTATTTCACTCTTCTACCACGCTATATTGCATATGTTAATGTGGTTCCTTCCCGACATGAAGCCTGTATAGGACCTTTTTGCAAAGTAGTTTCAAGCACCGGCATAGCTCAGAGGTTGCATACAGGGCTCCCACGCAGAGGGCCCAGGTTCGAACCTCGTTCCATCCTATAATTAGCTTTTCTTATTTCGAGCGATAGTGGTTACGGATACCGGCGGCGGCGGCGAACAACTACGGCGCCAAAAACGGCCGGCGAAATGATCTCATAACAGCTTTCGCTGTAATATTATAGTTCCAGACCTCGTATCTTTACTCGTCTAAACAGATTGGTTCAACTGCATCGTTCCCAACTCGAGGCCCACACGAAAACTGCGAAGAAACGATGAAATTTCTGTATATTTGCCCGTGAACAATGCAATATATGCATCACGTACCACAGTTTCGAGACGAAGGATAAATTTCAAACCGTAAATCTTGAGAACATTGATAGATAATTACACTGTATTCGCTTTCTACTGAATTTCTCTTGCCTGTTCTTGCCAGTAGTTATCATTGTCATTGTAGTATTCTAGAGGTACACCTAGATATTTGGCAGGTGTCGTCTCCCACTTAATATTAATATTGACGAAATCTAGGTGACCCACTCTCCATGCCAAAAACCCAAGCACTTTCTCGAGCTTTCCGGACTAGCAGCTGCATTGGCGAAACTACAGTGATAACCTGTGCAACACTTTCTTTGTCGGAGCAACAAACCGCGACATCACTCCGTGTATGCCAGTATTTTGACTTCTGATCCCTGCAACGGAAAGCCGTAAATGCTGCTGTTTTCACTTATTGCCAAGCACAGATATTCTATATAGATGATGAACAATGGGGGCACGGACGGAACGCTTTATGTTAATGGGGCACCCAATGTCTTGTTAACCACTAAGCGTATCGTGCAGTTGCGGAATGCAAAGCTACCCCATCTCTGATATTAGAACCGACATTTACATGGTCTAGTATGGCGAGCAACAGAACATGAGATACGCAGTTCCTTTCGAGATCGAGCTGCAGAATCGCCGTACCACGTTGACTGGCGTCGCAACATCAAGCACGCATCACAATTTGTGTGTATCAGTCACAATGAAACGTCCCTTAATCCCGCGTGTTTGGTGTGGCCTGACTAATTCTTTGATGACACCCTGGAGTTGCCGCGCTAGTACTTTCATCAAAATTTTGTAATCACTATTAGTTAATGATACGGGCCTATATGACGAAACTAGTTTTAACTTCTCCGTCTGTTTGGTCTTTGGTATCAAAATAGTGTGTGCCTCACTAAAGGACCTTGTTCATATGACTCGTTGAAGGCCTCTGTTAACAGTCCGGATAATTCGCATATAAATGACCTGTAAAACACAGCACTCAGGCTGTCAGGCACTGGTGATTTACCAGGATTTAGCTTATCTATCGCCTTTTCTACTTTCATTCGTGATATAGGTAGTTCTAATGCTGCTTTGATGTCCTCGGACAACCGCAGCATTCTACTAAGAAACACCTATTTAAATACCTCCACGTCAACGGGTATAGTAGCGGAAAGTGCTTCGTAGTGTTTAAAAAACGCCTGTCCGATGCTGTCATTGCCTGCACGCTCTACGCCATTGACTTCGATAACTTCTATATGGTTCTGCCAGGCGTGACTCTTCTCTAGCCAAAAGCACGTTTCGTTGGCTTCTCATGTAAGGTCATTTCCATAGTTCTGGTTCGTACTAGTGCTCCTCGATTGCGTTCTTCATTATAAATCTCAAGTTTCTGTTTGACATTACGCAAATTTCACGTTTTTCATATTCCTGTGCTGTCAGCTTCACTAGCATCAATTTTAGCTCTCTCTCTTTCTTTTTCGATTCAAAAGAAAGGATGGGAAGCCTAACAGGCTGGGAAGCCTAGTCAAGCTCTGATGAGCTTTTTCTTCCCATGCCCTCTGCTCTGCGAAGTGGTAAAATAAATGAAATGAAAGGATACTGGATCTCTCAATCGCTTTTATTTAGGGGTGTGCGAATATCAAATTTTTCGGATACGAATCGAATACGAATATCCACCTTCGAATATCGAATCGAATATCAAAGGAAAAATGCCTCCACAGTAACAATATTTTAGTTAACATGTAGCTATGTGAAAAAAAAACATTAACAGGCTGACTGGCAACACAACATACACTGCTATCTCCAGAACACAATGTCCAGGCTACACAATGCACATCACAACACAAGCAAATATCACGGCACAAGGAAAGTAATGACTAGAAGTTATCATGAAGAAATATGAGTTGCTTCACATGATCAGGCAGCAGGTGCTCCCTTCTAACAGAGACACCCCCCCCCTGCCACTGAAAAGGCACGCTCGCTTGGAACAGAAGTGGCTGGTATAGGGAGGTACATGGGGCAAAGCTTTGCCAGACTGGGGTATCTGAAGGTGCTACAGTCCACCACCAGTCACATGGGTCACTGTCTTCCTTCAGAAGTGGTGCCGCATAGTGAACGAGTGGTAGTGCGGCACGTTATGGCCGCATAATATTGAAAATGTATGGTTCCATGATCGCCAACAGCGCTGCACGTCGGAGATGCACCAGCAATAAATCATATGTATTGGGACGCTCGTCGCAGGCAGATATCGTGCCTCCGTGCACTTAAGATGTTTATCGCTCCTCTCGGCAACGTTTTTAGCTATACGAACGCAGCAGAAACGTGGAAGACGAGTTATTTTATGCATTATCATCGAATCGCATATTCGAATTTTTCGAATATTCGAAGTTATCAAATATTCGAAACTTTTCGAATACACGAGTTTCGAATCGAATACGAATATTTCGAATGTAATATTCCACGAATATTCGAAATTTTCGAATATTCGCACACCCCTACTTTTATTTTGACCCGTTGCTTTAAAAGTTCCCACTCTTTTCCTATTTTTTTTCACATGAGCTTCCCTAATTTCTGTAATCTCATTCACCACTGCTACGTTAAAGGACTCCTCACGTAAAACATGTGAATTAATTTTTCACCATTCCCACGAAATACTATTGCTTTCTTTCTTTGAACTTATCTGATACTTTACGAGGCAATGATCAAACAAGGCGACCGGCACAGCGCAATAGCTGCTACATTGTGCTATTGTGTCTACTGATATTAAGGGTGTGCGAATAGTGAATTTTGGAACAGAATCGAATACGAATCGAATAGTGATGACACCGATTCGAATACGAATAATAATCGAATACTGTTCGAATAGCTTTCGAATAGCAAGACAAGCATTTTCAATATGCTCTTAGAACTCCACAACATCTTATCTAAAACAAATATTTACAAACATTCACCAAAGAATATTACGGTTATCTTAAATTGACTCAAAATACCGCAATTATGAAAACTAAGGTAAAGCTCGTATACAGCAGGCCCTTCATAATATTTTGCAACTGTAGGTTGAAATACAGCAGTCACTGCAGTAATCAAGGCGACACTTTGTCGGCTGCTTGTAAATAAAACTGCGACATAAAAACAAAACAATTTTGAACCGAACACCGTGGATACAACTAAAGATGTAATGGAAAAGATAAACCTGTCATCACATGGGCCTCGGCACCGAAAGCATGTAAATAGCAGTGTTGAAAGCTATATCCGCAAGAACAATTTACGGAAACACAAAACTTTCGTCTGTTGTTAATGAGGAAGCTGAATGCAGTCGTAGTCCCCACCTTCAGTTATTACAGGATGTGGACAGGAAGTGAATAATGCAATACAGCTTCAGCATAGTAAAGTGTGAGCAAGAGTGCAATTTCCAGAAGAAACGCCTTCATCCGGTAATCAATATAGCGTCGGTAGTCTCATAAAATCTTGCGCTGCATGTAGAATAATTTATGGATTGAAAGAAAAATCACCTTTTAGCTCTTCCAAGGTTTTGTTTGTTTTGGGGTTGTCCCTTCGGGGCTGATTATTCGAAAACTATTCGAAAAATATTCGGTATTTCTAATGTGTACTATTCTATTCTTTACTCGAATCGAATAGAATGCTATTCGATTCGTTATTCGAAATTTTCGAACATTCGCACGCCCCTAACTGATATGTATAGTTGGTCTAATGGGGCATTGCTTGTACCTTGAACGTGGGTATACTTAACTGTCCAGTAACTTCTCAGACACTGTGCAATATCAACCAACTCACCATCCACCATCACTTCCACCAGGACGTCACTGATTTTGTCTTTAAACTTGCGACTGCTTGATCTGTACACAATACACAATCAAAATTCTCTATCGATACGAGCTTTTTCTCATTGCACATGTGCTGCCGAACATTGGAAAGGAAAATCGAAGCGTTCCTGCATTGTAGTTGGGCATAGACGGGAACAACGTGCCATTTACTGTCACAATAAGCAGTGTCGCACAATACAAATCGGCCTGAAGGACACGACAATACATTTTGCCCAACCACATCAAGCAGTTTTCTAACAAAAATAACACATCCGCCATCTACCTACAGCATGGCCCGCAATGACAAAATATAACTTGCGCACCATGCTCCCAGTCTCCTCGCCCTCCACTTCTCCTGTACGGCTAATACATCCAGGTTTTCCTCCAACAACAACCGAGACACTTGGCTTTGCTTCTTTGTAGAAGCAAAGCCCCTTACATTCAGAGTAGCAAACCTAAGGAATGCTTCAGGAGCCATTTTAACACCGCGGGTGAGGTAGCCCCGGAGCATGGCACTTACTTAGCACGTCTAGCACAACGCTAGACACCTCCGGGGCCGCCCGGCGGAGCGGTCTCGCTCACAACTGAACACAGATTGTCCACATCTTTCTCGTCCATAGTGCTACCAGGCCCTGCTCTGAGGCTGGTGCGCCTGCATCATTCGTTCTCCATGATAATACGCAGAGAACAAACGCACGCGTCGTCGGGTGAAACGCATGGGATGCCACATGTGGAAATTAAAATTATGCGAGACGTGGGCCATGATGCATCGTTGCCCGTGCTGCATTCGTGTCGTATCGCTGGCGATTTACGCTAGTTTTCCATTTTGGTGTTCTAGCGCCGCGCCACTTGTGGCCAGTCGGCCAGGGAAAGAGGAGAGCGTCCCGCGCCTCGTGGTGGCGCGAGCTAGTGGGAGCGGTATGGCTCTTGTAGGCTTATACTACAGGAGAGAAGAAACGAGACCTCTGAGCCAGAATCGCAGTATATTTCTTACACAGTGACCAGAATCCTGAGGCTAAAATTACAGCGCAAACACGCAAGACACTCACGAAGAAAACAAACGTACGACACAATCGCTGACTAAAAATTACACCATTTCCCGCTAAAGAGGACCATGAGGCGATGCGAAGCCGGCACTTGCACGATCGCGTTCCGTTGGCGTTCATTGGGCATGCTACCAACCTCGCGTCGTGGAACGCGAAGAGGAACGCTACGCGCCTCTTGTCTTTCCTCTAGCCTGGCCATTAATTCTCACAGGGCGAGCGTGGAACGCGCACGACAGGCATGCGAGAGGGGGGCAGCATACAAGAGAAGAGAGAGGGGGAGGGGACGCGCATGCGCTGGCGCTCATCGCGGCGTTGCGCAGGAGAAAATTTTGGCATGTCTAGCCCGCGTTTCAGAGGAAGGATGGAGAGGGGGAGGGGAAAGTGGAGAGGGGAAAGGGGAGAGAGAAAGTGGAGAGGGGGAGTGGGAGATCGGGGAGAGCGGAAGTGGAGAGGAGGATTGGTGAGGGGAATGGGTGAGGGGGAGTGGAGCGGAGGTGTGTGGAGAGGGTATGCGCATGCGCAGTAAGGGTGGTCACGCCGCACACCACCACCACCGGTTTGAACTGCGCTATAAGATGCTTCGCATCTAAAAAATTGACAGCGTATCTGCGTGCTTCGCTGCAAATGTCGTCGAAAGACGATAGTCGTCTGCCGGCCACTGCAAGAGTCCTCCTCCTCTATGTTGAATCGCCGCATCTGGCTCACAGCGTCGCATTTGCAGTGCAGCCCAAAAACCACTAGCATTTTCCACGCAGCCTGAGAAACACTAGGGTCTTTAGAATTACGTGTCTATGTATTTTCTAGTAATTGAACACACTACCTAATACTTATGTATTGATGTCGCACCTCAGATAAGCGCAACACTTGCTTTTTGACCGACAATGTTCAAAAGTATGAATGGAGGTACCAGTTAAAGATGGCTGGGCGTTCCGCGAGTGTTTAAACTTCGGCCGAGTGGCTGAAGCGGGTGACAAACAGACAGACAAGCAGAAAGACAGACAGACCAAAATTTCTGCGTTTAAGTTCCCCAAGAAAGACTATCGTCTTTAAAAATGTTTTATTCTTTCATACGCTAGGGCATATATTGCCGCAGAGACTGCCGACAATAAGTTTTCTCTACCAAGAAGCCAGCGGGCCACAGGGTCTAGTAGCGTCCGCAACGTCTCGCGCCTGCTCGTGCTTCATGTGGCCGCGCAACACATGCCTCTCGCGCACGGTCACGAGACAGTGGGTTGACCTGCGGGCCAGAAGAAGAAGTGCGTTCGTCGAACGGACACTTTTATGTGTGGCACACTATAGCGGACTCCTTGATTTTGCACCTAGTTATCTGGGCACACGTTCGCCTACAATAAACGAGTGTTTGTGTTTCCCCTCTTCAATACGCTACAATATAAGCCCAACGTAACTGTACCGCACATGCGCACACAACAATACCTCTAAACCAATGTGTGTAATAAGAATGATAGTGTATTGGATACGGGAAGACATGAAATCATATTCAGATGGGTGCTGGGACAAATAAGTAAAGTAAGCCGGACAAGGAACTGCGTTTGCGCTGTAATTCTAGCCTCAGGAACATGTACCAATCAGACCCAAATGAAGTTTTATTTTAGTGGCCAGAATCGACAACCGCAGGGAACGCGAGCGGTGGCTTCACGTGCCACTGCCAAGTGCCGTCTTTATTTTCTTCTCTTGAGGTCGCGCGTTATGCGGTTTTGTTCGCCGCCCAAAGGAAGGCGCTGCAGAGTCTTGGGATGACGCGAGCGCAAGAGTCCAAGAGTGGCTTGCCTTCTGCGCATGCGTCGTGGCGGCTCGCAAATTTCTTGGGTCCCCAATACCGAAACTATCTAGTGATTCACAGGCGTTGGGATATGCGCCTCCGACATGTACTTTGACATACAACGCGTGGTCGACCGTGCTTGCAAGATTATCTTTTGAGGGGTAGTTTTGTACATCCTGTGCTTTCACTGCAAGGTTTCCATTGAAGCTACTGTGGAAACAGGCAGACAGATGTCGATGCAGTGAGACCACAAAATAGATATTTCGTCAGAAGCCTTTTAGGGGCGAAGCTCCTTAAGGCGGCACCCGTTCGTCCCTCGTAGTCGTAGTAGTCGTAGTGCGTAACCAGTCGTAACGCTAGTACCAGATCTTGACCTCCAAGGTGGTGCCGGTGGGAGATTTTTCCTGTGCGTTGTTGAACAATAAAAAATTCGCAGTGTGCGCGTTAAATAAAAGCCGAATTCTTCTGTCTCTCATTCCCCATTAGCAGCCATTGGCATGTTC
This sequence comes from Rhipicephalus sanguineus, assembly GCF_013339695.2. Taxonomy (NCBI): domain Eukaryota; kingdom Metazoa; phylum Arthropoda; class Arachnida; order Ixodida; family Ixodidae; genus Rhipicephalus; species Rhipicephalus sanguineus. Next base: position 175,789,549 of record NC_051179.1, on the reverse strand, counting down.
CAGTAGGAAACGTTAGTAGAAGTAGAAGTGTAAGTGTTAGCTAAAAGCCGACTTCTTCTGTCTCTCATTCCCATTAGCAGCCATTGTTTACCTGCAAGGTAGTGCCTGGTGAGATTTCTCCTGTGCGTGATTAAACAATAAAAATTTTGTTCAACACGCCGTTGATTGATGAAATAAACCAACGAAAGACGCCAGGTGTTTTCTAAAAGCAAAACGAAAGAACGCCAGATGCTTCTAAAGCAAAACGAAAAGACGCCAGCTGCTTAACGAAAGACGCCAGATCGTTTCTAAAGCAATGGTTTTCTAAACAATGAAAATTCACAGCGTACATGTAAAATTAATGTGAGCTGCAAGTCGTCATAACTCATCGAACCTTTAGTATAAACGCGCCCGATCTCACGTCGGTGATGATGTACTGGGCAGAATTCATGGAAGATTCACGGGTTACCGATGAACCTGCGCAGCTTCGCCCACTCATCATCATTCACTCCGTGGATATGCTGTGATTTTTTACACAGACGCGAACAAGAACACGCGCTACCGTCTCGTGCTGGTTGCTTCGTCGTCGTCGTCTTTTCCTGGTCAGACACTTGTAGCCCGCGCTAGTGCGCTACAGGGCCCCTCTTCTAGCGAGGAACGCCCCGGCACGGTGGTCTAGTGGTTATGGCGCTCGACTGCTGGCCCGAAGGTCGCGGGATCGAATCCCGGCCGCGGCGGCCGCGTTTTCGATGAAGGCGAAACTGTTTTAGGCCCGTGTACTTAGATTTCGGCGCACGTTAAAGAACGCCAGGTAGTCGAAATTTCCGGAGCCTTCTACTACGGCGTCTCTCATTATCATATCGTGGTTTTGGGACGTTAAACCCCAGATATTATTATATTGCTGCCCGAATAAAGCAGGCACACGAGTGCAGAGTCGGTGTACTTACAGTATAGCTGGTGCCCAAGCGGAGGTAAGAGACGTCGTCTTCCTCTAATCTCAGTCAGCTTCCTCGTTCTTTTCACCGCCACATAATCATCCCGGCAGGTTTAGCTCCGTCCCGGTGCAAATCATGGCGCATCACTTAATGTGTGTATATAAGGCTTGAGCCTGGCGACGTAAACAATATCGCTGGTGACGTGAGGTAGCAAAGACACGTCGGCTGGTGCGATTCCGTACGTCACGTCAGACAGTTGACGCAAGATCTTGTACGGACCAGAGTAACGAGGAAGGAGTTTTTCCGCTAAGCCAACACGACGACAGGGCGTACCAGAGGAGAACAAGGGAGCCAGGAGAAAAGTGTGTTTTTCGGTGCCGATGATCGTAGCGTTGCTTTTGAGAAGCTTGCGACGCTGTGAGGCGATGACAAGCGACATTTCGGGCATGGGCGGTCAAGGTGATTGCATCGCGGGCGTAATCTATCGCTGAGAATTGTTATGTCAGAGGGTAGCAACGTGTCGAAGGGCAAGAGAGGGTCGCGGCCATACAAAAGGTAGAATTGCGAAAATCCAGCGGTGTAGTGACGGGACGAATTATAAGCAAAAGTAATGTACGGTAAAGCGGCGTCCCAGTCACGGTGATTGTTGGAAACGTACATGGCAAGCATGTCAGTTAGAGTGCGGTTCAGGCGCTCGGTGAGCCCATTCGTTTGAGGGTGGTACGCGGTAGCGATCTTGTGTTCGGTAGAACAGGCGTGGAGCAGGTCATCGACGACCTTCGACAAAATGAAACGGCCTCAATCCGTTAGTAACTGGCGAGGGGCGAAATGGTGTAGGATGACGTCGTAGTGTAAGAAGTCGGCAACATCTGTAGCGCAGCTGGTCGGTATCATTCGCGCAATGGCATATCTTGTTGCATAATCTGTTGCGACGGCAATCCACTTGTTTCCTTTGGTAGAAATAGGGAACGGGCCAAGTAGGTCGAGGCCCACACGGAGGAATGGCTCTCTAGGGACTTCAATAGGCTGAAGCAAACCAGCAGGAGGCAAGGCAGGCGTCTTCCGGCGCTGGCACAGGTCACAAAAAGCAATGGCGATGCACACAGCGATAGAGGCCGGGCCAGAAGAAGCGGCGCCTCACGCGATCGTAAGTCCGAGTGATGCCCATATGACCAGCCGTAGGAGCGTCGTGAAGTTCCTGGAGCATGGCCAGTCGCAGATGCTTGGGAACGACTAGTAGCAGCTCAGGGCCACGGGGCTGAACGTTGCGGCGGTATCAAATCCCATCACGCAAGGCGAACATCCGGAGAGAAGGGTCGGTGGGCGCGTAGCTCACGCGATCCATAGCGTTATGAAGAACAGGGTCCTGTTGTTGCTCGTCGCCAATGTTGAGAAAGCCGGATAGGGATAGAGGTAATAGAAATCGCTGCAATTCGCAACGTCGTGAATCATTCTCGCTTCCGTCCTCTGCAAAGAAGCGATTCTGAAATCGACGGTGGTCCGAGCAGCGACGAGTAGGCACCTGGATACACAAGCTTGGGCCATGCTGCCTGGTAAGAACACAGCAAAGGAAGAGACGTTTTGGACAGGACAGACACTCCTATCCTGTCCACAAAAGTAAGCAGTTCGGTGACTAACAACCACAAACGATTTCTTCCACCAATTATTAAAGGTGAAATACGTCCGCACTGCTCAGGACACTATTCGTGTTTGCCGATTCTTCCATTATGCCGGGTTTACGTTCTTTCACCCGCCCTGCACATGCACACAGGCACACACACACACACACACACACACACACGCTGTCGAAGCTCTGCGCGTCTCGTCCCCACCCAGGCAGACGTCCGTGCTGGCGCGTTTCGCCTACGTCACCATCAATGATGCATCGTTATTGGCACATGTCACTGCCACTGCGCACATTGTATGCGCATACATCATTTCCAACCTGGTTGTCATGCGTATTTGGTCGGCTGTCCGCGTCTGGCGCACCTGGGCTCTAGGGTCCTTCTCTTGGGGTCACTGGTGCACCGGTTTCGCCAGCTTCCGTCTGCGGTGCCTCAACCCCGGCTTCTTGCTTGACTTCTGCTTCACCGGCGATGAGTCCCGCGCTGTCGGTTTTCCTTGCTCTCAGCTGGTCATAATGCTGGTGATAATGTTCGCCGTCTGCGGCCTTGGTGGTTACCATGCGGTGGCCTTCGGGGCCCTGTACAACGCCAGCCTTCCACCAGGCTCCTGTCCCGTAGTTCCTGTACCAAACAGTCTCCCACTTGGCGAGTGGTTCCGGGGTGCTCAGTAACTGCGTGAGGAACTTGGAGCCTGGTCATACAGCGGAGAAATGCAAGTTCCACTACAATGATTCACTTGCTAGCATACACGGGCACCTAGCCCGTGTATGCTAGCAGCACCAGTGTCGGCAAAACAAAGTATTCCACTGTGAAAGCCAGTGGTCTGATACTGACAACTACGAAAAATTTCGGCTCAACTTGCAAGCGGCATCGGTTAATATGGTTCAGCCAATTTATCGCACCATAGAATGGGATGGCGTGGCTCTGCGAATGCAAGTAGACACAGGTTCCCCCGTAACAATAATCGCATGGCCTACCTACACCAAATACCGTCACCTTTGGCCTGTGCTTCAGAAGACTACCTTGCAACTGACCTGTTTCCTCGGTCAACTTCCCGTTAAGGGTCAGCTCAATATCTCGGTGACATACGGCGGGACCATACTGGAAGCTACCTTGGTGGTGCTGGGGCGCTCTGGACCGAATCTGTGTGGGCGGGACGTCATCAAAGCCTTCGAACAGAACGGAAGGCAGGTTCTCACCGTAGGAGTGAAGGCTGCCCTCGGTAAGCCATCCTCTACAGAGGGCGATTTACAAGTGCAGCAGTTATTGGACGAGTTTCGGAACTTGTTCTCGGAAGAGCTAGGGTTAATCAAAGGGCCACCCGTTGAGTTACGCTTGCGCGAAGGAGTCGTACCTCGTTTCTTTAAGACACGTGCCGTGCCTTACGCGATGAGAGAAGCAGTTAACCAAGAGATAGATCATCTCGGTCAGACAGGAATCTTGACACCAGTTGCTTGCACTGACTGGGCAACGCCTCTTGTTCCGGAAAATGGGTCCATGCGACTTTGCAGTGACTTCAAAGTAACAGTCAACGCTGCTTACCACACGGAAAAATATCCGTTGCCCAAAATCCAAGACATCTTTGCTAGCCTAAGTGGAGGCGAAGTGCTCTCTATAATCAATCTGAAGGACGCTTACAGTCAGCTACCTCTAGATGAGCACGCAAACCAGCTTTTGGTCGTTAACAGGCAAAAAGGACTACTATGCTTCAACCGGCTCCCTTTCGGTGTGACGTCCGCCCCAGCAATTTTCCAGAGACGCGTGGAAGCCATCCTTCAAAGAATACCGGGCGTTCAAGTTTACTTGGAAGACCTGGTAGTCGCAGAGAAGCAAGACAACTGCGAAAAATTGCGCGAAGTCTTGCAGAGTTTGCGGGACTACGGTGTGCAGCTTCATCCAAGCAAATGCAAAATACGAATGAAAGAAGTTGAGTACCTTGGGCACCGCATATGCGCAGACAGCCTTTTGCCAAAAGCGGAGAACATTGAAGCAGTATCAGGAATGCCAAGGCCTACATGTTTGTCGGAGCTGCGGACATTCATCGGCTTTGTGACGTATTACCATGCATTCCTTGGCAACTTGTCCACTGTTCTCGCGCCGTTGTATGAACTATTAAAGAAAAAAAATCACAGCATATCCACGGAGTGAATGATGATGAGTAGGCGAAGCTGTGGAGGTTCATCGGTAAACCGTGAACCTTCCGTGAATTCTACCCAGTGCATCATCACCGACGTGAGATCGGGCGCGTTTATACTAAAGGATCGATGAGAGTTATGACGACTTGCAGCTCACTTTAATTTTACATGTACGCTGTGAATTTTCATTGTTTAGAAAATCATTGCTTTAGAAAACATCTGACGTCTTTCGTTAAACAGGTGGCGTCTTTTCGTTTTGCTTTAGAAACATCTGGCGTTCTTTCGTTTTGCTTTTAGAAAACATCTGGCGTCTTTCGTTGGTTTATTTCATCAATCAACGGCGTTTTGAACAAAATTTTTATTGTTTAATCACGCACAGGAGAAATCTCACCAGGCACTACCTTGGAGGTAAACAATGGCTGCTAATGGGAATGAGAGACAGAATAAGTCGGCTTTTAGCTAACACTTACACTTCTACTTCTACTAACGTTTCCTACTGGAACATGCCAATGGCTGCTAATGGGGAATGAGAGACAGAAGAATTCGGCTTTTAGTTAACGCGCACGCTTCGAATTTTTTATTGTTCAACAACGCACAGGAAAAATCTCCCACCGGCACTACCTTGGAGGTCAAGATCTGGTACTAGCGTTACGACTGGTTACGCACTACGACTACGAGGGACGAACGGGTGCCGCTTTAAGGAGCTTCGCCCCTAAAAACGCCCTTTGGCAGTATGGAGCAAGACAAGAGGCCGCTGTTGAAGCAACGAAGCGCCTTGTCAAAGGCCCATTTTCTCACGCAGTTACTGAGCACCCCGGAACCACTCGCCAAGTCGGAGACTGTTTGGTACAGGAACTACGGGACAGGAGCCAGGCGGAAGGCTGGCGTTGTACAGGCCCCCGAAGGCTACCGCATAGTAACCATCAAGGCCGCAGACGGCGAACATCATCGCCGGCATTATGACCAGCTGAGAGCAAGGAAAACCGACAGCGCGGGACTCGCCGCCGGTGAAGCAGAAGTCAAGCAGGAGCCCGGGGTTGAGGCACCGCAGACGGAAGCTGGCGGAACCGGTGCACCAGTGACCTCAAGAGAAGGACCCCAGAGTCCAGGTGCGCCAGACGCGGACAGGCGACCAAATACGCATGGCAACCAGGTTGGAAATGACGTCAGCGGCCCGCAATCTGGTGGCAATAAAGAGTTCGATCGTGACGAAACTATGTTACGCAGGTCCGCCAGAAACCGACGCCCGCCGGATCACTACCATCCTTAAGGGGAGAGAAGGCTGATGCACCGTCATATGGCACATGTCACTGCCACTGCGCACGTTGTATGCGCATACCATTCAGAGGCATAAAAAGCCTCGCTCCCAATAAACGTTGTTCACTGTTGTACGCCCGTGTCTGTACGCTTCAATCAAGCTCCAAAGAGCAGCAAATTTCCTGGTTGTGCAAGGCCAGCGCCTGAGAGGGCGTGGGTAAGTCCAACGTTCAATGCATCGCGGAGACCTGTGGACGGACGCATATTGCATGTGCAGTCCTACCTGGAAGGTTTTATGAGCTGGCTCGCCAGGTTATTAAGCTGGGGCGAAGTCCCGCGCCGTAACCTGCATTCATATCGATATCGCGATATCGCTAAGCGAGTGGCAAGGGTGGGCAGATGCAACCTCGACGGATGCTCCATGCCATCCACTTGCCGCGCTTCGGCCGATGTAAAATTCTCAAAAAGATCAAGAAAAAATGATGATACAGGACGAAGAGCTCCTCGCCTTTCATTCAAATTCGTTTATTTCTGAAATCCTGAGAGTGAACAAAAAAAACGGGAACATTCACATCTGCCTTTATTTACTTTCCACATCTGCCACATCTGCCTTTACTTTACAACCGCTACAATCGCGCACGGCCCTTGAAACAGAAACTAGGACAGAGTTTCCGGGCCTGACAACACTGCCTTTACGGCATGCTCAATGACAGCGTCTCCCAGCGTTTGAATTCCTCGCGTCTGTTCCTGTGTTTGCCGCAAGTGGCGCAACGAACCAACCGCGTATCCTCCGCTGCTGCGATGCAGCTAGCTGTATACGAGGCTCGCGGGTACGCCTGCTTTTTGGCGTTGCAATGATCCACGATACATATCACCCTCTCATTAATGCTATAGTATTCCTCTATATTGCCAGCTATATCTTTATGAATAAGGAACCCCACTCCTAGTTCTCTTCTGTCAGCTAAGCCACGATAGCATAGGACGTGTCATATGCCATATTCCCCAACTGCATGATCTCCGGCCTGCTTCTTGCCTACCTTTGCATTAAAGTCGCCCATCAGTACAGTATACTGTGTCTTTACCTTACTCATTGCTGATTCTACGTCTTCGTACAAGCGTTCAACCAGTTGATCATCATGGCTGGATGTAGGCGCGTAGGCCTGTACCAACTTGATCTTGTACCTCTTATTAAACCTTATTAAGCTTACTGTCCGTTGTCTACAAGCTATTTACAAAAGTAATTGCTAACAGAATTAATACGACATTAGAGTTCAATCCACCAAGGGACCAGGCAGGATTTCGTACAGGATTCTCAACAATAGACCATACTCATACTATCAATCAGGTGATAGAGAAATGCGCGGAATACAACCAACCCTTATAATAGCCTTCATAGATTACGAGAAGGCATTTGATTCGGTGGAGACATCAGCAGTCATGCAGGCACTGCGGAATCAAGGCATCGACGAAGCCTATGTAAACATAATGGAAGAAATCTACTGCGGATCCACAGCCACTATAGTCCTCCATAAAGAAAGCGACAGAATCCCAATAAAGAAGGGCGTACGGCAGGGAGACACGATCTCTCCAATGTTATTCACCGCGTGTTTACAGGAGGTTTTCAGGGCCCTAGATTGGGAAGAGTTAGGGATAAGAGTTAATGGAGAGTATCTCAGTAACCTACGATTCGCTGATGACATTGCATTGATGAGTAACGCGGGAGACGAATTGCAGCTCATGATTACTGAACTGGATACGGAAAGTAGAAGAGTAGGTCTGAAAATTAATATGCATAAAACTAAAGTAATGTGGAACAATCTTGGCAGAGAACAGCGCTTTGCGATAGGTGGCGAGACACTGGAAGTTGTAAAGGAGTACGTCTACTTAGGACAGGTAGTAACCGCGGAGCCGAACCATGAGAGTGAAATAACTAGAAGAATAAGGATGGGTTGGGGCACATTCGGCAAGCATTATCAAATCATGAGTGGTAATCTACCACTATCCCTCAAGAGGAAGGTATATAACAGCTGCATCTTACCGGTACTTACCTACGGAGCAGAAACAGAAACCTGGAGACTTACAAAGAGGGTTCAACTTAAATTGAGGACGACGCAGCGAGCGATGGAAAGGAAAATGACAGGTGTAACCTTAAGAGACAGGAAGAGAGCAGAGTGGGTCAGGGAACAAACGGGGGTTAAGGATATCATAGTTGAAATCAAGAAGAAGAAATGGATATGGGCCGGGCACGTAGCACGTCGGCAGGATAACCGGTGGTCATTAAGGGTAACTGACTGGATTCCAAGAGATGGCAAACGCGTGAGGGGGAGACAGAAAATTAGGTAGGTAGATGAGATTAAGAAGTTTGCAGGTATTACGTGGCAGCAGAAAGCACAGGACCGGGTTAATTGGCGGAACACGGGAGAGTCCTTTGCCCTGCAGTGGGCGTAGACAGGCTGATGATGATGATGATGATGATGATGATCCACGAACGCGCGTTTTGTGACACTCCCTGTGGTTGTTAAGCAGTGTGCTAGGCGATTTTCTGGCAAGCAAATTGCTTTACCGTGCCGGCAGTTACGTGTGTAGAAGATTCATGTCCGTTTCTTTTCTTTTCTTTTTTTAGCGTGCCCCATTTGGGAGGATGGTTCACTGCCGATGCCCTCGGTACTGATTCTAGGGATCACAGTGGGAGCGGAGCGGGTTGAGAGATGCGGGCGATGGGTGGAATGGTTGGCACGCCTGTTACCGGTGCGGTAAACGTTATGTCCTCTAGTTCACGGTTTAGCCGCTGGACGCGGAACCTTGTGGAGAACGCATTAAATTCATTTTCTTTCCGCTAGTTTCTCTCTGAAAACAAGGTTGTGTCAACCAGTTTCAGCACCGAAGCTTTAAATAGGCTGATAATCTCGACGGCAATAGTTTCGTTCCTGTCCTTTAAGCTAACACAAGGCGCAACCACAGAAGGTCTCGCTTATCTGTGAACTACCAAATACAAGGCTCTTTCGCACTAAAGTAAGTATACACGATTTTCCGCAGCGGCGAGCGGCAATGTTTGATCACATGATCGTGACTAGCCTCGAGCCAGTTAAGTGGCCGTAGCCGTACCGTGTAAGCAAGTCACATGCGCTTGCTTGCGCAGCAAAACATAGTTCTAGATGTAACTGCCTAAAAGTTGGCAATGTTCAGACACTCGCATTTCTTTGGCACGCACTACGGCACAGCGATACGTGTGTTCTAGTTTGCATTTACTCGTATGCCTTTATTTTTGTATCTGCAACCGCCAGTAACTGTGGTTACAAATCAGCATGGCAACACTATCCGAACTCGCGCTTGCTACTGTTCCTGACAGCAATAAATAAATGGTGAAATCGGCTGTCAACTTGTGTCATCTCACGCCGGCTAGAAAGCATCAGAGTGTTTTTTTTTTTTTTTAGTTATTGAGATCAGCTGTTCAGCCACGCCCACTCAGCCTCATCTCCGAGTGTGAGATTTCGCCGGTCGGCTTTGGGCGCCTCTGTGTCTGCTGCAGCGGAGTAGAGCGAACGCGGCGACAGAGCAGGCCGCAAAAGCAGCGTTGCAATCTGCGCTGCCGTTGTCGTATATAGCACAGTCATTTTAGCTATTCCGTGTTCCTTGTGCCAACTAAATCCGTATCATGCTACCACAAAACAGTTGCAACATGAGCAACTCCGTCATTTATGCACGTGCTACACATTTATGCTGCGACCAGATCAAGTGAAAGGGGGATTCGGAAAGCGGATACGCCATAAGTAGATTATGCTTCCGTTCTTCGTCCCCCAGAATTCTCTGTTTCTACCCGACAGGCTCTTACGTGGGCTGCTCAGATACTTGCGTAGGTTTACAGATCTTGTGCCGAAATTACCGACTGCCTGTCGGGAAGGTTAAGTCGTGTCGCTCACCGTTCAAAAAATACGAGCTTCAAATAACGCGAGATCAGCCCCACAAATTGTAGCCTCAGCGGTCTCTTCTATATTGACCCACATTCCCGATTTTTAGGAGCTGGCTCGCCGGTTCTTAAGCTGGGGCAATGTCCCGCGCCGTGAGCGTAACCTTGGTTCCAGAGGCGACCGCTACAGGCGCAGCTCACGCGAAAGAGAAGTCTTCTTCCTCTTGTTCTTCGATCGCCTTGATGATGACATTACCGCAGGCAAAACCACATTTCCTCGACCACACGTTCGGCCACAGCTTGTGATTCGATAACAAACTAACCACAATCGCTACTATAACAACGTGTGACGTCTTTATATGACAGTAGAATAATTGTACGGAGCATTCACGCTTTACCCGATTATCTTCGAGCACGCTCCTCAATCATCAATCACTTCATGGATATGGCGTGATTTCTTTTTTCTTTTTCCTTTGTCTTGACCAGGTTTCAGCTGCTAAAGGTGTTACATGTGTTGTAAATAGGCGACGGCCGCGCCTGAATGTATCGGCATCTTCTTGGGTATTTTTTAATGTTTACTCAAGTTGTACAGATGGCGCGCACGGTTCAGTACACTCTAGCAAATGCACGAGCTTAAGCTGCTTAAGCAATAACGCTGGAAAGTACGACGGCCATCGTGTTTCTCCGTAGGATCAAAGTTTCAATTACCGTGCCCGCAGTACCAACTCAACTGGCAATGATTTGTTTTGCCAGGCTCAAGTTCACCCAATAAAGCTATCAGTGTTTTGGCGGTATGGTTGCTGCATTATTCACCGCCATCACCCCGTGATAGTCTACTCACAAGAACACTAGCAATTGTCAGAGTATTTATTTATTTATAATACTCTGACATATATTATTATAATATTCATAATATAATGTCAGAGCTTTTATTTATAAGGTATACGCTCCAGGCAAGAAATGCGGAGGTGTATCCGTGATTCAAGTGAAGCACAGTAAACAAATGCTATACGCGTGAGAGGAACTGCACCTTCTGTTGACGTAAACGCAGCTCCACATTACGCTGTCCAGTAGCCCGATATACACCCGCCCATTCTTTTTTAAACCAGAACGCGCGAGTGTCGGCCACCCAGTCGATAAGCGCCGCTTAACGAAGCGAGCAGCGAAATGGACGAGAATACGCGCGTTCGTGTGATCGTCAATCCCGCACAGATATGTTATGTTAGGCTGTTCCAATAACCGGGTATCATCCCCGCTTCTTTTGAGCACCGTTATCGTCCCCCCCCCCCCCCCCCACATCCTGTTTTCTTCTCTAAACGCTGTCATCAAGTAATAAAGAAAGGGTCAAGTGGTCGCGCTTGAGACGGATGCGATGTAATATACACCAACTGATACTACTAAGTGCGTATCAGCATTTTTTTTCTGTGGTTCACGCAGCACTTTCCTGGGGCAAGGAAGACATCTGCCACTGCAAGTCAAAAGCAGGACAAAAAAGCAGGTGGGGCTGGGTCGGTTTCGCATAACAGCCTGGCAGACGAAAGTTGCACCGGACTGATCACTGCGCGCATGCGCGTATTTTCGCTCATTTCGCCGCTGTGCTCCACCATACGGCGCTTAATCAATCAATTTATTTTCAGCTTCAAAAACATTCAATGGAGCTTGGTGGGTACAGACAAAAAGCCGTAGATCAGGCTTGACAGGGTCCGTACCCCAAGCCTTGGAAAACATGGCATACAGAGTGTACAGAAAGGCAAAACGGATACATGGCAGTTCTCTTCACTGGAACATCATAAATAAGCTAGTAACTGAAAATAGGCAATGACGTCTGGCAATGACGACAGCCAAGTTATCGACTCGGCTGTCGACGCTCGCGCTTTCAGGTAAAAAAAAATTACACCATCTCCCGCTAAAGGGGACCATGAGGCGATGCGAAGCCGGAGCACTTGCGCGATCGCGTTCCGTTGGCGTTCGTTGGGCATGCTACCGACCTCGCGTTGTGGAACGCGAAGAGGAACACTACGCCCGTCGTGTCTTCCCTCTAGCCTGGCCGTTAATTCTCACAGGGCGAGCGGGGAACGCGGTTGAAAGGCGTGCAAGAGGAGGGCAGCGTAGGAGAGGAGAGAGAGGGGGAGGGGACGCGCATGCGCTGGCGCTCATCATGGCGTTACGCAGGAGAGGATTTCGGCATGTCGAGCACGCATTTCAGAGGAGTCAACCGAAGCAAGCGCTGGACAACGCGCGCAGCGCTCTACCCGCTTTATATTCACACTTGAAGGACAGGAGACTAGAGGGGGGGAGTAGCGCATGCGCCGCGAGAGCAGAAGCGAGAACGCAGGAGAAGCGCAAGCAGGTGCTGGGAGTGAAGTGGAGAGAGTAACGCGCAGCTGTTGGAGAGAGAGAAGGAGGAGAGTTGCGCATGCGTAGTGAGTGCGGACGCCAAGGCCGACGCCGCGGAACATACCCCAGAGCAAGGAATGCTTCGCATCTAAAAAATTGAAGGGCACTTTGTAATTTCCAAAGTGTGTTCGGCGAAAGCCTGTGCCCATTACTCTGAGGGTGTCGCCCAAACCGCTTGCCTGGCCTTGGTTACATGTTAGCCCGCCGCATGCACATTCGCTCATTCTCCTTCTGGCGTTTGGTATCGGGGGAATCCACATTCTTGAAGCGCTTCTCCGAACTGCCTGCCGTGGAATCATCACCGGGCTGCTTGGGAGCCATCCGACTAGCTCGACTGCTTCAGCTAGACGTCTGACGAAGGAGCGTTGCTGCGCGCGCCGCAGTGCCATCACGTGATTCCTGAGAGTGTGTAGGGGGGAGAGGCCACAGCTGTGGTGGTGCAACTCTTGCTATGCGCCGCTGTGCCATCACGTGATTCCTGAGAGAGTGAGGGGAGGCCACAGCTGGCACCGTTCCAGGGCACGGAAGGACGCCGCGAGTATGAGACCCTAGCTTTAGTTTCACGTACGTAGAGGCTTTGCGTGCGTAGAGCTTCTACGTGTATGCGCAGAACATAGCGGCTGCGCGCTGGTCTCACGGACGTACGTGATATTCGATCCTTTGCGTGCGTTTCTTGCGCACGTAGACAGCTTCGAGCTGAGTTTTAGCGAGATCACTTGTCTTGTTCGTCATCTCGCGACAGGTAGAGCTACGTGGTCCCTCTTGGCGCGCGTCGCGTACGTTTAGCTAAAAGCGTTTCAGATGGCGTGCACGTAACGTACGTGGACTTTTCACCTTTGCGTACGTGAAGTCCCTGCGTACGTGAAACTAAAACTGTCTATTAAAGGCTATCGCCATAAAATTGGGCGGCTGTACGTGAGAAATACACAGCCGAGCCGCTTGTGATCGCAGAAAGCGGACTTTCATTAATGATAATATCAGGGCTTTATCGTGAATCCGTTGTCCAGCCCATACAACGATACGTCCTTACACTGCGAGCCATTAGACCACCACTCTTGAACGTCTGGGTGGCAGTGCCGGTAGTAGGCCGGTGTTTTCCAAAGTGCACGGCACAGAGGACACAATTCGTCCTCGGATGGCGACCAGGAACAGTTCTGCTTCCAGGCAAAGTAGTTTTCATACAAGCCACGGTCGTGCAAGAGGTCTCGCAGGCGTGCAGCAAGTTCTTCCACGTCCTGCAGGTCTGACGTGCTGACGACCGAATGGGCTGGAACGTTGAGGGTAGTGTTCGGTGGCGCCAGCACGACGGGCACCACGTCGTATTGGAACGCGTTGTATATGAGTTCGTAGGGGCTCTGGAAGCAGTCGGGCTTCAGTGACACTAGTACAAAGTGGTAGTTGTTGGCGATATGCGGGATGCACTTATGTGGCGACGAGCACTGGTCTTCTCCGCAGTTTTGAAACAGTTGCATGACCACCTTGCCTCCCAAGCTATTCCGAGTGAGATCCTTCTTCTCCCGCCTAGCGCGTATGCCATCTGACAAGCGACGCAGCTCGCAGCTACCGGCAACCCAGGCAACGTCTTTCTTCATTTCACGAGACATGGTATAGGTAGGCTTCTTTGTACTACTGTCGGAGACGCACCGCCATGTATTGTAAGCTAAAGCAATATCTGCGTCATCCCTGTGCGCCATTGTCCAGTTGAATAAGTGGGCGGCAAAGGGGAGTCGTTCATTTTCATTGACGGTGTCACCATGGGAAGGCAAGCGAGTCCTGGCCCAAAAAACCCAGAACTGAGCCGCCGTGCGTAATTGAGGCAATCCGAGAGCTTCCAATTGCTCGGCAAGAAAAACAACGGCGTCACTGGTCAGCAGGTGGTGCGCGTCTTCGGTTACATCGCACTTAACGGAGTGTTCGTCATCAGTAGCACATACAGCGCTATCGCGTGTCCACCAGTGGCCCAATTCGGTGTTGTCCCACACCAGAATCCGCGGATGCCCGCTGTCGTGTTTCCGATCACGCCACGGCACCACAAACGCAGCGTTCGGCTGTTCTGTCGGCAGCGTAGCGTCCCAATGTACTTGGGCTAAATGCCTGTATAATATCGCTGCAGGATAACACAAGAAGACGGCGATTATCACAATGGACAGACACGTGTATTTAGTCCAATGGTTGACGATGTGACACGCGAAATGACGAGTAAGTTTGGGTAAGCCGACGAGCGCTGTCCACCTGTCCGTTGATTCTGGTGAGCCCTGCGGCTGTGCTTCCCCTCGTGGTGTTTCGTAGTCTACAAGTGGTATGTCTTCCATGTGTATGAGCTCGTGCGAATCCTCCAAACTATTCGCGCTTCCCCGCAATGCTGCAGCCACATCGTGTGCATTGGTCGAAGAAATTGCCTGGCTGTCTGGTCCATCGTTAGCTTCAGGGGCGTCTTCGTGAGAGGACGTCGAGTCGGTGTGCGAATATGCTTCCGCCATGCCTGCAAACGTTGCAAGGAAACTCAGTCAGTAGATGAAGTGAACAGCGAGATTTCAGTATATGTAATCTCTGCACTTGTTATAAGAAGAACAGAGACGGAAAGAAGATTGCGACGTGCTTTCAACAGACAAATGAAAGTGGAATAACGTCAAGCTATAAGACTGAACTCTGGCCAACGCGCTATAGCACTTCGCACGTCTTCTGCTAGCGTCATTACAGCACATCACTAGGAAATGACAGAAAATGCGGTCTCACGCGCATTTGTCACGCGATGATAAGTGGCACTTGAGCTACGTATTATAATACGTCCGATAAATTTAGGAGCTCTCAGAGAGCGTTCGTAAGGCGCCTTAGCAAGATATACTATTCAAAGAGAGACCGCTGCTTCTAAAGGCCTCACGCGCCGCCATATTTTTTGCAGCCACTGTTTCAGTCTGAAATATTCAGATCTTCGATCTGGAATCAATTAAATATATCTAGAAAGTCGCAACTTTGTCTATAGGAGTTCGGGCGCTGGTTGACATTGGTGTGCGCAAAAACCATATTAAACCGTCGCTAAAGTAATGAAGTGACGTTGCTCAGATTCAATACTGCAATGCCAAGCGGCCTTTATTCGTCGCATACAACCAAGACCTTCCCATCAGGAGCAACGCCACGAGTACAGTCCAGTTGCTATGAACACCGCTTTCGAAAAATCAGGTGGATACTGGGCGAGAAAACAGTACATTAATGCTATAACGGACATTGCTTTTAACATACGGCAAACCACATACCCTTAACCACGAAAAAAATTACATTCTTATCCTCTTTACACAGCACGAAAGTATGAATTGCGCTCATTAAAACGCACTGCACGCACAACCAGCCTAGGCTGTGGGATTTCGTGGATCGCGAAACTATTTGTAAGCTTCGACGTGGCGATAAGACGTATAGGTACAATAAAAAAGCGCTAAAAGCGTGTATTTTGTCCCACAACAATAATCGTTTCTTTCCTTGCATAATTGGCGCATGCCGGGTACTTCTAAGTCAAATCAGACTTGGTCACCCCTTCATAGACGGTTTTTTTTTCGTTTTTTTTTTCGCGTCATTACTTATTTTTGTCCAAGTATTCGCAATTTTTTTTCTTTACTTTGCAGCTTATTTCCTCTTTCTTTCCTCCTATGTTCGTTTCCTCCATCTCTTCCCTCCTCCCGAAAGAGTAGGCAGGCGTTGTGCCCCTCTAGGTGGCAGTCGTCAGCCTGCGATCTCCCTCTTTCCTCTGTGTTCTTAGGTATTTGTGTATGCAAGTCAAATAATAATAATGATGCTGATGACGAATGGCATGCGCGTTATTGGCAATCTCGCAGACTTTTCAAGAAAAGAAACGTAAGCCAGATGGTGAGCATAGTTGAGGGACAAAATGACACCCTTTTTACGCGCTATTTTTTTTAAAGCGTAAGTGCTGCAATCGCCGCCAGCCCTTTCTTGGTAAAGTACGCTGGGCGGTGTGCCACTGTAACTGTTAAAATGTGCGACTAAATTATGCTGCTGTGGGCCGACAGGGACGTCAATGAAATACTCGTGCTTCAATACCCGATGCATTCAGTCGAGCTTCACAAAAATTAAAAAAGGACACCGACAGTGAAACAGAATACGAAAAAGGACGTTTCGGCTACCCTGACGGGAGCCTTGTTCACAATCAATTGTAAACATCGATTGTGAACAAGTCTCCCGTCAAGGGAGCCGAAACGTCCTTTTAATTGCGAAGCATTTCTTAGCGAACCACAGGCATTTCAACCGTTTCTGTTCATCTATCTAATAATCTAACCGCCTATACTTCCGGACGCTCTCGTGCTCACCTCATTAACTCGGTATGTACAAAAATTGGTAGAAGAGGAGATGAGGGTGTGACGAACGCTACTTACAGATTTTGACATGAAAAAAATTCGGCAGATCCCACGCACCGTGGGAGTCAATGTTATGCGAAGCATGCGGCGGGTAGGTGACTGTGGCGTAACTTTTTCTTACTGAGCGACGCGTTACAAAATGACGCTAAAGATTTGTATAAATTTTATACGCACATATATATAT
Source organism: Rhipicephalus sanguineus (assembly GCF_013339695.2). Lineage (NCBI taxonomy): Eukaryota > Metazoa > Arthropoda > Arachnida > Ixodida > Ixodidae > Rhipicephalus > Rhipicephalus sanguineus. The sequence goes on along the minus strand of NC_051179.1, from coordinate 175,772,763 downwards.
GTTGAAGAGCCGCATATGTGTTATATAACCAGTTGTTTACGGTTGGGCAACGCTGCCAATGGCAACGTGGGTATTACCAACACCAGAAGCGGTAAGCTGATATGTAGAGCTTATACGTGTTCCGAGAACGCACGCACGTTTCACGAACCCCTGTGCATGTGTGCAAGACGTCCTTGACAGTTCTTGAAAGGGCATAATCACCGAGATCAGTGAGCACCAGCAGCTGGTCATGACTTGTTATAGGATCCAGTCGTGATCATGGTGACGAGGGGTCCGTGTGTAGTGAAGTATGTGGTATAGTAGAGCTGTTGGAATTCGTGGACGCCTCGGTTATTTCGTCGAAAATTGTCTGTCGACAGAGCCGGCGACATGTCGGAACCTGAAGCCACCCTTCGCGTTGGTGAGGTATAGGCCGTCGAGGCTGCTGGGCCTGGATAGTGCTACGTAGACCAACATCAGTGGATGGTGTATGTCGTATTCGTAGACTACCTGGGCGTACGTGGACTACGTAGCCTAGTCTACAAAGCGGCTGTCAATCAATCTGGCATCATCCTCGGTCAGCATGAGGCCATCGCCCAGCCTCGTAAGAAATGTAGAGGACACTGCGTCGTTATGGTGGACAAAATGCACTTTACGGTGCGGTGATGTGGATATCATATGAAACTTTCGTTAATGTATTCCTCCGGGGTCGAGCAATGCTTCAATATATCTTGCTAAATCATAAGAATACAAACGTAACGTTTATTAGACTGCTATAAAAGTGGAGCCAACACTGAAACTACAGACGTTAATCTCATATGACGCCTGTATCGTAGGAGTACACATCGTAGGAGCATCATGTAGTGTTTATTCCTTTCTTGTAAAGTTAGATAGCCAGCCCCACAACTACAATTGACGTTGCAGCGATATTAAGCCTGCGTAGGCGGTTTTTCCAAACCAGTTCATAGACATGGCGTGGCTCAGTGGTCGAATGCCTGATTACCACGCGGAATACTTGGGTTCGATTCCTGCTAAGATCCTAATTTTCATTTTTTTCCATTCGTTGAGTCAACGCTGCCGATGTCGGTTTTCCTTAACGCTCTAGCATTTAAGTGACCAATGTCTGTTCTCGCCGTTCCTGGGTAGATATAAACTGTCAATCACCTGTGGCGCATACCCGTACACCGCGGCCCGTGGTAAACGGGTATGTGCCACACGTGTCTAGTGGAAAGGGTTTGACGACGTACGCGACAGGATTTTAACGTTATCGATGTCACGGCCCGGCAATCGTATTCGTCAAATCCTCTTACCCTCCCATGCAAATTTTGGTCTACACCAAGTTAAGGAGGCGATCACGAGAGCACCCAGACGTAGGCGGCTAGATAGATAGATAGATAGATAGATAGATAGATAGATAGATAGATAGATAGATAGATAGATAGATAGATAGATAGATAGATAGATAGATAGATAGATAGATAGATAGATAGATAGATAGATAGATAGATAGATAGATAGATAGATAGATAGATAGATAGATAGATAGATAGAAACGCTCAAAGTGCCAGAGGTTCGCTAAGAAATGCTTCGCATTTAATAAAGTGACTTGCCCGCCGCGTACGTCATGAAACCCTTTCCACCAGCCATGTGTAGCACATACCCACCTACTGTGGCCCGTGTTATGCGGGTATGCGCCACAGGTGATTCACAGTCTATATCAAACAAGGAACAGCAAGAATAGGCTGGAAATTTTAACGCGATAGCTTAAGAGCCCGTGTTTCAAAAAATGCGGTGCCGGCGTCGGCGGCCTTGTCGATCAGCAAATAACTACGATGGAAGCAAAGAATAAAAATCACGGCTCAAGCGGAAATCGAACCCAGGCATTCTGCATGGCAGTCAAGCATTGTACCACGGAGCCACCCCATTGTTTCAACGTGCTTCGGGAAAAAGATTGTATGCATGATTCATGTCGGGGCAGCGCCAACTGCGTTTGCCGTTTTCGAAATTCGCTTTTATAACAATGTAATAAAATATTACATATGTGTACCTATGATTCCGCGTGCCATAGTGACGCGTTACTCGAATTGGCTGACCACCATCATTCCTGAAATGCACATCATGCCACCATGGCGTGCTCTTCGTGGCGATAAAACTGACGTCTCTGCCTTACGAGAGTGCCGTCCTTACGTTCGACCATGAGCTGCCCTTTGCCCGCAAGTGTAGTCGGCGTGCCTGGTAAGCTCATGATCGTTTCCCAGAATGTGTGGGATCTGCCGAATTTCTGCGTATTCTTTTTTATGGTCGGTGTCCCTCTTAATTTTTAGGATGTTACCACCCGGCCAGACCGGCTTCCCTCAAGACCTCGACTCCATTCAGCCCAACTGTGCCGATGACCGCGCGCATTACGTGGTGGCCATGAACTCTGCAGTGTTAACGTATTGGTGCCCATGGTGGGGCCAGGATTTATGCACATGCCCCAATGTTCGCAGTGCACTCCCAGACACTTAATTTACACTATCACAATACCAATTTTCCTGCCTTACGAAGCACACTAACTTTTTCGGTTGGGAGACAGACTTTTCAGACACACACCACACACACACACACACACACACACACATATATATATATATATATATATATATATATATATATATATATATATATTGTTAAGCTGTTTATTGGACGGCACTCGGCGACAATGCACTATGGCGACAAAAGCACGGCAAAAGCACGGGCTCCGAGCGCGAGCGGCGTTTAGAAGAGGACGACCCACTAGGAGCCGCTGGACTCAGCAGTGGTGGTGCCACCGCGAAGGCTCTTCTGCCGCTCTTGTTCGTGCGTTGTAAAGGCCTTTGCAAGCTCGCGACACTCTTCAGCAAGCCTGGCTGTGTCAGAAATAGGCGCACAATCAGATGGATCCGGCTTGTAGGGTAGTATCGTGTCAATGGTGTGCAACGGGTGCCTTCCGTACAGGAGGAAGCAGGGTGAAAAACCCCAGTAGTGCTCTGAGGGGCGGTAATATAGGCGTAGGTGACGAAGGGCAGAATGGCATCCCAATTTGTGTGATCGGCGGCGATGTACATTGAGAGCATGTCGCCGAGCGTGCGGTTGAAGCGTTCGGTTAGGCCATTCGTCTGCGGGTGGTAAGCAGTAGTTTTGCGATGAACAGCATGGCACTCTTTGAGAATGGCTTCGACGACTTCCGAAAAGAAGACACGGCCTCGATCGCTGAGAAGCTCCTGGGGTGGACCGTGACGCAGCATGAATCGGTGTAGCAGGAAGGAGGCAACATCACGCGCTGTGGCCGCTGGGAGGGCAGCGGTTTCGGCGTATCGCGTTAGATAGTCAACGGCGACGATGGCCCAACGGTTACCAGCCGACGTCAGAGGAAGTGGTCAATACAAATCGATGCCCACGCGCCCAAACGGACGGTTAGGGCAAGGTAATGGTTGTAGACCGACTGGTGACACGTGCGTTGAAGGTTTTCGGCGTTGAATTCGAGGCAGGAGCGGACGAACTTCTGCACGTAGCGGTACATCCCTCGCCAGAAGTATCGTTGTCGAATGCGGTGGTAAGTTTTGGATACCCCAGAGTGCGCGCATTGCGGATCAGAGTGGAAGGACTCGCATATTTCAGCACGCAGACTTCGGGGTATCACAAGTAGCCACTGGCGGCCGTCGGCGTTGTAATTGCGTCGGTGCAGTAGGTCGTCACGAATGGCGAAATGGTGGGCTTGACGACGCAACGCGCGAGTGGTTGGTGTTGTCGACGGATCAGTGAGCAAGTCTATTAGCTAAGCGATCTATTTATCCTTGCACTGCTCGGTAGCGATGGTGTGAACATCGATAGAAGAAACAGCAGTGTGAGACACTGAGCAGGAGGCATTGTCGTCAGGCAAGGGGGAGCGCGAGAGGGCGTCGGCGTCAGCATGCTGACGTCCGTTGCGGTACAGCACGCGGATGTCGTAGTCTTGCAGGCGAAGTGCCCAACGGGCGAGACGGCCCGAGGGATCCTTCAATGACGACAGCCAGCATAGTGCGTGGTGATCGGTGACGACATCAAATGGGCGACCATACAAATAAGGTCGGAATTTTGTAAGGGCCCAGATGATCGCCAGGCAGTCTTTTTCCGTGACAGTGTAATTCGTCTCGGCTCTAGTAAGCGTACGACTTGCGTAGGCGACGACATATTCGGGGAACCCTGCTTTGCGTTGCGCAAGAACAGCACCGAGGCCTACACCGCTGGCGTCCGTGTGTACCTCCGTTGGGGCCGTAGGGTCGTAGTGGCGTAGTATGGGAGGAGACGTCAACAAACGACGGAGCTTTGCGAACGCGTCGTCGCATTCGGACGACCACGAATGTAGGGGCCCGTTACTTCCAAGGAGCTTCGTCAGCGGCGATATGATGGTGGCAAAGTTGCGTATGAAACGTCGAAAATAGGAGCACAGTCCTACGAAACTGCGCAGTTCTTTGACGGACGTAGGTTTGGGAAATTCGGCCACGGCCCGAAGCTTGGCCGGATCGGGAAGGATTCCGTCCTTGGACACGACGTAGCCTAGGATTGTCAGCTGCCGTGCTGCAAATCGGCACTTCTTCAGGTTCAGTTGGAGGCCGGCGTTGGTCAAACGCGTCAAAACATGCCGCAGACGTTGAAGATGCGTGGAGAAGTCCGGAGCGAAAACGACGACGTCGTCCAGGTAACACAAGCACGTGTGCCATTTCAAGTTGCGCAGAACGGTGTCCATCATGCGCTCGAAGGTCGCGGGTGCACAGACCAAACGGCATGACTTTGAACTCGTACAAGCCGTCGGGCGTGACAAAGGCTGTCTTGGATCGAGCGTCATCAGCCATGGGTACTTGCCAGTGCCCCGAGCGCAAATCAAGAGATGACAAGTATTCTGCTCCTTGGAGGCTGTCAATCGCATCGTCGATTCGCGGCAGTGGATGAACATCCTTCCGAGTGATCTTGTTGAGCCTTCGGTAGTCCACACAGAAGCGCACAGAACCGTCCTTCTTGGCAACGAGAACAACAGGAGACGCCCGCGGGCTGTCCGAGGGTCGAATAACGTCGCGCCGAAGCATATCGTCCACTTGCTCAATAATTACCCGACGTTCTGTGGGAGACACGCGATATGGACGTTGCCGCAGTGGTGGTTGGGCGCCAGTGTCGATGCGATGCGTAACAGCGGACGTGCGGCCGAGAGAAGTTTGCCCGACATCGAAAGAAGAACGAAATTCTTCCAACAGGCACAGAAGCTGGGAACGCTGGACCGACGTAAGGTTGTCAGCAATGGAGGGACCAAATACATCCGCGGGTGAGGAATCAGACGTGGAAACGGCACTGATGGTACGGGAACTGGTGCAGTACGAGTCATCGGGTGCGTCCAGAACTTGTGCGTCTTCGAGGGGCTCCACTCTGCCGAGACATTCCCCTCGCACCAACGTAACAATGTGCGGGGATGGGTTGGTAACAAAAATAGCGGTGCTACCCTGAGTGACTTGCACGGTCGCGAAAGGTACCAGCAACCCTTTCCTAGTGCAAACGCGGTCAGATGGCGAAAGGAGTGCAATTGTGTCGCAGAGACCGGCGCAGTAAACTGGCACAGCCGTCGACGAGTTTGGAGGAACTTTGGTATCGTCTTTGACGAGGGTCTTGGTGAATGCCGATGGACTGTCTGCCGGCGTCAAATGTGAGAACGGTGAGAGTTCGAGGACGGCTGGTGCGCAGTGAATTATGGCGTCGTGGCGGGAGAGAAAATCCCATCCCAGGATGACGTCGTGGGAGCATGCAGCAATTATGATGCACTCGGCGTCGTACAGAACGTCCTGAATGACGACGCGAGAAGTGCATACTGATGTAGGCCTAATACTCTGGGAGCTGGCGGTACGGAGGGACAACCCAGAAAGTGGCGTCGTCACTTTTCGAAGTAAGCGGCTAAGTTTTGCGTCCATAACGGATACGGCGGCTCCAGTGTCGACAAGGGCAGATGCGTGAACACCGTCCACAAACACGTCTATGACATTCGATGGACTTCGCTGAGGGCTTTTACAGTTCGATAGCGTCGCAGCCCTCGCCTCGTGGACTGCGACGACTAGTTTTCCTGCTCTCGTGCGACAGAACGTGGCCGCATTGGTGGCAGTGAGCGACGGCGTGGAGACGGAGAGCGGCGAGTGGATGGAGCTGGGCGTGACGTCGGCGACATAGGCGGGTCGTAGAATGCACGGCTGGACTGGCTGGTGGTGGTTGACGCGACTCGAGGCGGCTGCACGCGATGGCAGTAACGGGCCACGTGACCGGCATAACCGCATGCAAAGCAGATGGGCTGATTGTCGGGTGTGCGCCATCGGTTCGCCGGGGCAGGTCTTGCCCACGTCGCAGGATGCGATTGACGGGGCGGCTGCTGAAATGACTGCAAGGTGGGTTGCAGTCGGGGCCTAGGGATGACGGCAGGATACGCAGCCGGCACGCCCACTTCGAAGGACGGAGGTCTAGCGGCTGCTTCGGCGTAACTCAACGGTGCAGCCGCAGGGATTGCCTGGTGCGTCCTGGCGACAACTTGAGCGTAACTCTGTGGCGCAGGAGCCGGAGGTTGCGGGTGGTAGTCAGGCATCACCTCCGCGATTTCCTGCTCAATCGCTCGGCGGATGGGAGGAAGAAGGGTCGTCGACGACTGTTGAACGTGCGGCGGGTTGGCGAAGGCCAGGAGAGAGAACTGGCGTGCGATTTCCTCGCGCACGAATGCCTTCATTTCTGCCAGCAGCGTGGCCTGGTCAGGTGTGGCCGCCAAGCCAGCAAGCTCTTCGTCGCGTGATGGAGAGCGACGGGTCATCGAACGTTGCCGGCGGAGCTCCTCGTAGCTCTGGCACAGTGTTATGACCTCGGCCACGGTGGAAGGGCTTTTAGCGAGCAACATGGTGAAGGCATCGTCGTCAATGCCCTTCATAATGTTCCGGATCTTGTCAGACTCGGACATGGTGCCGTTGGCTTTCTTACACAAGTCCAGGACGTCTTCGATATAACTGATGAAAGATTCACCGGCCTGCAGAGCTCGTTCGCGTAAGCGCTGTTCTGCTTGCAGCTTACGAACTGCAGGGCGGCCAAAAACGTTGATGACGGCGGTCTTGTAATCCAAGTAGCAAAATCGGACGCGTGGTTGTTGTACCACAAGCTTGCTACTCCCGCGAGGTAGAAGACCACGTTGCTGAACTTGCCTGCTTCGTCCCATTTGTTGGGTACGCTCACGCGCTCGTAAATTGCGAGCCAGTCCTCCACGTCGGTGCCATCGGCGCCAGTGAAGATAGGTGGATCGCGGATGCGTGGGGCACCGGGACATGTGGTCGGTGTGGGAGGCGGCGTTTGCTGAGCGGCGTCTCGAGGCATGGTAGATGGCAGAGTACGGGAACGAAGCTCCAGGGTCATTGAATGGGAGCACAGCACCTCCACCAATTTGTTAAGCTGTTTATTGGACGGCACTCAGCGACAATGCACTATGGCGACAGTCAATGCGAAAGCACGGGCTCCGAGCGCGAGCGGCGTTTAGAACAGGACGACCCACTAGGAGCCGCTGGAGAGCGCAACCGTTAAACAGTACCAGTTGCTTCGCCACAAATATATATATATATATATATATATATATATATATATATATATATATATATATAATGGCCAAGGCTCATCGCAATCACACACACCACACACACACACTCAAAACAAGGAAAAGAAAAAAAAAAGAACAGCAGTTGAGCAGTTGACGGCGCATGATACCACTGAAGGCTCTGCCGGTTGACATATGCCCCTGTTTGTACAAATACAAAGTAGATACTACAGACCTAGAATTACAATGCAGAAACAAAAGGGAAAAAATACGCATACGAACAACAAGATTATTTATAGGACACCAATGTGCGCGGCACGTTAAGCACGCAGGAACCTTGAAGTACCGGGACTTTCATTAAGCCAATAACTTATGGTCTTAAATTTGTGGATGAGATATGATTATCCAACTTCTCTGCCAAAATGAAACTTCAAACCTGATTCTAAAGTTGTAGCTTTTATTTTGCTTAAGGAACGACCTCGAAGTGCCATGTCTTTCGATAATGGTATATTAGGAAGAGAAGTAGCAGGCGCCTTGTGATCGTAGAAACGCAGACGGAACCTAGTTTCGGTTCGGCCTACGTATTATATATATGTGGCTAGCGTTGCGCCATCAGTGGAGCGGTCAGAGCTTGAACGCTCATATTCCTGACGAACAGATCGGTTCTATCCGCATGGGGAATGATAGTGTAGAGGGAACACCGATCTAAAGCGACTTCATGAACGCTTTAGTCTGCAATGTCGCGTAAGAAATAGCCGGAATCTTTAATGTACGAGGAGAAAGCTCCCGCAATATGGCTAATGAGGGTATCAACAAAACAACTTTTTTTTTTAAGTTACGGAACCAATATAGCAGCCACCATTGGTTTCCCGGGACTGCCTATACCTAGTGAATTTTCGGGAACAGATAGAACCTTTCCGCCACAGGACTGCGTCAGCGGGAGCCAAAAAGTAATGCCTTTACCTGGTAATATTGTACCTACCACGAGTTGTTCAATTTCTTCTTTGGCAGCAATATTTATTCAGTTGTTAGGTCATTTTCCAAGCGTCTGTAGAAAGTTTCATCACGTAACGGTATGTATAACTCAGGTAAGTAGTATTTTTTATTCATAACTACAATAGCGCCATCTTTGTCGGCTTGCTTGATGACTGTCTCTGCATTGATGGCCAACATCTTTATTGCCCCAAACTCTTTACCGGAAATATTTCCGTTATAATGGTAGGACGCGGGGATATCGCTTGCGGTCCGACCTGCTCATGGCTGTCTTCGTCCCATATATACTTTATATATATATATATATATATATATATAGTGGGAAATGAATCACGCGGACCCCTATAGAATCAGGAATGAAGGAAGAAACTACGACTTTCGTTGGTTTGGCACTGTATATTTTCACTAAAGTTTCGTCTGGTGGACCAGACTTTGTCAAAGTCTTTGTCAAAGTTTTGGTTTCTTGGCCCATACACAGTCTTGGAGCAGACATCTCCCGTAAATTATCGCGTCGAATCTGTTATTGCTACAACTGACCGGCGCCGTCGCGGTACCGAGACTGTGCATGTCTCTCGTATGAAGCCTTTTCCAAGGCGTTCCCCACACCTTTAAGTGCGGGGAACGCCTTGTCGGCATTTATCAGGCACTTCATCATCTGCGCATTATCATCATCACATGGTGTGTTCTGCATCATCTTCGATTGTGGGGACACACCTTGAGATCGTTGTGTGCCTCGTCTTCAAGGCACATTAAAGACGTGTGAACTGCAACGTCACAATATATATATATATATATATATATATATATATATATATATATATATATATATATATATATATATATATATATATATATATATATATATATATATATATTGTCACGTGGTCGTGACGTCGACGAAGGCAGCAGACAGCGTATTTGGGATGAAACTTTTTATTTGGCCGAACTTGTGGCCGGGAAACTTAAAAGCAATACACTGATAGCGGCGAGCAGAGCGTCGACCGTCGATCAACTGACAAGCAGTCAAGCGCGTCGGCTTTTATACAGGCGCTATCGAACTTTCCAGCGATATTGCTGTTGGCGGCGTTATCTCTCGACAAAGCTGGTACATTCTCGTGCGGCGCGCAATCTTAAGGGATTGTTCCAAAACAATCGCGAAGCTTCCTACACATCACGGCGAGGCCTTCGCAGCGCGTTGCCCACAGTCTTTGTGAGTGAAGCTTCAATTCATGAAATATAAGACTCGCGGCTATATATATATATATATATATATATATATATGGTAATGAAGAGCGGCACGGCAGCTGCGGGGCACGGGCTGGAGAGCGAAGAGGAAGAGGCAGACAATAGAACAGCTGGCCCAGGAACGGGTGCTGTGTCCGTCTCTGTTCATTACAATATATATATATATATATATATATATATATATATATATATATATATATATATATATATATATATATATATATATATATATATATATATATATATATATATATATATATTATAAAGGCGATTTATTGAGTGTGTAGCTGGTCGCTGGTCGCGCAATGCACCGAGAGCAGTTCGCTAGCTCGAGCCTCTGCTGCACACTCGATGATGCTGCCTCTGCGCCAGAGTACTTCCTCTTCGTTACAATTGCCCCGGTGAAAAAAAAGGAGCCATCCTGGCGACTAGTCGTCTGCAGGGACCGTAGAACCATGATACGGCTTGAGTCTCTGAACGTGTACAACCTCGCGGTTACGACGTCGCAGGTCAGACGGCGGCGTGAGAGGCTCAATAAGGTAGTTCACTGGAGAAGTCTGTTCTAAAACGCGGTATGGCCCATCGTACTTAGGAAGAAGTTTGGAAGAGAGCCCTGGTGTGCGATGCGGCACTGAAAGCCACACAAGGGCACCCGGAAGAAAAACGGGAGTCGAGTTCTGGGCATCGTGGATTGCTTTTTGGCGGTTCTGGTCATCGGAGGTAAAGCGGCGGGCCAGCTGGCGACACTCTTCTGCGTGTCTGGCGGCGTCCAAGATCGGCGGGCATTCGGACGTGTCCGGTCGATAGGGCAGAATGGTGTCAATGGTGTGGGAAGGGTGACGACCGTAGAGGAGGTAAAAAGGGGAGAAACCAGTCGTAGCTTGCGTCGCGGTATTGTAGGCGTAGGTTATGAATGGAAGAACTAGGTCCCAATTAGAGTGATCAGGTGTGACGTACATAGCGAGCATGTCACCAAGAGTTCTATTAAAGCGCTCAGTAATGCCATTTGTTTGGGGATGATAAGCGGTGCATGTGCGATGTACAATAGCACACTCAGCGAGCAGTTTTTCAACGACCTCGGATAAGAAGGCACGGCCACGGTCGCTGAGGAGTTCTCGAGGACCTCCATGACGCAGCACAAAACGGCGCAGTATGAAAGTGGCGACATCCTGTGCTGTAGCACTTTGAAGAGCAGCAGTCTCGGCATAGCGTGTCAAGTGGTCGACTGCAGCTATTATCCACCTGTTGCCGGTAGGAGTCAATTGAAGCGGCCCATAAAAATCTATACCGACCCGATCGAAAGGTTGGGAAGGGCATGGCAGAGGCTGTAGTTCACCGGCGGAGACGTGCGGTGGAGATTTTCGGCGCTGACATTCGCGGCAAGAGCGGACGAAGTTGCGGACGAAGGTATACATGCCACGCCAGTAGTAACGGTGTCGCAGTCTTTCGTACGTTTTGAAGACTCCTGCGTGGCCACACTGTGGGTCAGCGTGAAAAGAGGAACAGATCTCCGACCTCAAGGCTCGCGGGACGACGAGCAGCCACTTGCGACCTTCTAGTGCATAGTTGCGTCGATAGAGGAGCTTGTCGCGAATCGCAAAGTGCGGAACTTGGCGCCGGAGCGTTCGTGATGTCGGGACTTTAGAGGGGTCGGAAAGAAGGTCGAGAAGAGACGATGTCCACGGGTCATTGCGTTGCTCCACAGCAATGTTGTCGAAGTCAAGAGATGACAATGTGCTCTCACATGCGGAGTCAGCAGTGGCCGTCAGGGAGAGAGGGGAACGGGAAAGCGCGTCCGCGTCAGCATGCTTCCGTCCTGAACGATAAACCACGCGTATGTCATAGTCTTGGATTTTCAACGCCCAGCGAGCAAGGCGGCCAGAGGGGTCTTTTAACGTCGAAAGCCAGCACAGCGCATGGTGGTCGGTCACGACGTCAAAAGAACGGCCATATAAATATGGGCGAAACTTGCCAAGCGCCCATACGATGGCCAAATACTCCTTTTCTGTGACGCTGTAGTTGGTCTCTGCCTTGTTAAGTGTGCGACTCGCGTATGCCACAACGTACTCTGTGTGACCAGGTTGACGCTGTGCGAGCACAGCACCCAGGCCTACACCGCTGGCATCGGTATGGAGCTCAGTTGGAGCTTGAGGGTCGAAATGGCGAAGAATGGGTGGCGTCGTGAGAAGCCGTCGCAAGGTGGTGAAAGCTTCGTCGCAGGCAGGGGACCACGATGATAGATCTTTACTGTCGCCGAGGAGTTGTGTGAGAGGTGATATGATGGAGGCAAAGTTTCGAACGAATCGCCGGAAATAAGAGCATAAGCCAATGAAACTGCGCAGCTCTTTGATTGTAGTAGGTTTAGGAAACGCAGTGACAGCGCGCAATTTCTCGGGATCCGGGAGAATGCCGTCCTTGGATACAACGTGGCCTAGAATGGTGAGTTGACGCATGGCAAATCGACATTTTTTAAGGTTTAATTGCAAACCGGCGTTGGTCAAGCAAGTAAGGACTTGCTGAAGGCGGCGCAAGTGTGTTTCGAAGTCAGGGGCGAAGACCACGATGTCATCGAGGTAGCACAGGCAGATCTTCCATTTGAGACCACGCAGAACGTTGTCCATCATTCTTTCGAACGTAGCAGGCGCGTTACAAAGTCCGAAAGGCATGACGGTGAATTCATACAATCCGTCTGGCGTAACAAAAGCGGTTTTTGGGCGATCGGCCTCCGCCATCGGCACCTGCCAGTAGCCTGACCGCAAATCTAACGAGGAAAAGAATTCGGCACCCTGTAAACAGTCCAGAGCATCGTCAATGCGCGGTAGTGGATAGACATCCTTCAGCGTGATCTTGTTCAATCGCCGGAAATCGACACAAAAACGGATAGAACCGTCTTTCTTTGTGACGAGTACTACCGGAGACGCCCATAGGCTCTGTGAAGGTCGAATGACGCCTCGGTGGAGCATGTCATCGACATGGTCGGCAATGACGCGGCGTTCCGTAGCGGAGACGCGATATGGACGTTGCCGCAGCGGTGAGTGAGAACCAGTGTTGATGTGGTGTTCGACTGCTACGGCACGACCTAGAGATGTTTGTGCAACGTCGAAAGAAGGGCGGTAGTGGTGAAGGATGGTGAGAAGCTGTGATCGCTGCGAAGGTGTCAAATCTTCGGCGATGAATGGTCGAAATACATCTGTAGATGCTGGGTCAGGCGCGGAGAGGGCACCCAGTTCACAGACGGCCGTAGAAGACACCTCGTCGGGGACGGGAATGATTCGTGAGGAGTTGACCGTCTCGACGTGGCCAAGGCATTCGTGACAAAACAAGGACAGCGGTGATGAGTGATGATTATAAATGGGCATCGTGGTGAAACCTTCGACAAGGTCAAGAGCAGCAAAAGGCAACGGAAGGTCTCGTCGGGTAACGAAGATGTGGGATGGCGTGAAGAAGACCGTCCCGTCGGATATGGCGCTGCACGAGACTGGTACCAATGCCGAAGAGCCCGGAGGGATGTAGGTGTCGTCATGCACGACAAGTTTAGCGGTAGATTGAGGGTCAACGGAGGCTGTGTCATCGAGTAAGCATAATTCAACCTCAGCCCGAGCACAGTCGATTACGGCGTTGTGGCGCGACAGAAAGTCCCATCCTAAGATAATGGCATGGGAGCACGATGGAAGAACGATGAACTCTATTGTGTACAGAACGTCCTGAATGGTCACACGGGCTGTACAGACTGCGGTCGGTTGAATGGGCTGAGCGCTGGCTGTACGAAGCGACAGTCCGGAGAGAGGCATCGTGACTTTACGAATTGTGCGGCAAAATCCAGCATCGATGACAGAAACAGCAGCACCGGTATCTACAAGAGCGACTGTAGCGACATCTTCGACAAATACATCAATAACATTGGCAGGACAAGTATGAGGACTTGGGCAAACCGAAACTTGCGCAGTTCTTGCCTCGGGAACTGCGTCGTCTAGTTTCCCTCGTCGGTAGGTGCGGGCCGTCGACGCATAGGAGAAAGCGAGCGGCGGCGGGGAGAGGGCGAGCGAAGATGTTCCATTCTGGCGCGGCGATCAGCCTGGTAGCGAGCTTGCGCTGGTGCGGAGGGAGCGTAATGCGAGTTCGAGTCAAATTGGAAGTAGGGCTCTCGGGGGTTGTCATCAGTGGCTTGAACCCGGCGGCGGCAGTACCTTGCGACGTGTCCGGGGCATCTACATGCGAAGCATATCGGACGATTGTCGAGCGTACGCCACGGGTTGGCGGCGGCTGTACTGACCCAGTGAGCAGGAGGTGGGTGGTAGTTCAGAGGATGCTGGAATGGTGGTGCAGGTGTTTTGCGAGTGGGCATGGCAGCAACCGCAGCGTATGTGAGTGGAGCAGCCACAAGGTTTTGCTCGCGGGCAGCTGGCAGCGCCTCAGCGACCTCTCCTTGAATAACGCCACGGAGCGACGATGGTAGTGTCGTGGTAGGTTCCTGAGTGAAGGGCACCAGAGAGAGCTGTCGCGCGACTTCTTCGCGGACAAAGGCTTTGATTTCAGCTATCAGCGAAGTGTTGTCGTGGCCGTTGGTCAGACTCGACAGTGATGCCAAATCGTGTGCGGGAGGACGTCTTGTCAGAGCTCGCTGCTTCCGCAATTCATCATAGCTCTGGCACAAGCTAATAACGTCGTTGACTGTGATCGGGTTCTTCGCCAGCAGCATCTGAAAAGCGTCATCATCAATCCCTTTCATTATGTGCTTGATTTTGTCAGTTTCCGTCATGGCAGCGTTCACGCGTCTGCACAGGTCGACAACGTCTTCGATATAGCTGGTGAACGTTTCACCTGTCTCTTGTGCGCGTGTGCGCAAACGCTGCTCGGCTCGGAGTTTTCGGACGGCGGGTCGGTCGAATACTGCCGTAATTGACGTTTTGAACAGCGGCCATGTTCTGACGTCTCCCTCGTGGTTCTTGAACCAAAGACTGGCCACGCCCGCGAGATAGAACGACACGCGTGTCAACTTGTCCGCGTCCGTCCATTTGTTTAGAGCGCTCACCCGTTCAAAGGTCGACAGCCAATCTTCAACGTCGTTGTCGTCTGTTCCGCTGAAGATTGGAGGCTCTCGCTGCGGAACAGTGCCAGGACAGGTGGCAGGTGGCGATGCAAGCGTCTGCTGGTTGGCGTCCGGCATAGCAGAAGGTAGCCGCCGAGAACGGAGATCCAGGATGGTAGGGGGACGGTAGAGGGAACGTTACCCAGCACGGCTCCACCAAATATAAAGGCGATTTATTGAGTGTGTAGCTGGTCGCTGGTCGCGCAATGCACCGAGAGCAGTTCGCTAGCTCGAGCCTCTGCTGCACACTCGATGATGCTGCCTCTGTTTTGTTTTTGTTTTGTTTTGTTTTGCCTTCTTTTCTATGGCACGTACCCACTCTGGGGGATGGGCCAAGAATATGTAGTTGAAGCTTAAAATGTTATTCGAAGAATGTAAAATGGTTAAAAAAAAATTAAGAGTAGAAATGGTAATAATAAATAAGACATCAAATTAATACTTCAAAAAATATGCTATTGCGCTCGTATTTCAGACAGCCGTATTACCCTGATCAGAACAATTTGGTGAGATTAGATATATTGAACCGCATTTTAATAAAGAGCGTTTGCGCCAGAGTACTTCCTCTTCGTTACAATATATATATATATATATATATATATATATATATCCACTGATAGCCTGTTCAGTCAACGTCCGTGCGCGAAGATGCCTTTGATAATTCGTTCAACTCACATTTGAGGGCACTAAAAGCGCCGCGCGTTAGGCGGCAGTCACGTGGTATTTTTTTAATTCGCACGCTTTAATGAAAGGCCAGTAATCAGTAAGCAGGGGAGTTATGTTAACATAGGTTGAAAAATTCGATGTTTCTGAAGAAGCGCTGCAACTTTCGTATTGAACATGTTTCTCTAGAGTGTCTATTTAAAAGGTTCATTAAGCAATCTGTGTTGATTGTCGAGCTTGGCGGATTGGAAAAAATATTCTGGCGTGCTCTTTATGACTCAGAATAATACTACGCCAATTGGAGACGCGTAGCGCCTATGCTTACTTTTTTAATGCTTGGTTGCTTTTTAGCTGAAACACCCTGTATAGCCATGGTATCCTGAGCCGCCATTCAATGCCGGGGGGGTGTGGTATTCCCTGTTCTGCATAACGTTAACAACACATCTTCCGAGAATACGCGTGAATTCATGATGTACGTAGCTCTGAAACAGACATATTTCTTCATCTCAACTCGCCTGTTATACAATGCTTTTTTTTTTAAGTGGCGAGTTCCAATTATGACCTCTGTCGTATGGGACATAGGTGTTTCAATATACCATAACACCCATAGCTCCTGAAGCTAATGGTGTTTTGAGATTCGAAGGTCGCAGGTTCGGTCCCTGCCCGCGGCAAGCTATCTTTTCGTCCACTTTTCTTTCTGCACATTTACATTACATTTACTACTAATAACGTCCCCTATACTTTCCTTGGCATTATTGTCTGTTAGTTCTCATCAATATTGTGTATAACAAAGAAAAACGAGCCCTTAAAATTTCCACTTCTTTCCTTAGCTCCCAAAGGGTGTTTTATATCAAACGTGAACTTTTACGCAGTCCAAAAGGCTATTGGGAAAGCAAAACAGCCGAACAAGCCCATTTTTGCAGATTCTTATTAGGCAGACGAGTGTTTTGCTTGCTGGAAATCATTTTAAGCGGGCAAAGTGGTTTACAGCGCAGGGTGTTCTTCCCAGGGTTAGTGGTGTTTGTGCGTAGTGATCAAATGCTAGGCGCATAAATTTCACAATCATCGTTTCGTGGCTCCTGCGGTAATTCTGATTTCATTGT
Organism: Rhipicephalus sanguineus; assembly: GCF_013339695.2. Classification (NCBI taxonomy): domain Eukaryota; kingdom Metazoa; phylum Arthropoda; class Arachnida; order Ixodida; family Ixodidae; genus Rhipicephalus; species Rhipicephalus sanguineus. The sequence continues at coordinate 175,756,097 of NC_051179.1, read as the reverse complement.
ATTTAGCCAAGAGGCTTCGTAGGCTTCCATGATTTTGTTTTATTTTTTTCGCTCAGTAAAGCTTGTTTCCTAACTTTGGCAGAAAATGACACGATATCTCAGATACCTTTCACAACATGTGCCTCAACCGACCTCAAAAAGATATAGGCAAACTTAAACTTTGGGGCTTTACATGCCAACATTGCGATATGATTATAAGGCACGCAATAGCGGAAGACTCCGGACTGACTATTTCACAGCTTGCAGAACGCCGCTGGACGAAAAATGTTAAGATAGTATTTCACAAGTAAAACCTTTCTTCAATGCGCAGAACGTTTGAGGGAAAGAACAGAGTGCACTCACTGTTTTCCTCAAACGTTCTTAGCATTAAAAAATACTGTCCTTATCAAATACTCATTACCAACCAGCTCAAACAGCCATCTTGCATCAAAATAGTCCGCATATTGCGGTGATTTGGTAGCATGTGCGTTGTGATGACGCCTGTGCATGTCCCTTGCATATATAACTTTACAAGGAAGCTGTTACGTAAGGGCATGAAAATTTTGATTGTGAGTTTATGCGAACATGATTTTTGACCTAGTCTAAAGAGCTTTCCGTCCAGCTATTTACCAAAATTATGGGTCGGTCGCAAACGTGCTGAGCTTTAATGCAGTGCTGAACCACTTATGGTGATATATCGTATACAACGATCGCATTCTTCAGATTTCTCAATTGAATCAAAGGAAGAGGACGCCGACCACAAGAGAATGAAAATGCATTGACGTTTCGGCCCCCACAACGGGAGCCTTGCTCACAATAAAATTTATTGATTGATTCTTCCCGATTCGACGTGTGTCCGTCGAAGCCTTGATTTCAGATTTCTCAATTTTACCATTGCCTCCACGTAAATGCAAACAATAATAACGATAAAATTATGGGCGACGTACCGGATACAACAATAGAATTGCGGCCAGGTGGAAGGTGCTTACTACAAAAACATGGCTGATCCCTCTGTCATGGGAATCGGTATTACACGAAAGTGAAACGTGTCTTCACAGACGTAGTTTAGCGTTTGTTGTGCATTCTTTCGCCCCAAGCGCGAAGGAATGAATGCTACAGGATCAAGTTGTAATGTTACGCGAAGAACGGCAAGCCGCTCGAAACTTGCAATGCGCTGCTCAAGCAGAAAGGACGCGCGGAACAAACGTACACAGGATGAGCGCAAACTGTCGCAGTTGTAACATTTGTGTGAGCAGCGCGCTCCTTTCACAAAAGCGGCCGCTGCAGTGAGCGAGGTGACCTCCGTGCTCTCAATGGGAACTTGCGGGCAGAGCGCAAGACGTACAAAGCACCGAGATCACGAGATAAGCGCCCACACGAGCGACCACGCCCTGTCGAGGCGCGCGCTAATCCGCGTGGGAGACGACTGTGAAAGCGCGCTCTTCGAGCCCTTCGCACCATCTCGCTAGTGATAACGAAAGCACTGTACTACCGATGTCTGAGTACCGGCACCGGCAAATGGTGTACATAAATAGCTCGCCGTTAGCATAGCAGAGAACATGCACCAGAGAACATTCCTGGTGACGGAACTTTTAAATGCGAAGCATTTCTTAGCGAACCTCTGGCACTTTGAGCGTTTCTATCTACGTATCTATCTATCTATCTATCTATCTAGCCGCCTACGTCTGGGTGCTCTCATGATCGCCTCCTTAACTTGGTGTAGACCAAAATTTGCATGGGAGGGTAAGAGGATTTCACGAATATCATTGCCTGGTCATGACATGAATAACGTTAAAATCCTGTCACGTACGTCGTCAAACCCTTTCCACTATACACCTGCGGCACATACCCGTTTACCACGGGCCGCGGTGTACGGGTATGCGCCACAGGTGATTGACAGTATCTACCCAGGAACGGCGAGAACAGACATTGGTAACTTACGTAAATGCGAGAGCGTTAAGAAAAACCAACATCGGCAGCGTTGACTTGCCGAATGGAGAGAATGAAAATTAGGATCCCAGCAGGAATCGAACCCAAGCATTCTGCGTGGCAATCAGGTATTCTACCACTGAGCCACGCCAGGTCTATAAACTGGTTTGGAAAAACAGCCTACGCAGGCGTAATATCGGTGCAACGTCAATTGTGGTTGTGGTGCTGGCTATCTAATTTCACAAGAAAGAAATAAACACTACATGATGCTCCTACGATGTGCACTCCTACGATACAGGCGTCATATCAGATTAACGTGTGTAGTTCCAGTCTTGGCTCCGCTTTTATAGCAGTCTAATAAACATTACGTTAGCATTCCTATGATTCAGCAAGCTATATTGAAGCATTGCTCGACCCTGGAGGAATACATTAACGAAAGTTACATATGATATCGACATCACCGCAGCGTAAAGTGCACTTCGTCCGACAGAACGACGCAGTGTGCTCTTCATTTCTTACGAGGCTGGGCGATGGCCTCATGCTGACCGAGGATGATGCCAGATTGATTGACAGCCGCTTTGTAGACTAAGCTACGTAGGCCACATACGCCCAGGTAGTCTACGAATACGACAAACACCATCCACTGATGTTGGTCTACGTAGCACTATCCTGGCCTGCCAGCCTCGACGGCCTATACCTCACCAACGCGAACGGTGGCTTCAGGTTCCGACATGTCGCCGGCTCGGTCGACAGACAATTTGTCGACGAAATGACCGAGGCATCCACGAATTCCACCAGCTCTACTATACCACATACTTCACTACACATGGACCCCTCGTCACCACGATCACGACCGGATCCTATAACAAGTCATGACCAGCTGCTGGTGCTCACTGATCACGGTGATGATGCCCTTGTTCAAGAACTGCGAACAACTTCTTGCGCACATGCACACGGGTTCGTGAAAGGTGCGTGCGTTCTCGGGACACGCATGAGCACTACATATCAGCTTACCGCTTCTGGTGTTGGCGATACGCACGTTGCCATTGGCAGCGTTACCCAACCGTAAACAACTGGTTATATAACACATATGCGGCTCTTCAACATATATATGTGTGCGTTTAAGATTTATTGAAATCTTTAGCGTCATTTTGTAACGTGTCGCTCAGTAAAAAAAAGTTACGCCACAATCTCCTACCCGCCGCATGCTTCGCATAACATCGACTCCCACGGTACGTGGGATCTGCCGGATTTTTTCTTATAGTTTTTTCTTTGCCATATGTTAGTCTATATATTTTACAACGTCGTATCCGTGACGGAGATGCGTCAGTGGAGCCGTGGTGGACCGCAGCATAAAACACTTTCGTGTTAAAAGATGGCTGATTCCTCCGTCATTGGAATCGGTATGACACGAAAATCAAACGTGTCGTCACAGAAGTAGTTTATTGTTTATAGTGCTTTCGTACATGAGAGCTTGTACAATTTCTACTGTTTGGTAGATACAGCACCGCTTGATGTGGACGCATCGCACTCACGTTGACGCCTAGTGGCACATCTCCGTACCGACGACGACCAATGCCCATGATAATGATTTGACCCTTGCGGTAGCTGAAGTTCTTAACATTACATGGACTCCGCATATGGTGAATCACGCGCAAAGGGCATCAACACGCACATAATAAACACTGATACTCGATATGCACTCCTTCAAAGCGTCGTCAAATGTGAAGAGAAACGCTACGCGCGTCGTGTCTTCCCTCTAGCCTGGCCGTTACTTCTCACAGGGCGAGCGGGGAACGCGGTGCGACAGCCAGGCGAGCGTTGGAGAGCTACTTTTTGATATGGAAGGATGCTATGGGCGAGGCTTGGCCTAAAGCCGCCACCTCACGGTGTGTTAAAGCGATGAAGAAATTAAACTTGGATTGGAAACGCACCGAATCGGACAGTTGTAGCAACAGCGCGTTTTTTTTTCTTTTTTCGATCCTGCTGGCACAGATGTCACCGCCCCGTTGTAAAGGGGACGCTCATAGCATCCATCCATCCAAGAGCACTGTAAGAGGAAAGTGTGAAAGATAAAAGGCGCGTTCATGTAGCCTCCGCAATGTGCTTATTGCTTTATTAGCTGCAAAGACGCCATTCTGTTCTGGGATGTCCTTCAGAGAGCACTGAAGAAAAGATTTGTCATTAATTCTCACAACCTACGTTATCTTATACCAACATCGCTTGATGAAGTGTCATATGATATGTTTTTCCTCATGGGTATGCATAGCTTATGGAAGGCACGTATGCAAGACCGTAATGCAGAACCCACCATTTCTTCAAGCATACACTTCATTCGAATGGCTATTCACCTAAAGGACATTTATGACGACCTACTCTTTAGACCGGACTGGTACCCCCTCTTGGTGACGTGCTCGGCCTCACCACCTTTTGTATACAACACGATGTGAAGAACTCTTCCTGTTCTACTGCACGTTGTGTTAGCCATCGAGTGTGTCCTCAGTAACGCTTGATCGCTTATTGTCGCTGTGTGATTCTACTTTTGTTTGCTTTATTTGTGCTCTTATTGTGCATTGTAATACTCAGTGTAATAAATACTATGAAAGAAAAGAACAGTTTAGCGGTAGCTCAATGGGCTGAACGCCCACCAGCCATCGACGCGGACCGAGACGTCATGGGTTCGACTCCCGTCAACGGAACTTTTTTGTATAGCTTTTTTCTTTGCCATTTCATGGCGTTCATTTTGCTGACGTACTTCCGCGACGGAAGTACTTCTTGAAAGTCTTGGTGGACCCCGGCGAAAAACGCTTTCGTGTTAAAATTTGTCTGCAAGTTTGATAAAAATAAAGTACTTAAAAGAGAATGACGTGAAATGTAGTTACATATGCCGCAGACAGCCCGCCGTGGAGAAATCTGTGAGGGGGCGCTCTATGCGGCACCGTCGCGCTAGTATCATCGCAATCACTGGCTGGAGAGAGGATGGGAAGAGCTTCCTTTCGCCGCAGCTCCGCAACGCCTGGCAACGGTTTCTAGCAAGAGTTTCCAACCCGTTTGCGCGTACGTGAAATATTACGTAGAATCAGCGCAAGGCGATATTTCCGACGCTCTGTTCGCCGCTATCAGTATACAGCGTGCATCGCTTCCTTACAGTTTGACTTTCTGTTTCCCGTCCACAAGTCGGGCCATATAAAGAGCGTGACAATATCTTCCCAGGAACGGCGAGAACAGACATTGATAATTTAAATGCGAGGGCGTAAAGAAGACCGACATCAGCAGCGCTGACCCGCCGAATGCAAAGCATAAAAATCACAGCATATCCACGGAGTGAATGATGATGAGTGGGCGAAGCTGCGGAGGTTCATCGGTAAACCGTGAATCTTCCGTGAATTATGCCCAGTACGTGATCACCGACGTGAGATCGGGCGCGTTTATACTAAAGGTTCGATGAGTTATGACGACTTGCAGCTCACTTTAATTTTACATGTACGCTGTGAATTTTCATTGTTTAGAAAACCATTGCTTTAGAAAACATCTGGCGTCTTTCGTTAAGCAGCTGGCGTCTTTTCGTTTTGCTTTAGAAACATCTGGCGTTCTTTCGTTTTGCTTTTAGAAAACATCTCGCGTCTATCGTTGGTTTATTTCATCAATCAACGGCGTTTTGAACAAAATTTTTATTGTTTAATCACGCACAGGAGAAATCTCACCAGGCACTACCTTGGAGGTAAACAATGGCTGCTAATGGGAATGAGAGACAGAAGTCGGCTTTTAGCTAACACTTACACTTCTACTTCTTCTAACGTTTCCTACTGGAACATGCCAATGGCTGCTAATGGGGAATGAGAGACAGAAGAATTCGGCTTTTAGTTAACGCGCACGCTGCGAATTTTTTATTGTTCAACAACGCACAGGAAAAATCTCCCACCGGCACCACCTTGGAGGTCAAGATCTGGTACTAGCGTTACGACTGGTTACGCGCTACTACGACTACGACGGACGAACGGGTGCCGCCTTAAGGAGCTTCGCCCCTAAAAATCACTATCCCATCGGAAATCCAACCCAAGCATTCTGCGTGGCAGTCAGGTGCCCTGTCACAGAGCCACGCCACGTCTTGAAACGGCTTTGGAAAAAGACCCTATGCAGGCGTAATGTCGGTGCAGCGTCAACTCATGTTGCACTGCTGGCTGTCTAATTTTATAACAACGCAATAAACATTACATATGTACTCCTAAGTCTCCTATGATATAGGCGTCATGGCGGGTTAACGTCAATAGTAGTTCAAGAGTTGGCTGCACTTTCAAATCAGTCTCAAACATTACATTTGTGTCCCTATGAGTCGGCAAGCTATATTCAAGCGTTGCGACCCCGGAGGAATACGCTAACGAATGGTACGTGCGATAAATACATGATCGCACCGTAGAGTGCACTTCGTTTCGATAATACACACGTCCGTGCTCTAACGCCACTGCTGACGTTACGTCAGACTATGAGTTACCCATTAATATAGTCCACGTTCCTGGTAAGCCCACGATGTGAACACAACTACACTTGCAAAAAGCGTCGATCCACCTCGTAACGCTTGGCTCAGAGTAAAAAAATAAATACAGCACAGACTATTACTCGCTGATTGCTTTGCATGAAAGCCATTTCGACAAGGCCTGCGATCGGCTGTTTTTCTTTTTTATTTTTTCTTGCCGGATTAGATATAAGGATAACTGGTTCTAACGACCGCATTTTGCGGTTTTGTTCATATCTTTATAAATGGATTGCACTGTACATTCAGGCAGAGATAACCTAAGATGATTGTCAAAGAATGCCAAAATCATTCTTGGAACTGTCGAACCAGTTTCATTTCCGGCTCTAGACCAGAATATCTACCACTTGTAGGTGGCAGCCACCTTATGCGGGGATGGCGGGAACAGGTGAAACACAGTAGCGTTCAGCCTGTCATCCCATGATTGCAGACCGTGTTCACTCACCATCACCTTTCACGTCACTAAGCTTGCGGTGTATTTGCTGGCCGCGCCAACAAGCGATAACTGATGTCAAGATTCATATGCTTCATTCAGCGCGGATCCCAATAATCTTTGGGGTTTAACGTCCCGAAACCATGATATCATCATGAGGGACGCCGCAGTGGAGGACTCCGGAAATTCCGACCACCTGGGGTTGTTTAACGTGCGCCTAAATCCAAGTACACGGGCCTGAAGCATTGTCGCCTCCATCAAAAATGCGGCCGCCGCGTCCGGGATACGGTCCCGCGATCTTCGGGTCAGCAGTCGAGCGCCATAACCACTAGACTTATTGTAGGATATGTGCGCAAAGCTCGGACAAACACAGGAAAAACGATGTAGACAGAAGGAGCGCGAACTATCAACTGCTTTATTCGTTCTCGAAACAGCTTACATAGCTTCTTCAAACGTCACAAGAAAAGGTGTTAAGGAGAGAATGCAAACAATTTATGCCCACCTCATGTCAAGCAAAACCTGCGCAAGAAAGTGCCTTCTGTCTTATATAGACTAACCGAAGTATTGCTTACTTATTGCTTAATCTTTATCTTTTTGAGCAAAGGCTCGCATCCTAAGCATGTGCCGGAATGAGCGGGCAGGTGCGCTCCTTCTTTATTTCGAACCGACAAGGCATGCTCCTTGGCGCGCTCATGTATGCAGCGTCCCGTTTGTCCCACGTAGGACCTTCCACATTTGAGCGTTATTTCATACACCACTTTCGTGGCGCATTTCACAAAACTTTCAGCATGCTTAATTCCGCAACCATTGCGCAGGGATTCATTTCCGCCGGTCCTTGAACATAATCCGGCAAGCTTTCTGGGTGCCAAAAAAAAATTGTATGGACGCCATACTGATTTGCCACTTTTTCATGTTATGGCCGACCTTGTGCATAAACGGCACAACGATGGGCTTCTTTTTCGGTGGGCACTCGGTACTGCCACCACGTCTTCCGTCATTTTTTATCTTCTTAAGAAGAGTGTCAGCCCCTGCTGTGATTACTTCAAAAGGGGACCCGGCCGCTAGAAGCCTGCTAACATGATTATCCAAACTGTCATTCATTGTATGCGGACACGATTTAGTACTTAGAGCGCAATGAAGGCACGAACTTGCTATCCCCCTCTTTACAATCTTTGATCGCGCAGAATTAAACTGTATAATCCCTTTGTGCGCTCTCGGTGCATATTTCCAGCAAATATGGCGCCTTCCGATTTACAAGGTAACATCTAAAAATTGTAACGAACCATCGGAAGGGATCTCGTGTGTCAATTTCAAACCTTTCCCATGAAGCCTGAGAAGGTTTAGAATACTGCTGACTGAATCCGTGCAAGTCCGGGCGCTCTGTCGTGATAAAAGTATTAAAAAATCGTCGACGTATCTGAAGGTGTTAAGTACCCTTTCATTTGAAAGTGCAAGCCCTAGTGACTGGTCAATGGCGGCTAAAAATATGTCACAAAGTACCGGGGCAACACAAGACCCTATACAAATTCCTTTGCGTTGGATGTAGAAATTATCATTAAAAGAAATAAAGGTAGTAAAGAAATAAATAAAGAAATAAAGGTAAAGAAATAAATCAACGCTCGACGCTGTCCGCGAAGCATTGTTCGAGAAGCTTCACGATTTTAGTAGATCGTTTTTTTTTAAGATTGCGCGCCGCACGCGAATGTTCCAGCTTTGTCGAGAGATAACGCCGCCACCAGCGATATTGCTGGAAAGTTCCATAGCGCCTGTATAAAAGCCGACGCGCTTGACCGCTTGTCAGTTGATCGAAGGACGACGCCCTGTTCGCCGCTATCATTGTACAGCGTGTATTGCTGTAGTTCTGGTTCTCATTTTCCGGCCACAAGTTCGGCCAAATAAACAGTTTCATCCTGCAAACGCCGACTGCTGTCTTCGTCGACGTCACGACCACGTGACAATATCGCGCGAGCGTCGACCGCACGCAGTATCAGCGCCTTACAACGGCGATAATCTGCGAGACCGGCAACAGTACGCGCAGGCGCACAAAACAGCGCTAGCGCAAGCGTCGTCTGCCACGCTGTTCCTTTCAGGACGATGCACGCCCTATCACAATGACTGTGATAGTCTCCTTAGATAAAAACAAGGAAAACAAAAGCGGTGTGAACAAAACCATGCGCACAACTTAAACCGTGATCTACCGAAAAAAGCAAGACTTTCGTGACGTTTCTATCTGCGATTGTGCGCACTCCTGCGCCTTTAACAAAGAAAGGGAGTGTTTCATCCTGAAAGGAACAGCCTGGCAGACGACGCTTGCGCTGGCGCTGCTTCGTGCGCCTGCGCGTACTGCTGCCAGTCTCGCAGATTATCGCCGTTGTAAGGCGCTGATACTGCGTGCGGTCGACGCTCGCGCGATATTATTAAAAATGCTGGAGGCTGTACACTGGAATTCAGAAAACCAACTAGTTCACTGATGCTCTTTGTAGCAAATGGATCATCAACATGCAGGGCACGTACTCAAGTGCTTCAGCAGAAACTGGCTAATTAGGCACTGCCAGGACCCCTTCTCGCTGACAATAGTTCAAAAAGGAACAGAGTCCTTGTGCGTCTTTGCAGTGAAGAAAATGGTAAGAGCTTTCTTTCTACACCCTGTAATTGAACTTGCAAGCCTACAATAAGTCATGCCCCAACTCGACCAGCAAGATCTTCTAAGAAGCTACTAGACCACCATGGCGGAGTTCAGCGCGGACCCTAGCGTAAAAAAAAGCTCATTTATATTTGTAATGCAGGTAGCGCAAAGAAACACGGACACAAGCGAAGAATGAGTACACGGGACAATCGCCAACATCAAACTCATGAGTTCTCACAAAATATGGACCTCAACCTCTCCACAGCAAAACAGTAAGAACAGAACAGAACAGTTCTCAAAAACTAGCCCAGCCAGGGGCGTAGCCAGGGGGGGGGGGTTCAACCCCCCCCCCCCCTCGAAATGTTTCAGTATTGCTTGCGTATATAATACGCGCACATACAAAGGCACGCCCGAACATACATAAAGTATGGCTGAACCAACCCCGAAAAAATTTCTGGCTAGGCCCCTGAGCCCAGCTATCCGTTCTCGTAAGCTCATTTATAGCTAACCGTGCTCGCGAATGCCGCAGAACATTCTCGACATGCAATTTAAGCACACAAATATTACAAAGTCCACACCAAAAAGAAAGCACAGAATTAAGGCATTGTACCAACCTCAAAAGAATGCTGCTCGTAGGCCTATGCATGAATAGCCATCAAAGATGACTGTGCCAGCACTTCAGCGTGTAGCACTGTTTCACGAGCTGTCCCGAAAATTTAGTACGTCCGTCCGTCCATGCCGCGACCTACCCTCCCCATAAAAAAGAACATTAAAGAGAAAGGGCGCTATTACATTGCTGCGTTCGTGTGCTGTAAAAAAACATGATGTTTGAATCCTAATACTGATAACTGATAGCAGCAGCGGCGGCAACGGAGTGCGACATACTACTGTGTGTACAAATAACTCAGCCTTATTCATATGACGCCGACACATGTCACGTTTCCTGTTGGTATTACCGTCTTCGACACGCTGCACTTGATAGGCATGACACACCACGCAATCTATAAGACAGCGATTGCGTTCTAAACTATTATGTCATCCCATCTTACTTGCACCGTTTATGAAATCCTTAAAAGAGACTGTGCATACCCCGCTCGTCGCCAGAACAAGCCAACCTTCTGCGGGTCAGTCCAATTTCCTTCTATAGATACATTGGAATAGTCGCTATTTACCTCAGAACTGATGCGATTCGTAGATATATTACGGAACACCTTTGCCACCGTTTATCGATTATCAGTCTTACACTATGTGAGCCATAAGATCCTTAGTTAACCGCCATTCTCTTTTGCCCTTTCGCCCACGTATTCGTTTTCTTTTTAACAGGCTGACACTTCTGCGTTCCTTTCTCAGTTTCTCGGTGTGTAATGTTTTGCAGGAGGACTTCCCATAAACTGGAAGCATGGAAGCCTTGATGCCACCATCTGCAATTCCCATGACGCGTTTACGACGCAGCTCGTCGCCCAGTCGCAGCCCAGATCTCGTGGTCCAGAGTGGCCGTCGCTGGTGGCGCTCCAGGAAAGGAATTATCATCGCAAGTGCTGTCATAACACTGAGCATCGTCCTCGCCATCTTTATTGTTGTGCTAAGGAAGGCACTGTCCAGCGAAACTTCCACGGGAATCCCCAAGTCGGCGTGGCTGCCTTGGAGCCGACGCGTCAATGACTCGAGAGTTCCGCGGATCTTGCTTTGGAGCCCAGCGCCGTCAGCCGTGGAAAGGGGTGCGTCTCAGCCAGTCATGTACTTCGGAAGCTCAAGATCCATCCATTGCACCTTGGGCTCGAGTGAAGCAGTCGCGTGCGAAGTGACCATGCAGCACCGTCGCGCACACGAAAGCGACGCGTTGGTGTTCTACGAAGAAAACATAACGGCTTCGTCCCTGCCGAAATATCGAAGTTCTGGACAGATGTGGGTGTTCTGGGCTAGCGCCGACCTCCCGCCACTGAAATCGCATGAAAAAATTTCGCAGATTTCCGGACTCTTCAATTTGACTATGGGATACAGGAACGATGCTGATGTCACCATTGATTACAAGACGTGGCACTGTGGCAGTTCCGGCCGCATCAACCACAATCAAGAAAAACAGGAGGTGAATACGCAGAAGTGGAAAGACAGAAAGGACGCAGCATGGATTGTCGGTGACTGCGAACGAAAGACGTTCATTAAGGCCTCGGACAAATTCGTGGCTAACAGTGCCGGAAGTCAAGAGACGAAAGGTGCCATCCGGGTTCACTTGTTGACGGCTTGCGGCTCGAACCAGTGTGACTCACGACAGGACTGCGTCAGGTATATAGCGCAGAACTACCATTTCATCATCGTCTCCGACATGCCCGAGTGTTTCCAGAATGCCTCCGAACTAATTTACGACGCCTTCGAGCACAACGTGGTGCCCGTGGTGCTCGAATCCAAGCGGTCGCTTGAATTGCCTCGCAAGTCTGTAATAAGCTCTTCTACGATGCCCAATCCTGGTGAACTGGCGGCGTATCTCAGGACCCTCACTGACAACCCGAAGCTGTACAACCGCTACTTTGCTTGGAAGGATAAGTGCTCAGTGGCACCGCCTGCGGCCGATGGCGTGTGCGCTCTATGTGGAGCGCTTCACGAGAAACCATTTCGCGGACGACGTCATTCCAGCGTTCTCAGTTGGTGGAAACAGCGAAGAAACTGTACTCACGCTCTTTCCTCCATTCTGAAGAAAGCGTTCTTTGTGATTGATGAGTGAAACGACATTAACAATTGTGTGACAATGAACGTCAGTTAGCGGGAGTGTGCGCAATCGTTTTTCAAGGGCCTGACAACACTTGAGTCGATATTTCCAAGTGGCAGCAGTCACATACATCAAAGAAAAAAAAACTTGCTTTTATTATCATCCGTGTAGATCGTGATGCAACTTTGACAAATAAATTCCGTAGCACAGCCCACTCGAATTGATGTTGTCCCTGAAGATACCATTATTAGAGTCTTTGCATAAGTTACGGTAACATCGTACTGTCCTTTTTTCGCTCGTTGGGCCACTCTTAATTCCAGTGAAGACAGGCCAACGCCAGAACTGCTTTTTTCAAAAATTGCTATGGGGCTGTCACGCCTCATTGTTGCCTGGTATTGTTAACCAGGAACCTGAAAATTCAGGGGACGAGCGGTCACTGGATCGGCGAGCGGCACAATGAGCGAGAAAGGAGGAGTGGTACGGTTGTACCGTACCGTAACTTGCTAAGAAAAAGCCTATTAGTGATACGAGCACCGCATGACACTCTTTGCTATCTTCTTGTCAAGCGCCAGTGCGAGTTGTCCGAAAGCCCTGACAAAAATAAAAAAAGATTCATCTTAAAAACACAGCGCTTATTTAGACATGGACAGAAGAAGCATCAAACGAGGACGGGCGCTGACTGCCAACAAAGCTTTTACTGTGCGTGCACAAATATATAGCTTATGAAATAAAGGAAGGGGAGGGGGGGGGGGGAGATAGACGGAGGGAGATGGACGCTGATGCACGAGGTACTAAAAACAAGCGTGTAGATAGTTAAGATTGCTGTAGGAAACTGTATTCCTTGTCAGACAGGGTGAGTGACGGGGCGCTAACACACACTGAGCCTTTGCGCATCATCGTGAAAGTCTCGAAAATTTCTCGAGCACGATTGTCATTGTACTTGCGTAGTACCTTAGTGTCTTGAAGCACCTTGGTGTCATAGTACCTTGGTGTCCTTTCTTTCATAAGCTATTTGTACACGCACAATAAAAGCTTTGTTGGCAGTCAGCACCCGTCCTCGTTTGATGCTTCTTCTGTCCATGTCTAAATAAGCGCTGTGTTTTTGAGATGAATCCGTATCAACGAGCTCGCATCCAAACCCTTCTAGATAAGAAAAGATATGCAGTCAAAAGAACGGAATGGCAAGAAGAATTCCATATGATAGAGTAGATATTAAGATATGTCATTAATCAAAATTGGAGCCATTAATTAGTATAAACAGCAATTACATCTCGGGAACCCATGTGATCGGGCTCGTTGCAGCGCCCGACGCAACGGATCTCAACCAAGCGCTTCTTTTTACGTGGCTTCGGAAGCACTCGTAAAACAAGGTTCACCTAAGGAATACACCAGGTCACACCAACTCCGAAAACACATGTAAAGGGGTGGAATGGGTTAGGCTAAGGATTACATATGATACAGCTGACATTAAGGCATGTCATAGCCTGAAATACGCTTTAGGACAGTGAACATCTGGTGGATTGACGTCACATCCTCCTCGCCGCAAGCGCTCTCCCAACGTTCGCTGCCGTTGAGCCATCTGTGCGCCGGGTTACAATGCACTCGCCTCACGTACTATCGCCATCAAATGAAACCCGAACAGCGAAAAGTATTCGCAGTGCTATAGCGCGCCGTCCTGTTATCACCATGGACAGGCGCGCGTTATATGCGCAGTGCTACCGAACTGGATCCGCGCGCTTGTCAATGTCGATAACTAGACTGCGCGCATCATGCCACTGCGAATGCTTGCCGCTGTCCGGGTTTCAGTTATTTATTTATTTATTTATTTATTTATTTATTTTATTTACAAATACTGTCAATCCCTTGAGGGATTATAACAGGAAGGGCAAAAACAATGATAAAGTATTGAGTAAACAAATTACAGACACATATATATGTATGTGATATCAGTAGTGTCGGTGCAAATATAACTACAAAAGTTTGTACATCGTATGAAATTCAAAATATGGTCACTAGTTACAAACAACTTTTTTTAGAACGTGAAACAAATCGCTTCAATATAGAGCACGCAGATTTGTTTAAACAGTATTTCACGCATTCGTATAGTTATACAAGGTTTCAAGGTATAAAGTGCACATCGGTAATAATAAGTTACACATCCAAACGATAACAAAGAACACCAGAAGGACGCGGTGAAAAGAAAAAAATGTCAGTGAAAAGCAAGATTATCTTCAATTTAGTACAGAGAGTTAAGTCTGCAACGCTAGCAGGCTATTTACCCTCGAACAAGTGAATACATCCAAGGAGCAGCTGCTAGTGATGGCCTCGCTGATAGCGCGCGCCCATAGGCGTATCTAGCGGGGAAGGGGGGGCAAGGGGGGCGCTAGCCCCCCTCTGAAAAAATTAGGGGGGCGGAGCCCCCCTTCCCTCCACTTCTGTCAGTGGTCAATGTCGGCTGCACACTGGGAAACCATAAAATTAGGAGGTTTTACTTCTACACGGCAATCACTTATTTATAACTCAAATTTTTCTGCGCTTCTGCTGCGGACATTGTCTCCCATGTCTCACGACCATGTACTGTAGGTTCTCTGCGGTTCAGGCCGCCTATGCAACGCTTTCGCGCTTTGCGCTACAGCATTGCAGGGAAAGCTACAGCTGAGTAGGGGCTCTATAAAGTTAGATCAATCTGTCGTGATTTTATTCTGCTCTGCGTGATCTGAAATTTGCATAATCGACTACTCAAATACGGGCAGGAACCAGTAAACGTTTTATGGACCGATAAACCGCTCTACCTGTTTCAGCAACTTCATTTTCAATCATCGGAAAGGAATATACTTCAGTAAGACGTTCTGATGGGCTAGCTAGTTTATAGCCTTTAGACGTTACTAAACTGCGCGAAAAGACAACGACACGAGTAATGAACACGCACACTACTCGCTTGTGGTGTTTTGTGTGTTCTTGACTCGTTTCCTTGTCTTTTCGCACAGTTTAATAACGTCTAAAAGGAAAGGGATAGCATCACCGCTGCTCTATATCCAACTTGCCATGAGTCGATGAGTGTGCAGAAGTGTTGAGTGATTTGGTTGAGCCGCATTGGGAGAACTAAAGAAGATTTCTGGTTCAGTGTCCGATCAACCTGCTTCGCCTTGCTTATCACATGGTAGCCTGCAGCGATCGCCGCGGCTAGAAACAAGGCGAGGAATAAAGCAGTGGACTCGAGTATATTGGAAAGCCCGGTTTTCAAACTTTTCCCGCAACTTGATCTACCCTACCAGAGACCACGGCTTTCTGGACAAAGCAGACTGAATTGACGGCCGGGCTAGTTGGTCTTCATCTCGAATTGGCTGGTACAGCGCAAAATACAACTCGGACGGAAAATAAGCACACACGCGCAGCGCCTGTTTATTTCCCTCTCTTTCTCTCCCTCTCTCAGCAAGGATGAGTTCACAGAGTTCTAAACTATATATATATATATATAGTTTAGAAGCTGCTACATACGTCACTCTGTCATCTTCACGCGGTGTGCCCGATGGTGACTACCTCGTGACTCCTATTGTTGACGTACTGGTGGCCCGAGAGGTCGCCCTTGCTCACAATGTTGTTTCCGTGACAATAATACAGTGACTATTCCCCTTCTCAACGTCAGTCTGTTGACTCAAGTTATTCCACAAGACATGTCTTTGGTCAGGGAAGTACTTCCTGTTATGTGTTGTGGATGCCATCCAGCGTGCCTGCTTCCACTGAGCACAAGCTTACCACCTCTTATCATCCACGGACGAACGGACTGACCGAGCGTCTGAACAGAACACTGACTCAGATGCTCTCAATGTACGTCTTACCAGATCACCGTGACTGGGACAGAGCACTCCAATTTGTCACCTTTGCGTACAACTCTTCACGACATGACACCGCTGGTTATTCACCGTTTTATTTGCTATTTGGCCGGCATCCAGCGTTAACGTTTGACACGCTCCTTCCTTCGGCTGCACCCTTGTCTACTGAATACGCCAGCGATATCGTTGCTCGAGCCCATGCAGCTCGTCAGCTTTCCCGTGGCCGACAATCCTTGTCGCAAGAGCACCAAAAAGACCGTTATGACAGTCGCCACCGACACGTTCACTTCCCGCCGGGATTTCTGGTCCTCCTCTTGACACCATACCACCAGGTCGGCTTATCAGAGAAGCTTTTCCGCCGTTACAATGGCCCCTGTAAAGTGTTACGACAACTCAGCGACGTGCATTATGATGAGATCACGCCCCTGGACACTGCATCTTCGATCTCCTCACACCAGACGGACGTTCCCAAGTAGCACAAAACGGATAATTGACGTTTTATAAACGTTTATCCGAGACGATAAAAACGTTTAGAAAACGTCACGGAATAGAAGCGAAAGGTCTAGAAAACGTCTTATATCTCGTCAAATGTCCGGCTAGAATTCGTATTTCAGACCATCTAGAAAAAGTTTTTAAGATGATCTAGAAAACGTTTTAAGACCATCTAGAAAAGGTTTTTAAGACCATCTAGAAAACGTTTTAAAAACGTCACAAAAAAACCCATTTTATAAAACGGATTAAAATATCCCATTGCATTGTCTTTGAAAAGACGTTTTCTAAACGTTTTTAAGACGTCATGCAGGATCCCTTTTGTTTTAGCTGTTTTGTTTTTATGCATGCAATTATAATAGTGCACGCTTCTAGGAAGCCCTCCCTGTTATAGTAAACACAGTTACTTTATTCTGTAATTACTATTACAGAGTGAGAGCCCAGTAGATTCACAGACAAAAGTGGTCATGTCGTAAATTATTATGTAAAAGAGCAACGATTCCTGTACAGCGTAGAAACGTAAAAACCACGAACTGAGATATAGCATGCGACTAGGTAACATTATTCAGAAGCTGCAAAAGAACACAAAATATCGCGGTAATCAAAATGCAGCTATATAGTATCCAACCTTCAAGAACACTTTTTGTTGAACGATTTATCATTAGCAAATTTGTTGTCAAACAACCAACAATGCAATTAGACAAAATTTAGGATCAGGCACAGCCACTCTGCAATATGTAAGCGTCGTCTCAAATAGCTTTACTGAACGAAACGCAAGGATGAAGTGAAGAAATATTGTCGAAAAGGGAATGCCGCTGAAGCCAACGACTCGACAATGGGACTAGTTTCCGTCAGGGCCCTGATGAAGACAAGCGTCCATGATGAAACGTTTCCTCAACGCTTCATCTTACGCTTAAGTTTTTTTTGTACGAAAGAGAGAGAGAAGGAATAGAGGATAGGCAGGGAGGTTGACTAGCGTCCAGTTTGCTACCCTACGCATGGGAGGATAATGATGGAGTAAAAATAGAAAGAGACACATTTCACAAGACACACACGAGGAGGGTATCACAGGCGGTCACTCAATTTTGTTGCCTTCAAGTACTACAGGAGGGCTCGTGTGGTTTTTTTGGGCTGATGTGCTATGAAGACAGACTCCCAAGTTCTTTCCTTCAGTAAAAGGCCGACCATCAAGTCTCCTGAAGGCACATTGGCACCTTAGAGAGTCCGGCGATGTTTTTGAAATTGCGGACAGCGGCACAAATGATGATCGGTAGTCTCTACACAGTTGCGGTTGTCGCACATTGATTAATCTGCCCTACCAGTACGATAGGTGAATTAATTAGAAGACGCTACACCGAGCCACAGCCAACACAGCAACACAACAAAAAGACGAGGACAGTCGAAGTGGACAGGACTGCGCTTACTCCTGTCCACTTCAACTGTTCACGTTTTTTTTTTTTTTCAGTGTGCTTCAACCTAATTTTCCAAACATGAACGTAAACCAACAGCCCCGACTCGCCATCTTGCCCCGACACAGCATTCTAAGCAGGAAAGGAGGCATGCATCAAGCACCTGGTGTGTGACTTCCTTCGTTTCAAAACAATCATTCAGTAGAGCTACTTAGGACGACAGTTAGTGGAAATCGACTCCAATGTGTGAAAATCACTAATACCAAAACAACACTGCAAAATAATATATTTGGCCCACCCAACCAAGAATGCGTAATAAAAAAAGAACGTAAATTGCTTACGAAATCACTGTTGCTGAAGTGCATTGCTCACAAAATGGAACTTTACAAACTTTCTTACAACATACGACTCTCTTAGAATATTTCTCACTGAAAAAATGTTGGCAAAGAGCTCTGGCATCATTACGGAAGGAAGACTAGAGGTTCGGAACAAAAGGCGGCATTTTGGGCGTTAGCTAAAAATATTTGTGGATGCAGCGTCCATGTTTAAAACTGCACCCACTAAAGAAGTAGCGGTTTCAGGCTTCGAAATGCAGCGTACGAAACTTATCACAGGAATTATGGTTTGACATCCCTAGAGAGCACACAGTTAACTTTAAATGTGCCATGGCTAGCAGAAAATATGTACACTGTAAATTACAGCAACATATAAAAAAAGTACAACTAAACCAACTGTAACGCGAAAACAAAATGTATGAACAGAAAACTAATGGAAACGACCACAGAAATTACAATGAATGGGCCACTTACTAAAATGAATTTAAAAATTTTGGAATATGAAAAGACCTGCCTGATAAAAAAAAACGAATTTCTTTTATGATGCCCAGCGTTAAAAAATGTCAGGCTAAAAGAACAACTATAACGATAAGACACATCAGCTAAAGAAATTGTGACTGTTCCTCATTTTTCACTCAATAAGCACACAGCTATAAACTCAGGATTGTCAGAGGCACGTCAGCGTTTTGCACTTCGTATATCACATTGCTCAGTGTTAAAATATCACAATGTGTGGCAAATGAGTCTGAACACATGGCTTCATAACAGGTACTTGATGGAAATCACTAGGCACTTCCGGAAGTCTGCTAAGAACATTAGAAATGGCATACACACGAAAGTTGGTGTGCCTTTAGCAGCATGGGGCAGCGTTCCACGTCAAAGATATTTCAGCACAATTGCCCTAGTGAGGTTTCTTGAAGATGCCGACAAACACAGACGCTCAAAAAAGTTAACTGCTTTACAAACTCTGACTTTTTGTTTTTTAAAGTTTCCAGGGAAAAGAGAAAGATGTCCATCTCTGGACATCCATCTTTTTTTCATACTGAAACCTGTCAGTCAGCCCATCAAATAGAAGAAAGTAATAATTTAGCTGGTGTAGCCTTTGTTTATAAACATCTAGGGCAAGTACCACCTGCAATAAATAGGGAAAAAAAGATCATTACCTTAATAATATTATACCTAAAATAGGACGGTGTGAAAAGTTGAAAACTTGATAACACCGTATGGCGACAGAGAGCGAGCCTATTATATTTAACCAGGCACAAGAGACGCGCAAAAGAACCTTTTGGTTCTGCTAAGAGCTGCCGGCTTTACCGAGAAAGGAGGAAGTTAACAGAGTAGGGGAGACATAAATCACAAGTCCGAAAGCGCATCGAGATAATTAAGGTAGCACTGAGAAAAAATGCCGAACTCCTCCCCATGAAACGCGTCTTTGAGTCTCATGCCCTCAGAAATTCGCAACTAACAGAAAAGCGTGCCCAGCCTCTTGTGACATGCAGCTAGTACTGTGGAAGAAACTATGAACCAGTACGCTGTCCCTGCAAAGGTTGTCTCATCCACAAACTTCAGTCACACAATAAAACATGACACATGCCGTAACTTCCAACAATGCAGTTTTAAAATTGTGTGCGCAAAACTTTGCGTTAGCGTTCATCGCCATTGCGCATGCGTTATACGCTACGTACGCAACAAATGCTATCTTTGCGTATCCCACTTTAAAGCTGGCTACTGCGTATGCATCGTACGCGATCCTCTTGCGTTAAGTGGCGGAAACAGCGTAGGCGCCCAACGAACGCTATCCTTGCGTACCCCATTCTAAAACTGCGTCTCACGCGGCACACGTAGCTTAAGCTAATGCATATCTTGAAACTACCTCATCAAGCGGCCAAGAAAAGACATAGTCATTGTACTGAAATTAGCTTAACAAATATAAATACGGTTTTCGATCACATTCGCTAGAACGCGAACGGAAACCATGACCTGCATTTACGTTTCGACAGCTTTATGATGTATGCTGAATAAAGTCCGCAATCACGTACTGCTGAAACATGTCGCACATGCAGCCCGTGATGCAATAGAACACGCTTTTTCATTTGTCATAGTTCTAAAATACAGCGCGCAAATGCAATAAAAATGAACTTACCTTCAAAAATGACAGAAGCCCGTGCTTTACAGTATCCGCAAATCCGCAGAAAACTAATCGCGCATCAAAGTAACCACGCCGGTCCCTCGAGCATAGAAAAAAGGAAGTTGCAAGAGCGTCCCGCGCGCAGGCTGAGGAGCGAATTTTTCCGCAGAGAATCTTTCGGGACTCTAACCGTCAGTCAGGGTGACAGTCGCTACACAGAGACATACTTGCATTCGGGTCCACAAGCTTAACCCGCACCGAAGTATAGTTTCTTCACAGCTGCGTTTATAGCCTCCATGAATCACGACACGTGCACGAAATATAGCAAAAGAGCGCATGACCGATGAGGAAGCAACAGCCGTGCGGATGGATACAGTCAGGGCTAAGGCCTTCGTGAGGAAGATAGACGGTTATCACTGCGAGTAAATTACAGTAAATTACGTAAAGTTTACTGGTTAACGAATTTTGAAGTCTTCATTATTGCTGATGCAATCTAGACACAACACGCCTTTCTCCTTTTGCGCGTTACTTTCTTTATCGCAATGCGAGATGGCGTACGCAGGCTCGAGTTCAAATTGAGAAATGAGAACTCAAGCCTGCGTACGCAGGCTCGAGTTCTCATTTATATTGTGTATAACAAAGAAAACGAGCCCTTGAAATTAACACTTTTTTCCTTCATTCATAGCGAGGGTCTCGTTCTGGCAGACTTGATGCTTTCAGGTAGTTGCGAGGGATTATTGGTCAGCTGCCAGCTCGTAATAAGTCCACGTGCTACGTGACGCCAACAGGCAGAAAAAGAGTGTTCCACACTCGCCGTCATGGCTACTGGCGGCGCTGACTGACGCTCCCACGTTTAAATGCACACATATACCCTATAAAGTGGACGGGGGGATGGCCGCCGCGGTAGCTCAGTTGGTAGAGCATCGGACGCGTTATTCGAAGGTCGCAGGTTCGGTCCCTGCCCGCGGCAAGCTATCTTTTCGTCCACTTTTCTTTCTTCACAATTACCTTACATTTATTACTAAAAACATCCCCTATACTTTCCTTGGCATTATTGTCTGTTAGTTCTCATTAATATTGTGTATAACAAAGAAAACGAGCCCTTGAAATTAACACTTCTTTCCTTCATTCATAGCGAGGGTCTTGTTCTGGCAGACTTGATGCTTTCAGGTAGTATGCGAGGGATTATTGGTCAGCTGCCAGCTCGTAATAAGTTCACGTGCTGCGTGACGCCAACAGGCAGAAAAAGAGTGTTCCACACTCGCCGTCATGGCTACTGGCGGCGCTGTCTGACGCTCCCACGTTTAAATGCACACATATACCCTATAAAGTGGACGGGGGGATGGCCGCCGCGGTAGCTCAGTTGGTAGAGCATCGGACGCGTTATTTGAAGGTCGCAGGTTCGGTCCCTGCCCGCGGCAAGCTATCTTTTCGTCCACTTTTCTTTCTTCACAATTACCTTACATTTATTACTAAAAACATCCCCTATACTTTCCTTGGCATTATTGTCTGTTAGTTCTCATTAATATTGTGTATAACAAAGAAAACGAGCCCTTGAAATTAACACTTCTTTCCTTCATTCATAGCGAGGGTCTTGTTCTGGCAGACTTGATGCTTTCAGGTAGTATGCGAGGGATTATTGGTCAGCTGCCAGCTCGTAATAAGTTCACGTGCTGCGTGACGCCAACAGGCAGAAAAAGAGTGTTCCACACTCGCCGTCATGGCTACTGGCGGCGCTGTCTGACGCTCCCACGTTTAAATGCACACATATACCCTATAAAGTGGACGGGGGGATGGCCGCCGCGGTAGCTCAGTTGGTAGAGCATCGGACGCGTTATTTGAAGGTCGCAGGTTCGGTCCCTGCCCGCGGCAAGCTATCTTTTCGTCCACTTTTCTTTCTTCACAATTACCTTACATTTATTACTAAAAACATCCCCTATACTTTCCTTGGCATTATTGTCTGTTAGTTCTCATTAATATTGTGTATAACAAAGAAAACGAGCCCTTGAAATTAACACTTTATATATATATATATATATATATATATATATATATATATATATATATATATATATATAGCCTATTTCCTATAGGCTAGATATAGGATATAGACCTGTAGCCTATTTTCCCGGGCAACCGCGGAGGAGGACAGGTATCGCGAGCGCCCGTGTGATAAGATGCCCTGTGCTTGAGAGCGTGTTTCTATGGCGCGCGAAATGTTTTAAAAGCCACTTAGCGTACATATCCGTTATTTACAGCTTTTGGTTGAAGGAAGTTGCAGGGGCATTATCGGTCTTACCCTGCCCGACATGCAACTTCACGCACCGATCGCTTCTCACGGAAGAACTAATCGCGGGCATATGTTGATGGTATCCTAGAGGATCACAACTAACCGGTCTGGATGTGTTCTAACTTGCCTAATGCATCTAAATTCTTCCTCTGGCTCATAGTTTGTTATTTACTATTCTATCATTTCATTCAATGACTCCACACCACCTCCCTTTTCCTCTTTTCCTTCACTCCACCTTTCACTCCTTCCTGTCACTCCGCGGCCCCTCTGTCACTCGTTCCCATTGTTTTTTTAACGCTGTCTCGATGCGTCGTCGCGCGTTGTCCCGTGGTGCCATGTGGCATCGCTACTTGTTGCTGTGAAGAGCGCGCGCATGCCTTTCATTGATCGTGTTGTGCTGTCTACGATCATTTGCGGAACGGCACACAGACCTATATTTTGTCATAGCAATACAAGAGTACAGAAAAAGTTCAGAATAGCGGCTGGTGCGAGATGACAAGGGTCTATTCTAGGCGAATATACATGGCAGCCAACACACGCCTTGAGAGGCTGGCGTGCGGGTCGATACCAAAGTGCTACGGTAGCCAAGAAATAAGTTAACCCAGCTTCACTCACAACGGCGTGAGGAGTGGTTAAACAGCGGAGCTAGTGGCATCAATTGCTTCGCTCTCTTTTCCTTTTCTTTCTTTTTCTATTTATTTTCCTTTGTTACTTATCTTCCTGTGATATGATATTCTTTAATTTCCTCGGCTAGCTTTTTTTTTTCTTTTCGATGCCACTAGCCCCGCGGATTAATCAGACCGCGCGACGTGAAATCAGTGAAGCTGGCTTAATTTCTTTGGCGATGTTAACGGATAACACTAAATTGCTCGTTTCGGAGAAATACCAGTGCCGGCGTCGGTGCCGTTGGTTTTGAGCGAAAAATTAGCGTTTTCCGTAAGCGAAAATTCGATATATATGCAAATAAATAAATAATAAAATATTAGGCTTGATTGAGGATCGAACCCATGACGTCCACGTGGCAAGCAGGTGTTCTACCATGGAGCCCTGCCAGCGCTTGAAACTGTTTCGGGAAAATCCTATATACGAATGTCGTGTAGCATGAGGAGACTCCTTAACGCATGTGGTATTCACGTTTTCAACAGCGTGAAAGACAACAACACACAGAAGAGGACTAATCAACACGAGTGTTGTTCAGCCCTCTTCTGTGTGTTTTTTGTCTTTCGCGCTGTTTAAAACATGAACCCAAACCAATTGGCCCAACTCTCCCTTTTGCTACATGTATTATTGGAATTGCGCTATTGCGTTCTACTCTTGAAGGCGAAGCTCAAGCGCCCTCCAACTTTTCCTCTTTTTTTTATCAGAAACTGGTTTATGCCGGTGTCCACCAAAACTTCACGGACATGACTTTAAATGCAGACGAACAGGTGGCAAAGAAAAACTAGCAGAAGAATTTTAGTTCACTGAGATGACCTGGGAGTTGAATAAGGTGGTGTGCTGGGCCAGTTGGTGCAACATATTGCAACAAGAGGTCGTGGGAGTTGAACCCACTACCTCTTGGTCCGGGATGATATGAGGCGGGCGCTTTACCCAATGCGCTACCGACGCTCATGCATGAGCCCTTACAAACGCGCCTTATATCAATCACGCCTTCTCCATTTCGCGGTGACTCTGCTCGGCGTGGGGCGGTGTCGCCACCTTGGAGAGGTCAAGTGAAGAACTGCATTATGTCACTAACGAGCGTCGACAGGACGCGCTTCGGTAGCCTCAGCGCAGCGGAGTCTCGCTCCCCTATTTCCCCTTCGTTTCGTTTCAATACAGTTTGAGCGAGTGCTTCGTTGCAGTGAGAGACACGCCAGGGGGCAGCAAAACGCCTCCGCGCGTTCGCGGCTCAAGCTACGAGCTCTGCCTCTCGCGTTCCAGAAGCACAGAAGTGTAGCTTACCCAACTGCTGGAAAGCTCTCGTCGGGATGAAGATGGGTCACTAGGGTCAACGTAGGTGCGTCCACATCAAACGGCGCTATAGCCGCCAAACACAAACATTGTGCAAGCTCTCATTAAACAATCTGCAATGAACATTGAACTACCTTTGTAAAGACACGTTTCACTTTTATGTTACACCGATTTCTATGACGGAGGGATCAACTACGTTTTGTGCGCGTGTGTGATAAAAGCAAGCGTAGTATCTCTTCGAACTCGTTTGTCTCCTTCACTCTTCTGGATCGGGACGACGTCGTCGTTGCTGTCCGATTACCCTTTGACACTGCCGACGGGCACCTTGTTCTTCCGGAGAGCGCACGACTTTAACCATCGCCGAACATCCTACGTATTGACAGCTTCTTCGTTTTCAGTGCACAGGAGGTGAGATAGTGGAGCTTGCCCAATTTCTGTGGCAAACACATACTAGACTAGTTACAGATTAGTTATAGTTACAGGCTAGTGATAAGAGCTGCGCAGCGCATGCCGGCCAGGCTAGTTATACACATCTTCATTTTTAGTGGATTGGAGGTCAGTAGTGGGGCTAGCCCAATTTATGCGGCACGTACCTGCTAGGAACTGCGAACGAGGCTTCGTAGGGATTGACGTCGACATTAAGCAGCTACGCTGTTTTATTTTGTTTTGTCGCCTAGGGTAAACTGTCTCATACCCACGATGGAGTTTCAAAATGCGGTACTTTCCTTATACTCTCATTCGTTTTCTTTTTGACGTTACATTTATTCTCGTTCTTACTTCATGCATCCGGCTTATGTGCCCAGATTTTCGCTACCCTGTCAACTTCCAGTCTGGACCTGCCATAAAATCATCTGTTTTGGTATTTTCATGTAAGCCACTCTTGTCTCCTGGCAGTCTATGTCATGTGTTTCTGTCGTCTATTACTATTAAATGCGAAGCATTTCTCAGCGAAATTTTGACACTTTGAGCGTTTCCATCTATCTATCTATCTATCTATCTATCTATCTATCTATCTATCTATCTATCTATCTATCTATCTATCTATCTATCTATCTATCTATCTATCTATCTATCTATCTATCTATCTATCTATCTATCTAGCCACCTAAGTCTAGGTGCTCTCATGATTGCCTCTTTAACTTGGTGTAGACTAAAATTGGCTTCGGAGGGTAAGAGGATTTGGCGCATGTGACTGTCGGGTCATGACATGAATAACGTGAAAATCCTCTCGCGTGCGTCGTCAGACCCTTTCCTCCAGACACGTGCGGCACATACACGTTTACCACGGGCGGCGGTGTACGGGTATGCGCCACAGGTGAATGACACTTTAAATCTACCCAGAAACGGCGATAACAGACATTGGTAATTTAAATGCGAGAGCATTAAGAAAACCGACATTGGCAGAGTTGACCCGAAGAATCCAAAGAATAAAAATTAGGATCCCAGCAGGAATCTAACCAAAGAATTCTTCGTGGTAATGAGGTATTCTACCACAGAGCCACGCCATGTCTAGAAACTGGTTTGGAAAAACGGCCTATGCAGGCCTAATATCGGTGCAACGTCGATTGTAGTTGTGGTGCTTGCTATTTAATTTTACAAGAAAGCAATAAATACGACATATGTACTCCTGCAATACACGCGTCATTTCAGACTAACGTCCGTGGTTCCAGCTGTGGCCCTCTTTTATAGCAGTCTAATAAACATTACATTTGTACTCCTATGATTCAGCAAGCTTTATTGAAGCATTGCTAGACCCCGGAGGAATACATTAACAAAAGTTACGCATGATAGTCATAGGATTGCACCATAAAGTGCACTTCGTTTCGATAATACTGACGTATGTACTCTAACGTGAGGGCTGACGTTACGTCGCACCATAAGTTACCCTTTAAACGCCAGTGTTGTCGACGTGCCTGGTAAGCTAGGCATGTGTACACAGATACTACACTTATAAAAACACGTCGATCCACCGCGTAAAAAATGCAGCATAGAAAAATACTTGTTGGCTACTTCGCACGAAACGGATTCCCACAGTGCGTGGAATCTGCCGAATTTTTTTTCTTCTATATAATATTGACAATGGCACCTCTTCTCAGCTGTCTTACAGTTCTGCAAGTTTCGCGGACTTGGGGGGTATTACTTGTGGGAACTTGAAAACGAAGTTATCACTTGACCATAGTGTTGAAGGAAAAACAAACAAACCTGTCTAAAAAAAACGAGCTAAGCGAAGGTCACGCCTGCATGTATAGGTTGCACTGCGATTGAGATCACTGCAATTTAATTGTTTTATTTCTTCAGTTAAATAAAATTTATTTGTGGCCTATTATTACCAGGTTCATTTTTAGAGATATTAGTCAATCCACTAATCAGTCTTATATATGTGGCAGTTTGTTGCCATTTTCTTGTGAAGAGCGATCACGAAATTTGCAACTCATTTCGATTGAATATAGCTTTCCGCAGCCGCTTAAACAATGTTATGAGAAATGTGCCAGTATTGAATTGAATTGACTTTATTCGCAACAGTATAAGCAATGTTGCGGGAGAACAGGGAAAGAAAACCACAGCACATCCACGTGGTGAATGATGATGAGTGGGGCGAAGCGAACTCGCGCTGCAGCACGGCGATGGCATTGGCGCGAGCGTGGTCCTTCTTGATGAACGATATTGTGACTAGATTGTTTGAGAACCACAATGTGTTGCACACACCGCAACTATGGCCGAAACTGTTATCAAGGAAGTCCCGCTGGAAGCGCGCGTCGGCGCCTTCGGGCAGAGCCCGCCTGATGCGTTTTGCAGCCACTTCACGTGCTCGCACAGCCTCGGGCTCTGCCTGCCGGTACGCGCGCTTTCTCGCCGCTTCCCGGTCCTTCACATTTTGAAGATCCGATTCGCGCCGCAGCCGTGCAGCTTCGGCCTCGCGGGCTCGAACGGCGGGGTCTTCGCGCCGCAGCCCTGCAGCTTGTCAAGCAGCTTCGGCCTCGCGGGCTCGAACGGCGGGGTCTTCTCGCCGCAGCCGTGCAGCTTGTCGAGCAGCTTCGGCTTCGCGGGCTCGAACGGCGGGATCTGCTTCGCGGCGTCGACGTGCAGCTTCGGCCTCGCGGGCTCTCACCTCAAGATTCTGTCTGCAAGCGCGCGCTGCCGCCGCCTTCCGTGCCCTCCGTTCCGCAGCCTTGTCTTCCATCTGGCGACTCCGAGCTAAAGAGAAAGCGTGCCAAGAGGGAGCCTCATGGCGCGTTACTTCTGAAATGTTGTCTTCGGGTGTCGTTGAAAACACGAGACGTAGTAAAGAAGAAAGAACGGCACACAGGCGAACACGCAACGAGAGTGTCACTCGTCAACGTCGTCTTCTTCTTCTACTGCATACCAGAACGCGCGCAGTAAAGAAGAAAGAATGCCACACAGGCGAACACGCACGAGAGTCTCACTCGTCAACGTCGTCGTCTTCTACTGCATACCAGAACGCGCGCTTCTCACGAGCTAGAGGTGGCTACTACAACGCTACAAACAAACGGACGATGGACAGACCCACGGCATAAGGAGCTTCGCCCCTAAAAGCTGAATAAGACAGCTAGAGAGTGCCCTGGCCACCTTGCACACACGTCAGCATAACGGTGGTTTCAACAAAAGAATAAAGCAAATTTATATATACAGCGCATTCTACATTGCTCCCTTGCAGTAATGCAGCATTCTTGCACATGTCAGACGCTCGTCGAACAAAAACATTTTTGATAAACACCAAAGCGATGTAACCATTTCACAGCAAGGCTTTGACAAAAACAAGTCTCTAAATCCATCGCCTAATGCAGCGCTAATGTCGTCCCTGTGCAGGTCTTGGTGTAGTTCTACATCCTGCGCTTAAAGGGACACTAAAGGCAAATAACAATTTATGTCAGGGTGAAAGCCCAATGTATGACAACTTCTAAAACGGCAATATTATCAACAGCAGTGCCCTACTTACCGAGAAATTAAGCTAAATGTATCACATGATGAGCGCCACGAGTGGGACATTTTCGAAGTGATCCCGATGACGTAGGGAAGTCGGCCTATAATAAATCACTAGTAATCAAACTAGCAGCAGTAAAAAAAGAACATTCCGAGCATCATAAGACGTAATAAAATGCTGTTTGTTCGTTTCCGCTTGATTCATGGAAAACAAAACCTCAGTGGCGTTGCCATGGGGAACGGCGCGCGTGGTTCAAAGGTTCCGTTTTCGCCGAACTGCGCCTCGTCCGTCTCAGTGGTAGTTTCGGGATCGCGTACTGCCGTGCGTGTTTTGCGCGCTCGTGAAAGTCGCTCTGACAGGAAGTTCGACAAAATGCCGCATGCGTGTGATACTGCCGGATGCCCGAATGGTGCACAACGCCAGCGCTGCAGCAAGGAAACCGGTGTGTCTTTTCACTGGGTGCCGCGGAATGAACCCTTACGCTCGAAGTGGCTTAGTGTCATGCCATTGCGCCAGTGTGCTAAACAGTCAAAACCTCTGCGTGTGTGCTCGCTGCACTTTCGTACTGAGGATTACGAGACCAACCGCAACTTGGTGAAGGCTTTGAATGTGCCCATCCGAGCAAGTCTTTGCCGCAGCGCCGTTGTTGCTACTGTGGGTCCCGCTACTTCCGCTCGGCTGCTACTAGTGTCGGCGGCCGCGCAGTAAAAGCGGGCAACGTTGGGCATGGCAGCAGTGACGTATGAGAGTCGTATTTTCGGGCGGGAGATTTGAAGCGCGTTAACGCGATGCGGACCACTAAAAACGTGATTTTATTTCAAAATAAGCACTTCCTTGGCACAAAAGCAGCGCTACGAGGTTTCTGGACCGCTATTTCAACAATCAACGTCGACTTAAGTGTCAACGTCGACTTTAGTGTCCCTTTAATGCTGCTCCATTACCGTGAAACCTGAGGAGGTGCCACCGCCTCGGCAGTCGTGCGCTCGCGCAAATTTACGTAAACTACTGCGCCTAATTTTTGGTTATTTCTGTAGTTCATATTATTTTACACTTTGTTAGTTTATTTCGCACTGGTTTTGAGCATTGCTAGCCTTGTTTTAGGCCACTTGGTGACCGTGAGGCGGCGGATGGATTACAAGCGGGGCCCTGGAAGTGAAAGTGAGTTTGTCGTAATGATTTTACGTCAAGAAAAACTCTCCGTTGTTATTTGAATGAAATTTGTGCGATAGTAAAGAGCTGTTCTTTAATAACTACATTTAGTAATGTTGCTAGTGTAACCATAGCGTGTGTTCGCCATAATAATGCGATGTTTTTTAATGTGCCGTTCTTCCGGTTTACGTGTATTGTATTTAGTTAAATTGGCCTGTAGTCCTGCTGAGGTTTGTAGAGCGTTATTTTCTTCACCAAACCAGATTTACACTGACGAGATAACTTATAATTGTAAATGGAATTTACTCGGATAATTCTGTGTCTTATAAAAAGCGGAATCTGCTAGTATCATGCATCCGTAGTTGAACTACGTTCTGGCACTGTATGTTTATTGAAAGGGTTTGCAGCGCAAGCACGGTAGTGCTGAAGGAAAGGTATAAAAGCGAGGAACGGAAAGCAAAGAAGGACGACACGAGCGCTGCCCTGTATGTTATATGAAACATGATGCGAAAATTTCAACGTATGCTTTTCAAAACATTTTGTGTTTACAAGCAATATTAACTTGTGTTCTTTCATGTTTTAAACGAACAATTGTGAAAGATGTTCAGCACGGAAAGTTCGAAGGTGCTGCAGCAATGCCACAGAAATCGAAATAACTTTGTCAAATTTACAAACATGCGTTACATGCTTATGTTACATTCACTTTTGCTCACGTTGAGCGCAATATAATGTGGCTACGGACAGCGTGGTTATTCTTTCAGCCTCAATGCAAGAAGAGAGCCCTAAAAAAAGAAAAGAATGTAGACAGCTAGGCACGCGGTCTCAAAACTAAAGTGGTAATGAACCTGATTACGAAAACGGAATGAACTGAATGTATGATATGTCATAACTGCAATAGATGGGAATAGAAAATCGATTCGAACAGCGGGCTGAAATCACTGTTAGCAAAAATCAAATGTAGTTAAAATGTGGAACAAATCGTGCGAAAACCACTAATTGCCGCGACAGAACCGTTGGCACCCGTTTCCCCGTCTCTCCCGTCCCCGTTCCGTGGCGCCCCAGCTGCTGCAACTGCAACTACGGCCGTCACGCGCTCTCCCACAGAAAGCCACCTGACGCGGCAGGCCGTATTGTGTACTAAAGAAATAGTCCCGCGCATGCACTCGGCGATGTTCTCCGAAGGCGGAGTCGCCGGCTCATGACGTCAGCCTGGAGTGCGCGCCTATTGGTGCAGGCTTGTGTGCATCCGCCTTTGAGGAGGAATCGCCGCGGACTTCTAAAGTTGTATCCGACATTGTGAAGGAAAAAACAGCGCTACAAATGAACGAGGACTAAGGAAGAAAACACGACACAGGCGCTGACTCGCAACTGTACTTTATTGGAAAACACACGAACACATATATACAGCAGCTCACTCGGTCACATGACCCTCCATATCGTCTGCGCAGCGGAGCAAACCAGATCTACACAACTAACAACTAATGACGAATCTATACATTTGTAAGAACATCCGATCAAAAAAAAGAAAAATAAGAAAGAACAACCCATCTATATAAAAACCTGCATATATTCCGCAAAAAAAAAATAAATGAACGCTATTAACGCGGCAGCATTGAATCCGGGTATCTAGCTTCTTTCTCACCAAGGGCAACCGGCGGTTTGCTCACGCACCCTTCCCCTTCCCTTTCAATGTAAAATGCTTCCATCACCTCCCTAGTGCACTTGTCCCGATGGCCAAACAAATACGTGGTTTCCTGCGCCATGGGCTGGCAGCCACACTCTCTACAGTGAGCCGGCAAATGTAAGCCTCGGGAAGCCGTTAACGATGATAGGTGTTCCTTTAGTGTAACATTAACGCACCGCCCGGATTGTCCTATATACACCCTCCCGCATGATAATGGCAACCTATAAACAACACAAGACTTACAATGAACATATCTATTCTTCTTCCTGTCCGGACAGAAAATACATGTTTTGCGCAACACCGAAGTTCTTGCATGCAAGCGGGGGCAAATTGAGGACATCTTGTTGGGAGCAGACATTACAACACGCACCCCATACCTACTCGCCGCATTCTTCAATCCATAAGAAAAGTTATGCACGTAGGGGACCACAACCGGTCTCTTTTCATTGCGCAGGCTTTCTTTTTTCCTACGTGTGTGATACCCTCCTTTGACCCACTTGATTAGATTTTGGAAGCTTCTTAAGATTTCCGCATCAGGGTAGCCCGCCGACTTAAGCCTTTCAACTTGACTCATGAAACTTTCTTTTAACGCACGCGCGCACGTTTTCTGGAGCGCTGCTCGCAACGCATCATAAATAATGCCGGACGTAACTATCTTGGAATGACCTGGGGTAAACGGCAAGATACCCTTTATGGATCGGGGCTTGTAGAGCCAACACAAATGTTCCTCATGAAAACGCAGTCTGATATCGAGGAACTGAAGCTCTCTTTTTTCCGGCAACTCGAAGGTGAACTTCAACCCATGACCAGAATTCTTAAACAAGGATAAGATATCTGCAGTCTTGCTAGGCTGATTGTCGGTTTTACTGATGATCAATTTGATTACTGATGACCATTTGTAGCGCTGTTTTTTACTTCACAATGATGAATCACCAACTAGCCCAAGTTTCTCTTCTAGTGCAGTTTATTTCTTGTGCATCGGGCTGTGCTCTCCATCCGAACTTTCTTCATGAAGACCTGGCCACATTGGCTTCTACCATAGCCGTCTGTATATGCATATATCGACGGTCGTGACACGTGGTGTGCAGTAGCATAAGCGCCCTTTGCGTCGCGTCTCCCCTCTAGCACTCCTGTGCGCAAAGTGTTGCTATGAAGTAGGTCAACCGGAGAGTTGGCGCTTCTGTATACCTTACCACGTGTGATGCACGCGGTGCTGCATCGTGTGTTCGCGCACACGGCATTACCAGGGGGATGAAACTTCGCGGTTTCAGGGGCGAAGTTCCTTAAAGCGGCACCCGTTCGTCCCCGTCGTATTGCGTAACCAGTCTTAACGCTAGTACCAGATCATGACCTCCAAGGTGGTGCCGGTGGGAGGTTTCTCCTGTGCGTTGTTGAACAATAAAAAATTCGCAGTGTGCGCGTTAACTAAAAGCCGAATTCTTCTGTCTCTCATTCCCCATTAGCAGCCATTGGCAGGTTCCAGTAGGAAACGTTAGTAGAAGTAGAAGTGTAGGTGTTAGCTAAACGCCGACTTCTGTCTCTCATTCCCATTAGCAGGCATTGTTTACCTTCAAGGTAGTGCCTGGTGAGATTTCTCCTGTGCGTGATTAAACAATAACAATTTTGTTCAAAACGCCGTTGATTGATGAAATAAACCAACGAAAGACGCCAGATGTTTTCTAAAAGCAAAACGAAAAGACGCCAGATGTTTCTAAAGCGAAACGAAAAGACGCCAGCTGCTTAACGAAAGACGCCAGATGTTTCTCCTCTCCTACGATTTCTCCTCTCCTACGTGTGTGCGATTTCTCCTGTGCGTGATTAAAAAATGAAAATTCACAGCGTACATGTAAAATTAAAGTGAGCTGCAAGTCGTCATAACTCATCGAACCTTTAGTATAAACGCGCCCGATCTCACGTCGGTGATGATGTACTGGGCAGAATTCACGGAAGATTCACGGTTTACCGATGAACCTCCGCAGCTTCGCCCACTCATCATCATTCACTCCGTGGATATGCTGTGATTTTTTTCTGTCTCGTGACCGCAGCGATCCTAATGTTTGAGGGCTGTACTACCTACGAGCATAAATGGACGTTGTTGTTCCATTTTATATTTATTACCAGGTTTCTTATTAACTTCACAGTCTTTAATACGCTAGTGAACCTAAAGATTGCAGTTCGAGATTGCGAATATAGGAGCGCCAACTGGTGTGGAAAACGGGAACTGCGCTGTCCTATCTCTCACGGCGAAAAACGGGCGTGTCTTGTCGTGCGCCCATGTATGCTACGGCCTTCGGTGTCCCAAAGGCCGCTGTTAACACCGTAAAGTTTGTTTCAGCGAAACCCTTGCAAGCTTCAGCGAAACAGACGCATGAATGGATTCGCGCCGTCATCCCAAATTGTGCTGTGCTGAGTGGTGTTCAAATTCTTCATGCCACGCCGGCATGAAATTCTTTCGGATCCCGGCGGACGAAAAGTACGATCTGTGAACTTGTTATAGTTATTACTGTTTTTCTTTTGTCTTCGTATAGATTGTATATTGCCACGTGCGTTTCTTATTATCACTTTTGCTGTATTCGGTTTTCACCCACAAAGACTGTCAGCAACGCTCAGCGCAAACCGCGCCTCATTGTTCGAGAAGCTTCCCGATTATTGTAGATCGTTTTGTTAAGATGGGCGCAAGACGCGAACACTCGAGTGTATTCTAGAGTTTGCGCGGCAACCAGCGATAACGCTGGAATATCGACGGCACATGTATAAATGCCGACGCGCTTCACCGCTTGTCAGTTGATCGACGGTCGACGTTCTATTCGCCGCTATCAGTGTATTTCTGTAGTTTGACTTTCAGTTTCCCGGCCACAAGTTCGGCCAAATAAACACTTTCATCTCTGACGCGCTGACTGCTCCCTTCGTCGACGTCACGACCGCTATGCACTGGCCTGATACCTAGTTATTAGCATGTGAGCATGTGCGGTACACTTTTGTATGCGACTAAAAACGTAAAGTTTTCAAGTTGTGTGTGTACTGTATTAATGGTACGTTTAGGCAATAAAAAATTCAAACAAGCTCTGCTCTTTATTCTCGTCTAATCTATGTGTACACGTAAACAAGAACAAAGTCTTACTTGAATAAATGGTGCGAGAATAGGTGGATGGGCAAACCTTCATCAACCAGAACGCAACGATTGCCGTTTTCATCATGTGGCGGGTTGCACAACGGGAAGAGAGTCGCGCGCTCGCCATCTGAATACCTTCCGCTCGCTCAATTTGGCTTGCTGGTCATCCCAATTGAACTTGACGGTAAATTGCACCCCCCCCCCCCCCCCGCCACTAGGATCCTCAGTCCTCATCAAGATGGTGTCCCCCAGTGCGTGTCTGCAATGCGCCGCCATATTTTTGTACCGCCCCCAAACACCAGGCGTTTGTCCGGCGCTGCGAGCGCATATCGCGTTCCATGGATGGTATAGGAAGTTTCACTCCCCTGGCATTACGATGGTTGCGGCCGTGGTGCAACGCTAACAGCGCGGCCGTGCATCGCATGCACAGCAGCAGCTCTTGCAACGCCGCTTGTGTTCCAGAGCAGCCGTGATAGGAATACGTGTTTTGGGCAAGTCCAAATGGCCACGACTGCATTGGAACGCTGCCGTAGCGTTCAAGCGCGGCCGTGAATGAAGTTGTCGTCGCGCCGGATCCACACGGCTTAACCTGAAAAAGAAAGAAATAACCAAGAAACACCTAGTGCAAACTTCGCCGAAATTTGAGGAACGTAGCGACAGCTTCACTGTCCTACAGTTTTCGTGGTGTGGAACTGGCTGGAATTTTTCATGTTCGTGGAAACTCCGAAGTGCCCTTTCTTTCCACACCTTCACTTTTATGTTCACATATTGAGCGAGCGCGCGCTCAATATGTTACATATGGTTATGGTAGGTTTTAGAAAGCGGACGGTCGCCAATGGAACTACGGACAAAGCAGCGCAAAAGCTGCTTCGCATGTAAAAATTACACCATCTCGCGCTAAAGGGAACCATGTTTGGATGCGAAGCAGCGGGGAGATGGTTCGCTTGAGCTGGAGATGGTGTAATTTTTTTTCTTGCGTTCTCGAGCCTGTGCCTTTCTCTGGCGTACAATCAGCACTGTCTTCCAGTCTCCACCCAGCTCTCGCTGCGTGGAAATGCCGGCGTCCGAGGTATTCGACTCCCGCAAAGTTGCAAGATCGTGTGCGTCTGCCTTTCTGCAGTTCATGTCATTAGTGTCGTCGTGGCAGTCTTCACCGAGGGAAGAAGAGCATGTGCGCCCCGCGTCTAGAGCCACAGAAGGAGATACGGCCATCGGCCGCTCGTGCAACGTCAAGACGCCGGAGGCGTTGCTGCTGCCTACTCGTCGAAGGAGGAAGGAGAGCACGAGCGCCCCGCGTCTAGATCCACAGAAGCAGAGGCGGTTATCGGCCGCTCGTGCCACGTCAAGACGCCGGAGTTGTCGCTCCTGCCTACTCGTCGCAGGAGAGAACGAGGCGCGCGAGAGGGGGAGTGGAAGAGGAGACGGGGAGAGGGGGAGCGGGAGTGGAGAGAAGCTGTGTGGAGAGGGTTTGGGCATGCGCAGTACGGGTGGTCACGCCGCAGCATTTCTTTCCTCCATGCGCCGCACACCACCACCGGATTGAACTCCGCCATAAGATGCTTCGCATCTAAAAGATGGCTGATCCCTCCGTCATCAGAATCGGTATAACACGAATGTGAAAGGGCGCCAAACCACCCGAGGTCGAAATTTATGGCATCTTCGACAAATCGCACTGGTGCGCACCGGGGCGCCCTGGTGCGCCGTTTCGTCCAATCGTCGTAGCGCCTGGGTGCCCCGGTGCGCACCGGTGCGATTTGTCGAAGATGGCATTAGTTGTGGCGTTGCAATTGTGCACGAGACTACAGCGAACGCTGGCGGAGTTGCACGCGCGTTCTCGTTTTGCTCTTTCCTTCGCTAGGCTGCCTTCGTCGGCTCGTCTATCCCCCTCTCTGAGTGCCCTTCGTCAGCGTCCGAGATGGAAACGCAAGAAGCGCGCGCATCTGCTAGCATAAAACAGGTTCTTGTTCGCCCACTGACAGCGTCTCCTGCTCGCGACGTCACCTAATCATAAAGGTGACGTCACGGCGGCTGTTGTCGACACAGCAAAGGCACGCAGAGGAGCAGGCGAGCGTCTGTTGGTAGTTTAATGGCCCTTGAAACGTGTCGTCACAGAAGTAGGTTATTGTTTATAGTGCGTCGTTATATGAGAGCTTGTACAATGTCTACTGTTGTTGGACAGATGTAGCACCGCTTGATGAGGACCCATCGCACTCACGTTGAAGCCTAGTGGCACATCTCCGTACCGATGACGAACATCCATGATTATGATTAGGTGTGTGCTCCTTCTTCGTCGTCGTCTTTTACTGCGCTGTTTCTTGTTTCACCATGCTTTACCAACTAGCCAACAAGCTGACCTTATCATGATTTAACCCTTGCGGTAGCTGAAGTTCTTAAAGGACCCTTAAACCACCCAGAGGTCGAAATTTAGTTGTGGCGTTGCAGTTGTGCCCGAGTCTACAGCGAACGCTGGCGGAGTTGCACGCACTTTCTCGTTTCGCTCTTTCCTTCCCTAGGCTGCGTTCGTCGGCTCGTCTGTCCACCTCTCCGAGTGCCCTTCCTCAGCGTCCGAGGTGGAAACGCAAGAAGCGCGCGCATCTGATAGCAGAAAACAGGCTCTTGTTCGCCCACTGACAGCGTCTCTTGCTCGCGACGTGGCTGTTGGCGCAGAGCAAAGGCACGGAGAGGAGCAGGCGAGCGTCTGTTGGTGGTTTAGTGGGCCTTTAACATATACGTGGACATCGCATATGGTGAAACCCGCGCAAAGATGGCATCAACAAACACATAATAAACGCTGATACTCGATAAGCATTCCTACAAGGCGTCGTGAAATGCGAAGTGAAACGTTACGCGCGCCGTGTCTTCCCTCTAGCCTGGCCGTTACTTCTCGCAGGGCGAGCAGAGAACGCGGTGCGACAGCAAGGCAAGCGTCGGAGAGGTATTTTTCGATATCGATGGATGCTATGAGCGAGGCTCGGGCTAAAGACGCCACCTGACGGTGTGTCAAAGCGTTGACGAAATTAAACTTGTATTGAAAACCCGCCAAATGGGACGGTCGTAGCAACGGCTTGTTTTTTTTTTTCCGAGCCTGGTGGCATACGTGTCACCGCCCCGTTATAAAGGGGACGCTCATAGCATCCATCCATCCATCCATCCATCCAAGAGCACTGCGAGAGGAAAGTGTGAAAGATAAAACGCGCGTTCACGTAGCCTCCGTAATGTGTTTGGCGGTAGCTCAACAGAGCGATACCGAATTCCAGGGGGGTCTAAGGGAGGAGGAATAAACGTTTATTGCACGAAACGGTCTCGCGGCGCTAGTCCCGCGTCTACCCTAGGTGGGAGATCTCCTCATTCCAGGAACCTTCTGGCCTTCGCTGCCTCTTTGGCCCTGGCGACGAGACGTCGTTGTTGGTCGAGGTCCTCTGAGGCGAGCTTGGCCTCCCACGTTTCGAGAAGGTCCTCGTTTTCTTGAGCAGCGTTACAGGCATTCGGCGAAGGCGTTGTGTCTGTAAGGGGAAATCTTTTTAACACGAAAGTGTTTTATGCCAGGGTCCACCAAGATTTCAGTGACGTATTTTTGTCAAGGAAATGACGTCGAAAAAACTTACACGATCAGATGGCAAAGAAAAAAGGTTCCGTCAACGGGCATCGAGCCCACGACCTCTCAGTCCGCAACAACAGATGCCGGGCACGCTATCCACTGCGCCACGGTCGCGGACTCTAGAGGCTTTACAAACGCGCTTTTTATATCTACCGCTCTCCCGGTCGGTGGGAGAGCGGTAGCAGCGGTAGTGCGCCGAATGGGACACGTCCGTCCCATTCGGCGCGTTTTCAATAGAAGTTCAATTTTGTCAATGCCTTAACACCCCGCGAGGTGGCGATCTTAGCCCAAGCGTCGTAAAAGCGTCCGCCTCGCTCATAGCATCACGCTAATCCAAACCAAAAATAGCTCTGTGACGCGCGCCTGCCTCACCTGGCTGTAACACCGCTTTCCCCGCTCCCGCGCTCGCCCCGACAAAAATCGCGGACGGGCTACCGGAGCGGCACGACGCGCTTTGCGTTTCCCTCTAGTCCGGCCGTGGTGTTCAATCACATTTTAACATGCCGCGGGATGGTGACCAAGTTCTGTGTCCAACATGCGACGCTCTTCTGGCTATCACACCTCGTTCTCTGATTACGCTTTCACCGTTAACTACTACAGCTACCACAAGGGTTTGTTTAATCATTTAAGAGGGCTCACCAGCTCCAAAGCAACTCAGATTTGAACTTTTTGTGTCCATAGATGGCAGCACTTACACACCACAAAAAGGAGGTAAGTTAGAGTACACTCTAGGCGTGTAAATCTCACCAGGTCATGAAAGCTTGCGAAAAGGTCATTCCGCGCGCGAAAAGTAGTGCTGTTTGAAAGTTGCCCGGGAATGCCTCAAAAAAGGGTGAACGCTGCTATGTTTTCCGCCAGCATAGCCGTAGCAAATGCGATGGAGGGGTTTTGCCGCTTTGTCCTCCCCGTACCGTTGTGGTGTAAGCCATTCCCTCCAACTTCTCCGTATCGCTACACCGCTCCCGCAGTAACCCAAACAATGGGTAGTGACCTCTCTTCACAGTTCTCTGCCGCTTTTTGTCAGAGGCTATGGAATACGTAGCTTGCATTGACGTCACTGTAGGCGCCATCTTCGTGAACAAACAGGTTGAGACGCAGGGTGAACTCTTGCTCGAACGCGCGGAGCAAGAAACGCTGACATCAGATTAGTTCCGTTGCCCCTCCAATCCTTTTCTAGGGGAGCGCTTATGGGTGTCACCACGTGTTCTTAGCCTCACAGTGGCATTACCCCCGTATTCAGAAACGCTCCTCGACTTGAACTTGACTTGCCACCGCCTTGGAGAGCGCGTTCGAAACGCGCTTGCGCTGCCTTGGCACAGCCTAAACGCAGCGCGTTCCAAACGCGTTCAAGGCGGTGGCAAGTCAAGTTCAAGTGAAGGAGCGTTTCTGAATACGGGGGTTAGACTTCTGTAGGCACAAGCTGACATTCGTAGACCTCGATACTTTTGCGACCTCTTTGTTCGCAGTGCTGCGTAGTAGCAGCACGCGATACCGACGTTGTTCCCAGTGTGCACGAATCCAGCAAGCAAGAAATACCATCGAAGAACTTCAAGTACGGCAAACGTAAACGGCCAGCGTCAACGATTGCAAACGTCAGAAAGATGCAAACTCTAGATAATGCATCTTCTTCTCACTGTGGCGGTGATCTCAGAGATTTATATGAAGATTCTTCGCCGCCAACGGTGAACACGCACAGCCCTAGGACGGCACAGTTTTGTGCCGACGATGAAGCCCTCACTGAAGAAGCGGAGGCGTCAGGAAGTTCCTTGTCATCCTCATTGATGAGTGCAACGGGAGCATGCGAGCAACACTCCACAGACAAGAATATCAGAGTAGAGGCTGACATTCAAGGACGCCGGATTGTTGAAATTCAGCACCTCTTGAGCAGCTTGCAAAAGGTGGCCCTCCATGTTCCTTTCCAATGCACTCTGGCGGATATGGACTGTATATCTGAAAGAAGGCAAGGTCTTCGAAGCTCCCTGACTCTTGTATGCAGGATGTGCCGAAGAAAAGATGTCATACATACAAATACGCCACCTGAAGTTCAAACCTCAAGCGGCTGCTGTGACATCAACACAGCTGCAGTGTATGGAACAATGTCCATTGGCTGCGGTTTTTCAAACCTCATCGAACTGTTTGCATCCATGGATATTCCGGGAATGTCATCGGACACTTACGCAAAAATACAAGAGAACGTTGGAGACTATCAACCAAGCCGCCTGGGATGAAATGAAGAAGGCTGGTGCAGAAGAAGCAAGGCTGCCAAGAGAATGTGGCGAAATAGACAATGATGGCGTACCCACGATAACAGTCGTCGCCTATGGTGCTTGGTCGAAGAGATCGTACAAGAACAAGTATGATGCTTTCTCAGGCGTGGTGAGTGCACAAATTTATTGAACCATATTAATTTAAAAAAGCGCTCCTTTTAGTAAATAAACGATATTATAATAGCTCGCAAATAGGACCCCGTCAAGCATAAAACTGCTCAGATCAGGAAAACATGCATATCCTGTCGATTAATTTTAGTGTCCTTATGCATAACGTAGACAAACTGGTTAGTGCGTAACAAAGAACTTACCTTTCATTTCCGCTGTAGCATATAAGAAGGTGTTGGCCGAATTTTTTTTTTCTTTTTGACAAGGAAAACTTCATCGAGTTCGGCAAGGCGATGATTTTTCCTGTTTATTAGCGCATATGTCTATCTGACAAGATTGTATATGCAGTGGAGCAAATTACGCATTCCCTCTTCCGAATGACGCAGAAATAGAGAATTGCCAGGAATATCTGTCATGTTGCACAAAATGCTGGCTCATTAGCCAGGAGCGCCATTATCTTGACCATAGCGCACACATATAGCACTGAAACTTGCTGTGCTCGTATTGCCTATAGCGTAAGCGAATTCAGCTAGAACTATAAATACTAAACAGCGCTGCCATCGATGATATAGGTGTCTGATGACGCACTGGTGTATGGGAAATGGCATGGAACTGAATAATTATATTGCTTTTGTTTATTATAAGTAAACAACTATTTTGAGAGTTTGGCATCTCACTTCGAGTATTACGAACATACGCGAAAACAAGTGCAACTGCTATGAAAATATTTTAAGTGAAGCAGAGGTCTCCACCAAATGGCACTTTAGCAAGAACTCTATCTTATCTCTGAAATGCTTATCTGATGTAGTGATTGGCTGTGCACTGAGTAGAGCAATTTCATGGCTGATATTTGTATTGCTGTTTCAGGCTGCTATCATTGGACACAGAACTGGAAAAGTCCTCTACATCGACGTGAAAAACAAGGTGTGTGCAATGTGTGCTCGCACTCCGCAAGGTGCTACTGCGAAGCCACATCAATGCGAGAAGAACTGGCATGGCAGCTCAACCAGCATGGAACAAAGTATTATCGTTGAAGGCTTCAAGAAAAGCGTTGAGCTGCATGGCATAAAGTAGACAAGACTTATTGCTGATGGAGATTCAAGCACCTACCGGTCCATCATAGCAGCAGCACCATATGGAAGCCAGCAAGTTGAAAAAATCGAGTGCAGGAACCACATTCTTCGGAATTACGCAGGAAAAATTAGAGAGATCGCTCAAAAGAAGCGAGCGGAAAAGGTTTCAAAAAATCTTAAAAACTCTATTCTTCAAGCGGCTGTACGACTGCGGCATGGCGTTGCAACAGCGATTAAAGTCAGAGGCTCGGAAGATACCCCATTCTCAGAAAAAATCGAGCACCTCATTCAAGATATAGAGAACGGCCCAAACCATGTGTTTGGAGACCATAGTAACTGCGCTGACTGCTTCTGTTCTGGAAGCAAAGCCGGGGAAGAAAACGTGTTTCCTGCAATCGTTCAAACTGGCATATATGAGGAAATTCGTGTTGCCATGAATATGGTAGCCGCAAACGCTGCAAGCCTCATAATGGACGTAGATAACAATGATGCCGAGCACTAAAACTCCGTTGTGGCAAAGTTCGTTGGTGGAAAACGCATAAACTATTCGATGAAAGGGTCCTACAAAACAAGGTGTCTTGCTGCTTCTTTATCGGTGAACTGCAAAGGGACTTATCATGAAAAAATTGCCCGCAGAATTTCCGGCGGGAAGCTCGGAAAATGTACAGCTTCATTCGTAAAAGCGTCAGTTGCTCGAAGAAAATCAAAGCGAAAGCTGCCGAAGAAGGCACCATCAACCACACCACGCTCCCAGCGCCGAGTCAAAGAGCATCATCCTGGTGCTGATGTTGACTACGGTCTGCCAGACATGGAGCCTGGAGCTTTGGCAACTGCTTCTGAGAACTTCGTAAAATCGCTTTCGCTATCAGTTACAAGCATCGAAGACCTGCAGAGAGCAACATCCAAGCAGAGTGGATCTAGTCTGTGGAAACAGGAAAGGCGGAAGAGGTTGACAGCATCAGTTTTTGGCGCTATTTGTAAAATGAAACCAACGACTGGATGCGGACGCACAGTTGGAGACATCTTGTACAAGGAAATTAGTTCCGAAGCCATCAGGTACGGACGGGACCACGAGTGCGTTGCCCTGAGGCAGCTTCAAAAGGAGTGCAACGTTGTTGTAAAACAGTGCGGCTTGTTCGTAGACCAGGAAAACCCCTTCCTTGGAGCTAGTCCGGACGGTCTGATTCGGCAGGACGTCCTCGTGGAAGTGAAGTGTCCAAACTCAGCGAGGGACCTTACTCCACTAGAAGGAGTCCGAGCCAAAAAAATAACATACTGTACGGAAAACGAGGACGGAAAATTGAAGCTTAAGTCCAATAGTAACTATTGGTATCAAGTGCAAGGTCAGATTAATATATCTCGTCGTCAGAAATGCCTTTTCGTGGTGTGGACAAAAAACGGCATAAGCATTGAGGCAATATCCAAAGATGAAGTCTTTTGGAAGAATGAGATGTTGCCCCGGCTCAAAACATTTTACATGCACTGCATGCTACCAGAGCTCGTGGACCCAAGGAGGAGCCACGGCCTTCCAATTCGCGAGCCTGATCATATCACGGAGGCGCAAAAGAACCGTTTACTCAAGCAGGCTTTGAAGAAGACGTCTAGAAATGGAGACTGCCAATAAATCACCAAGCAATCCTGTTCTGACAATGCTCTAGCGCGCCTGTTGAAATTGCGACGCACGTCAGGAGTCGTACGTGTTTCCTCACACCAATGCTGTTGTTTAGGGTTGCCAATGCCGCTTATTGTTGGTCGATAACTGTGTCGTCGAGTGTTGAAGTAAAATATATGTTGGTGAATCAACAACTTTAATCATGCTCTTGCAAACGTGCCTTCAACCGAATGGAGACTACCCTGGAGACAATGTTAAAAAAGCAATCATGTGCTTTCGTTCATAGTTGCGCATATATTTGCTGTACAAGGTAATTAGGTTGTTTTTGAAACTCCTCTTTGTATTTGAGTGACACGTTTTTTTTATTATAATGAAAATATTTTCAAGAATGGGAAAATTTATTATGTTTCCGCTTCTTTTGGGCTTCCTTTGTGATGAGTATTTGCTTGTTTGCCCAGTAGCATCTGGAAACACTGTTTATGCTGATGCACAGGTGCACTGCATGAGGTGATAATTTCAATACATTTTCCACTGCGTGTAGAAGTTACTCGCCAGCACCGATCTCAGCGAATCTTTCTCGCTTATTCTTTCACTTCAACATACAGCACTGCACGAGATTGGGCTTACCTGAAAGCCCGAGCACTCGAAAGCCCCAGGGTACACTGTGATGAAAAGCGGGCACAGCAACGTTGGAGTAGGGCGTAATATGTGTGTTTTCATTAAACTTCCTGAATGAAATGTAAAAAAATGGCATTAACAAAGTACTAGATTTATTATTTCTACGCAGAACCATCTTATCCCGATTCACAACGGACTATGCCGTAAAAAGCAACTTTCGTAAAAAAAAATTTTTTTCGGGCACGGCTTACGTTGTTTTCTCTCGGGGACACTTTGATCTGCTTCTGTGCCATCTAGACAACTTAGGTGATAAGATAGAATAGCTACTTTGAGAACAACAGTTGTAAAAAATTTCAAAATAAAAGGTTTGTACGCTTCTGCTTATTTATTATATTTGTTATATTGTGCGCTTCTCCCAGTTTTATATATTACATACAGCATGGTTTAGGCTAGCGTTTGGAAATTTAAGATGGCAAACGGAAAAAAAATTCCGTTACATACAAGCGAGGATAATGTTTGCCACGAGAACAAATTGAAGTATAATGTTT
Source organism: Rhipicephalus sanguineus (assembly GCF_013339695.2). Lineage (NCBI taxonomy): Eukaryota > Metazoa > Arthropoda > Arachnida > Ixodida > Ixodidae > Rhipicephalus > Rhipicephalus sanguineus. The sequence continues at coordinate 175,711,746 of NC_051179.1, read as the reverse complement.
AAAAATTACATCGAAGGTGGTCGAACGCGAAGACGGGGTCACTTCCCAGCACCATCTCCCCGAGTTGCCACGTTGTGAAAGGCATGTGTCGAGTCATACACTTGACAGTGGCCGCTCAACATCAAATAATGTTTTCTTTCCAATGAACAAAGCTTGTTCTGATCTACGCATGCGTATCTGGCGCCTTGAAGGAGCAGTTCGCGGCAGCCGATCTAGCTATTACATCCTAAAATCCAGATTTGCCTCCTTGCCTGTGGCATTTCTAAACAGCCACGATGTCGCGCATCTGCGTATTCCTGACCGACAGAACTGAGCTAAAGCACACGAGCCTCTTGGCTAGTCTCTGCTGCAGAAGCCGCCACTGTCCCCCTTGCAACAGCAGTAAATTCCTGTGAGCGCTCAATAGGACGATTAGCTATGGACAAGGGGCAGTTTTCTGAACACCAAGGACCTTTGCAATAGAGTGAACTTGGGCGTGTTGGTTAAGCATGATGAACCACACAGCGCGAGTAAACAACGGGGACACAGGAAGGGAACACACACAGCGCTGTGTGTTCGACCTCTCGGCTCAGTGCTGCTAGCCCAAACGCTGTCGCAATGCCGACGCCGAAAAAACGCTGTTTTGTGTTTGGGTCACACACCTGCATTAGCCTCGCATTCCACTCCATTGTCGCGGGGAACACGCTCGGGAGAAAAAGAGGCAGCACAGCCCCCCTCCACAAAAAACGATACAAAAAAAAAAAAACCGAAGCCTGTTTCAAGCTGACTCAGCAAGTCCCTTACCTTTCTACGCAGCGCACGAATACAGCCATATGAGAGGCTGGTGGTAGAGTGTAGGATCGCGGAATATAGGCGATACCAGGGGGAGCCACGTCGCGCCTCTTAAATTTGGCGCGAATTTTAAATCCAGACTGAAAGTACACACAGCACTTTCAAAGCCTGTTAAATGGAAACCAGAAGCTTGACATGCATGACAATTATACCATAAAAAATAAGGAAAGAAAAAGGGAGGAAATGTTGCGGAAGAAATTTAGATAACTAAGCTATTTTCTTCCGGAGACAACATGAAAGAGCGAGACGTTAAAATGTGCAATTTTTATGGATGTTTGCCTCTGGTTTGTAAAAAAATGAAAGCCTGAGGAAAATATCTGTCTGCAACATTTCCTCGATATACTAAAAATGAATGCAGTGCCGAAAACCCCTTGTAAATCTGACCAAATTTGGGCACGCTAGGGCTTCTCAAAATGCGCACGTATTCTCTATGGGAGCTCGCTGACGTTAGTCGTCGGGATGGAGATGTACCAACAATCATCAAAGTGGGTGCATCCGCGTTAAACGGTGCTATAGCTGCCAGACATCAATATACATTGTACAAACTCTCATATATAAATGTACAGTAAACATTCAGTTACTTTGGTAAGGGCACGCTTTACTTTCGTGTTATTCCGTTTCCTATGACGGAGGGATCAAGCATCTTTTAGATGGTACGCTGCAGTACGTCCCATAAAAACACGGCGTCCGAGCAGTCGAGGAACATATGATCTATCGTTTCTACTTTTCTGCATATTAAGCAATCGGTTCCCCATGGCACAACCATGCGCCTTTCCTCCAGCCAGGGTTTGACTGGAAGTGTACCTGAATGTAGTGAAAGAAGAATGTTTTCATTCCTGCAGGTACCATCATTCTTTTGACACTTTTTAGTACATTCTTCCATCGACCCCCAGGGCACATGGTTCCATACAGCGGTACAGGTAGTACAACGTCACAAAGGTCTTTGTACAATTTCTTCCGTGCCACAGTGGAAAAATAATCGAGCGGACGAACAATTACTAGCTAAAACTGCTTCTTTTAGAAATCCATGTAAGCTTCCAGGCAAATATTTCGCAGATACAACAATGTTTGGCAAACGTTTGCACAGGCGAAGCAGGCACACGGTGCGCATAAAAGGGTCCTGTACATTGCGTAAGAACAGAAAGCGATTGACAATCTGGCGCAAAAAGAGGTGTATCAATCCCAGCCCGCCATTTCTAACTCGCAAGAACAAGTTAGTCCGACTTGACCTTTCCCATGTTGACCCCCAAACGAACACTGCAAGGACACGGTGAAAAATTTGGATGTTATTTCTCGGACAGTGAAGAACCTGAAGCACATACAAAATCTTACTGACCAAAAATAAGTTACAGACAGTTGCTCTAGAAAGTATTGAGCATTTCCATCCATTCCATTTGTTCGTCCTATCACGCAACTCAGCAGCCTGTTCCTGTCAGTATGGATCACTGTCCTTGTAGTGATGTAAGGGCGCCCCGAGATATTTCACGGGTTTGTTAACGAAGGAGATGTTAACAAAAATCTCTCTGTTGAAAGTGATGACGGGACACCGTTTGATCTAATAATGTTGGTTACACTCCACAGCAAATGGAAGTGGCCTTGAGGAAGCATTCGTGCTGTTATCCCGCCTCTCACTTGTAAATACCACACTCTAAGCCGCAAAGGTGCGAAATGGGAGTAAGTGCTGCATTTCGTCCCCGCAACCGGTAGTTCGTCCCCGCAAGGATTAACTGCAAGACGAGGGTGCCGTGTGCAAAGTGAGGGAGGAACTGTTAGACCACAGGGAGCAACGTTTACTCCCATGGAACTTTCCGGCGCAGTGGCGACCTCGAACGAATGGTCAGCATGCGCGTATTCAAAGAGTCCGCTAAAGAAATGAACTGTTAACAGTTTATTTAAGTGTAAAAGGTCTTGTCAACTACGGCAACTGCGGCAGAAGTAAAGTAATATCGTTCATATGGCATAATAACAAACAAATGTGAAAAAGCTTTCACACACACACACACACACAAAAAAAAAATGTGCCCGCGCCCAAGCTGTATCAATGCGCGGCGTGGTGTTCTCGTCGTATGCACGGCAAGCTAGGACTCGGCGGTTTTGCGGTGTGTTGTGGATGTGTTCTAGTTTCGTGGTTGCGATTGCTGTCACTTGTGGTGCACTGAGTCATCTTCGCGTTGTGGTAAACGTGATCTGCTACTGGAATGAAGTGCTACCCTATCGAAATGCTACGCGCCGACTGGGACATCGCCTGAGAGGTGAGTGTAAACAAGACTGCCATCACTCCGCGTGATTTTACCTGTGTGCAGTTGATATGTAACGATCACCGCTTGTTTAACATTCACGTTCTGCGCGAACAAAACACGCATGATTGATGAGCTCGCGCGATACAGCGTCGCGAGTGCGCCCCGCCTGCTATAGAATTACAATCTTGATGGTTGGGCCATCGAAACATGGTAACCTCGGTGAAGGCTCAACATTAGCTGTAGCAAGTACAGCTGTTCAAAAATAGCTTTGTTTTCAGTGCTGCCCAAATAAGCGTTGTTTATCAGAAATATTCGCGCCTTTTTAAAAGAAAATTCACGTAAACTCCGCACAATATCTTCTATAGCAATGTAAACAAGTCATTTGGGAAGATTGGCTGTTAAAATAGTATGTCTAGCTAAAGGCTTAGCACCGCCAACACGGGCAGTCGGCGACGGCATCGGCGATTTCGCTCGTTTGTAGCGATGCTAGGAATCATTTATTTTTATATCTCTCAAATGAAGAGCAAGCTTCATTGATAAATAAGTGGGCCCACTAGCGTGTCGCTGTGAAAGCGTGAAACGTTAAACCCGAGGACGGGTTTTTCGAACTTCATAGCACATTCTGAACTGTTCCATTGCACTATATGACAGGTTTTGTGAAAGAGCAGTTTTCGTCTAATTTTTTACGCATGCAGCATTTCTAACAGACGCCTTGTGACGTAACTGCAAGTGCACGAACAGTTCTGCCGGAAATATTAATGCTTCTGCAATTACTTTTTCAGGAAATCGATGAATGAGAGCGTTGCGCCTCCTGAGGAACGTCTTCAACATCTTGCTGCTATGAACACGCTCTCAGCAGCTGTCGATGGTGCTGTTGCACTTCCTGACGTCGGCTGGACAGCATCCAATCGGATAAAACATTGCACTTTTCATTCTCTTCTATAATGCAGAGAAGCCATCCTATCTTCTGCATTCAACAAAGTTGTTCAATTTATGTGTACACACGATGCTGCAGAATTGACACGAGTCGTTGAATAAACTTGGCTGTTTCTTTAGACGATTTCGTTTTTTTTTTTGTCATTAAACAGACATTTTCACTGAACGATATAACCAACCGCGTTCTGTACAGTGAAAAGCGAGCAAACTTGGTTCGTCGACGGGAGCGTACATGAGACCGTTTTTATATACATACATTCATCAAGCGCCCAAATTCGCTCGAAACACGCGCAGAAAAACCAATCCAACGCATTTGACAATTTCATGAACGTGATCACCGAATGGTTGCTTGCGAAACACTGAAGGCTGAAGTCTAATATAAGGAATCTTGCTACTTTGACTAACATGGCAGAACGCGCAGCTTCCAGACGGTGCCTGTACATAGCCCCGGTAATATTCACTCTGCTGCGTACTGGCATGTGGTATAGTGGTTAGCGTACGCGACTGCTGATTCAGTAGTCACGAGTTCGAATCCTGTGTGTTTGTTGTGAATTTTCTGTAGTTTACTCCTGAATTTATTTCCGTATATTAATTGTGTATGTCGTCAAATGCGTGTATCAACCTTCAAATTCTTGGTAATTCAACCAGAAACTGTAATAAATTGATTTTTTTTATCCAGAAGGAGCAACTGTTAGTCCCATCAGGGGTAACAGTTCGTCCCTACGCAGCTACCATGCAATAAATCAGTTGCTCCCTAAAGGGGCAACTTTTACACCCCGACATTTCGTCCCTCAAAACAACTGAGGACTAACAGTTCGTCCCCTGGCAGTTACTCCCTAAAGGACGAATCGTTCATCCTTTAGGGAGTAATGGTTGTGGCAGTGCAGTTACCCCCCAAAAGGACGAACCACAGACCCTTTTTCGTCCTTTGCGGCTTAGAGTGCATGATCACTCGTCATTTATCCCACACCCATAGATCACACCACTTATCACGGCCATAATTTTATACTGTATACACATCTTTTACGCTTCTTTAAAGCACGTGATTTTAGGCCTCTATACAGCCACAATACACCCGGTCATCGTAATCATTGGTCATCGCTAACGCCACATAATAGACATGGCGCACTTTGGCCACCCATGGCCCTTGCGCCACAAAACCCCACTAATCAATCAGCAAATGGAAGTGCAGAATGGCCATACGGCACGTTGATGTGGACACCCGTCCGGCGCGTCAGTACTTCAAAGAAAGCATAAACCGTTTTGTTGAAGAACAAAAACTTCTTGAAGATGTTCCCTCTTGCTTAGATCGTGCAGAGCTTCTTTTACAAATGAAGGAGGTTTAGAGTGTCCTCATTAGTCCCAATATGGCCCTTCCTTTTTTTTCCTCTCGATCCACCTCCCTTTTAAATGCGAAGCATTTCTTATCGAACCTCTGGCACTTTGAGCGTTTCTATCTATCTATCTATCTATCTATCTATCTAGCCGCCTACGTCTGGGTGCTCTCGTGATCGCCTCCTTAACTTGGTGTAGACCAAAATTTGCATGGGAGTATAAGAGGACTTGACGAATATGACTGTGTGGTCATGACATGAATAACGTGAAAATCCTGTCGCGTGCGTCGTCAAACCCCCTTCCTCCAGACACGTGTGGCACATACCCGTTTACCACGGGCCGCGGTGTACGGGTATGAACCACAGGTGATTGACAGTTTATATCTACCCAGGAACGGCGAGAACAGACATTGGTAATTTAAATGCGAGAGCGTTAAGAAAAACCGACATCGGCAGCGTTGACCCGACGAATAGAAAGAATAAAAATCAGGATCCAAGCAGGAATCGAACCTAAGCATTCTGCGTGGCAATCAGGTATTCTACCACAAAGCCACGCCAGGTCTACAAACTGGTTTGGAAAAACAGCCTACGCAGGCCTAATGTCGGTGCAACGTCAGTTGTGGTTGTGGTGCTGGGTATTTAATTTTACAAGAAAGCAATAAACACTACATACGTAGTCCTACAATACAGGCGCCATATCAGATTAACGTCCGTGATTCCAGTGTTGGCTCCGCTTTCATAGCAGTCTAATACGCATTACACTGGTATTCCTATGATTCAGCAAGCTATATTGAAGCATTGCTCGATCCCGGAGGAATACATTAACGAAAGTTACGTATGATATTCACATCATCGCAGCGTAAAGTGCACTTAGTCCGCCAGAACGACGCAGTGTCCTCTTAATTTCTTACGAGGCTGGGCGATGGCCTCATGCTGATCGAGGATTATGACAGATTGATTGACAGCCAATTTGTAGACTAGGCTACGTAGGCCACATACGCCAAGGTAGTCTACGAATACGACAGGCGCCATTCCCTGATGTTGGTCTACGTAGCGCTATCCAGGCCTACCAGCCTCAACGGCCTAAACCTCATCAACGCGATGGGTGACTTCAGATTCCGACATGTCGCCGGCTCTATAGACAATTTGCCGACGAAATGACCGAGGCATCCACGATTTCTAACAGCTGTACTATAACTCATACATCGCTACACATGGACCCCTCGCCACCGCGATCGCGACCGGATCCAATAACAAGTCATGGGCAGCTTCTAGTGCTCACTGATCACGGTGATGATGACCTTGTTCAAGAACTGTTAGGAACCCCTTCCACACATGCACACGGGCTCGCGAAACGTGCGTGCTTTCTCCGCGATAACGAACAAGTATAAGCACTACATATCAGCTTACCGCTTCTGGTGTTGGTAATACCCACGTTGCCGTTGGCAGCGTTACCCAATTGTAAAAAACTGGTTTATAACACATATGTGGCTCTTCGGCATATATGTGTGCGTATAAAATTTATACAAAACTTTAGCATCATTTCCTAACCTTTCGCTCAGTAAAAAAAAATTACGCCACAGTGACCTTCCCGCCACATGCTTCGCATAACATCGACTCCCACGGTACGTGGGATCTGCCGATTTTTTTATGTAAGCAAAAAAGCGCTCATTTTATCACTCGCCGACTACGCAACCCCATTCCAATATCAACACTTATCGAAATACGGTGGCTCGTGCATGCGTGGTTTCTCGTCATTTCCGCGACTGTAGATGTGCTGTGTAAATAACGGCGATTCCATCTGCAACCGGGCCAGTCGCAAATGTGCTTTTCTTGAGTGCATATCCACGTCCTCCGGCTTTTCAAAAAGTGTAAGTGGCCTTTCCTAATTTTTTTCGTTTTAAGCCCATTGCGCTTACGGCAGCCGCCCCTGCAGCACCGCCTCTCTTTTAATAATATTGTTTGCGTGGCCGCAGGGAATGGCGGTTTGATGCCACGCGTTTTTAATAAGCCTCGGACGTTTAAGACCGTTTCTATGTTTACTGTAGCTCGCATTACATCGAACCGTAAGATTATCCGGTTCGCGGTGCACTCTCATCCCGGTCATTCTTTTGCCGTTACACTACTGCCAGTGCGCCTGAAAACCTAATATTCCACTGTAATTGTGCAAATAAAGGCAAACATTATGGAACTTAGGAAATACTCCGAAAGATACAGAAAACGCACTGCTTTACCTGAGCCGTCTTCCGCGCGCAATGTTCTAGCTCGCTTTGCCACGGAACCCTAGAGAACAAAGCGCCTGTTCTGCGTCATTCATTGGTTAAAAAGGGGTAAAACTATGCCAGCGGTTACCTTCACTAGAAACTCCCTTCTCCGTTGCGCCGATTCTTTGCAGGGACCAGCTCTCCCATACCTTTACAGACTACCACGCTGAATATAAATGCCAGTGGGCATTTCCTTGATCTTTCGTCTTCTATTGTCGCCTAAATGCATGTACTTCATTTTCTTTTCTTTTTTTTACTTGTTGCTGTTGGTACCGCATGTAATCGGATTTTCCTTCTTTGTTCTTGTCAACTGTGCTTCGTCTCTAGGCACAATCGTTTTTCATCGGCTCCTTCCACTTGCAGTGACGTCATGGCCGAAGCGCCCGTGAGCGGCAGTTCTTCGTCCCCTCACGAGGACGATGTCCAGGATTCCTCACCACAAGATTCGCCTAGTGGTGCTGCTGCCGCCCAAGAAGCCGTGGGCCATTTCTCTCTGAGCTCTTCGGACGTCATACAGATGGAAGACCTCGGTCCGGAGGCACATAATACACCGCCGGAATATTCCTCGCCACCGCAGCAGCAGTCCGAGCCAACCGAACGCTCGGCTCGGCTCCTGTTCGTAGAGCACATGGGTGAAATCGTTGGGCGTATCAGAAACCACTTGAATGTGTACCGCTGGACATACTTTTTGTTTATTGCGTTTTTCGTAGTTTTCACACACGCTTATCTCATTCCGAACATTCCCTACAAGCTGTGGCATCGAGAGCCACCACACCCGGTCAGTAAGAAGCCACCGCCTCGGCCACCAGTAGCATCGACCAGTAGCATCGAGTACTGGCATCCCTGGCGTGAGCGGCTGACCGACCACGGGTTTCCTCGAATACTGCTGTGGAATACACCCGCAACAGATAAACACGTAATCTATGGGTACACTCTTTGCCACACGAGGCTCCAACATGCAGTGTGTGACGTCACCGCTCAGCGACGCATGTTGAGTTCATGTGACGCCATTGTCTTTGATGACGAGCACTTGACCGAATGGGACTTACCTACAAAACGCAAGCAGTTTCAGTATTGGGTCTTTTGGTCCAAACGCCATATGTCTCCCGAAACATTGCGGCTGAATCCAGAAGGCGCGGGCTGGATGTCGCAGCTGAAAGACAGTATCAACTGGACGATGGCCTCGAGAGACGACGCAGACATTGTCGTTCCGTACAAGACATGGCGATGCGGCTTGCCTACGAATGAGTCTTTGGCCAAGAGCATAAAGCAGACCAGCGTAGCAAAAGGAAACATCGCCTGGATAGTGAGCGGTAGTGAGAGTCGCCGCTTCGAGCAGAAAGCACTGCCCATTAATGACGAGCACAATGGCGCTCTCTCGGCGGACAGGCTGAGTATACGACTGTTTTCGTCCTGTGGGCGTGAGCAGTGCTTGCGGCCACGTGAGTGCATCCCGCATATCGCCAAGAACTACCACTTCATCGTAGTGTCATTGAAGACCGACTGCTTTCAGAGCGCCTACGAACTCATCTACGAGGCGTTCCACTACAACGTGGTCCCCGTCGTGTTGGCGCCGCCAAATGCTACCCTCAACGTTCCCCCTCACTCGGTCGTCGTATCGTCAAACCTGCCGGGGGCGGGCGAACTTTCTGCATACCTGCGATACCTTCTGCGCGACCGTGCCTCATACGATAGCTACTTCGCCTGGAAGAACAATTGTTCCTTTGTACCTTCGGATAATGAGTTCTGTACGTTATGCCGCGCTCTTTGGGCGACGCCCGCGGGCCACAGGAACCATTATGACGACATTCGCGAATGGTGGACTAGGGACTTCAATTGCCAGTCCGAGCTCTTTTACGGTCTCGACGATGGGTTCGGTCCAGAGGTTTGAGCCGATTACATTCCCGGATGACTGCGCGTTTTATGCCGAAGGTGCGCGCGCCTTGCAGGCCGTCCGTTCTTCTGAACTGTCAGATTGCGCTGCGGCTACGCCCAATGTAAATGCAGCAGCATAATTTTTATACATACGCATCAATTAAGCATTTAAGCTGTAGCTATTCTTATGAACTCTCGTTGCTGCATGTATTTTATGGGTGAATAAAAGCTGTTTTAATGTCTACGCTTTTTCTGCATGTAGGCCTATTATGGCATCTGCTACAATTTCTGCAAGAAACCACTTGATATATCTCAAAAGATCAAGTCCTACGTTTTTTTTTTTTGGAGTTCATGCGCGGTACTCAGATTGAAACGCGCCATTTTTTTTTTTTTTTGTACGACGACTCTGTGAGCAATTGCTCGTGATAACCGCTTCAATCGCTGCATGTGTAGCCGCTTAATATAGTGTTGGCTCTGATGTAACTGTTCGACTCAAAATTACGCCGATATGCGATGCGAACTGCAGACGCTGGAAACGAAAGTACGTGCATTACTTAGCCCTAAACTTTCGCTTTTTAATCCGTGAGTACTGTACCTGGATGAAACTTGCTGGGTGCTGTCCTCGTCGTTTCTTCAGGGGCTTGGGCGCTATGCACATATTTTTCTGATGAATTTATTAATTTCCTCGAACCCCCAATGCACAGCCGACGGCCATAATGAGCAACTGTATATGCTTGCAAAGCACATGCTAGTAATAAATTGCAGGTAAAGACAGCGTCGAATATTTTCGTGAGTTCAGGCTTGGCGCTGCATAAATTGCCACCTTCGCCCGCCAAACATGCCGCTCGAGCAGGCGTAGGTCGCGTTCAGTCTTGATAAGGCCTAGCGCAGCCGCCGAATTTGTGCCGTATATAACAGCTAAACTGGCCTTGAAAGCCATTCACGTAAACAAAACACCCGTGGTTTATTAGAGTCCACGGACTTCAGAACAACCACTTTCCTTCCCGTGCAGTTAAAAAAAAAAAAGCCAGAAACGACATTACCAACACCAACGTTACTAGATACTTTTTTCAGTTTGCAAACTGCGGCGCCGCGGGTGTCACCCTTCGCTGTACCACCGAGAGGCGGCGCGCTCGTCGCTTTTTCACTGGTCCGACGGTCGGCGAAGGTGCCTGTGGCCGAAGTTACGGTAGGTGTGATTGTGTGCCGGGGGCTTCTTTGTTGCGTGCAAGTGTGCTCCGTAGCCATCGCTATCCCTTTGAGTCCCAGCGAGATCAACATCGACGCAACTCTCTCGGTGTGTGCTCCCGCAGCAACTTACTACGGCTACCGTGACCCACGTGGTGACCGGCTTGGCGCCGACGTTGTAAGCGCTGATGTGATCTGGTGGCAGATGCGAGATACATAGTTCACATGTGTGATGTGACGGTTGTTAAATGTGATAAAACATGCCTCGCTGCTTTGTGATTGGCTGCCGAAGTGGCTATGATTCAACGAGATCCGCGGACGAAAAAAGACGTTTTTTCAAGCCGCCCACTGACGAGGTGTGCCTTCAAGAGTGGCGACGCGCAATACCCAGATTAGACAAGGAGCTGTCACGCTGTTGTGCTGTTATTGTGAAGGACTGTGTGCACAAAGTTCATGGTGACATTGTTGTCTACCACGTGGTAAGTGGGCTCTTAAGGAAGATGCTGTGCCGCGCATTTTTCCCAATTGCCCAAAGTACTTGTCGAAGCCAGCGCGAAAACGCAAGGCGTACTACATGAGTGGATATGTAGTGTACAAATTTCAAAAGCATGCAGCATGCCTTCTGTGCTTAGAAGATATATGCAGTGCAGCGCCCGTCGTTGGCTCTGATGCATATATGACGACTTATACAAGTTTCAAGGAAGGCTGCATGAGGTATCCAGCCGCTAAAATGTTAAGTGCAATGAGAATTGTAAATGATGTAGTTTCTGCGACATTAGATAAGGCTGCTGCTTGTGAAAACATCTTTTTGGAAGGTGCTAGAAGAGCATGAAAAGTGCAGCATTGCTCGTTTGGGCTGTTCAGACCATGTATCAGCATTCACTTGCCAAATATTGAACTTTGTTATTGTGACAAGAATGCATTCTCCAGGGATTTCAACCACAAGTTAGAAAGCAAGGAAAAGGTGGCTGTAGCAAACAAAAAAGCACGTCCCTGTAACTCTGGCTGTTGCCCTTGAAAAAAAAAAAGTGCCTTCCAGTTTGTTTGTTGCAGCCTTCAATAAATTATGTTTAATTTCACTTTTGCTGTTCTCGATGTCTTTCGCATTTATAGCCTTAAAAAGGCAAGCTTTCATTCAAGTAGTTTTGTATCTGAAAAAAAAAATGCGAATCGTAGGATTGAGTGATCTGGAAAGGACAAGTGGTTCTGGGCTTTACACTTCGACATTACCGGCGGCATCAGATGGCTATGGTGTGTGGCTCATCATATTATCTAAGGTTCTACGGGCCAAAACCACGATATGACTGTGAGGCACGTCGTAGTGAAGGGCTTCGGAAATTTCGGTACTCTGGGGTTGCCCTAACGTGCACCTGAATCGAAGTGCATAGCCCTCTAACATTTAGCCTTAATGCTATGGCCCACTGTCAACAATTTTTTAGCATATACAATAGAATTTTAAAGAACAGGAACGCAATAGAGCTGAATGAACAGAAGTCCCGCAAGATTCAGGCATCGCAATCGCCTCTCTGCCGTGGGGCACCGGCTCAATTGGTGCTTCATTTGAACACTCGTAATTACCTTCGCTCACTATCTAGGAAAATAGCTCCCCTTACACAAAATTAACTGCGTAAATTCCGTTTAAACACTTTGCGCAGGCTCTGTTGCGATGCGGCGACCGGTCCAAAGTAGAGTCACTGGAAAAAATTAAGAGTATCGCATCTGTTTTCCGCGCGCCGCCGCCGACGCGATTGGCTTACTCGCATCACGCGACCTCTCGCCACCATATCCCTTCCGAGCGCTTTGGGTGCAGGCGCGTTGAACGCAGAGCGTGGCCGGACATTTAGCAGTACCACGGTCCCTAGAAGTACTTCGTCGCTTTTGAAATGCGTCATGCAGATGCCAGAGAGTAGCTCACCAGCAACCGAGCGTAATCTGGAAATCTCGTTTATTTCTGCATTCCGCGTGGGAAACATTAACCTCAAAGAGCGTCGTTCTACGGGGCTGCATAGTTGGCCGGAATGAATTCGCCCCCCTCGAAGAACACACTCCTTTCTGCAGTGAACTACACAAACTTTAAAAGGGTATGGGCTTGAGCTTGTTGGTAAGGCCTGGTCCTGTCTTACTTTCTGTGTCCTCGTACTTTACGCGCTGTTTTGAAACCATGAAACTACACAAACTTTGCTGGAAAAGCTCTCACGCGACAGGATACTTTCCCTTTTCGGTTCGCTATGTTCAGCGATATTGAAAACTACATGCTACAACCTTTCTATTTGCTCGGCTGTTTATATCTCGATCTCTTGAACAGATGAATTTCGAGTTTTCAGCGTGTCACGCACGAGAGCGAAATCGAAGATAAGACGAGATCACTTCTAATATCCTCTAGAAGAAACATACACACATATTGCAGTACCGCCGAGCGTAACAAGGCTCCGAGGCTAAAAGATCGGTGACTTCTCAAAACATGCTAACAACGCGCCGGACGGTCTGGAAGGGAAATGGCCGCCGCCGCCCAATGTGGCCCGCGTGGAGCCTACCTTTGCGGTACTCTGATTTTCCAGTGACTCTAGTCCAAAGGCGTCGGAAGCGCCATCTAGGGAGCGGGAAACGAAAGGGACCACGTTTCGCTGCCGCATTCCGGTGGAGTTTGCAAGCTGAAAGAATCTAGTAACGTTGACCAATCCCGCGGCGGCGCCGCCCTCGAAGGCATAAAATTCGCATTTCCGGCAGTCCTAACATTTCCTCGGGAACCAAAGGCACTTCGACCGTTTCTATCTGCCTGTCTGTCTCTCTATATATGTCATCTTGCCGCCTACGTCTAGATGATCTCGTGGCCGCCGCATCAACGTTCAATAGTGTTAACTTGACCTGGTTGGCGAAATTGGGTATCCGAGCAAGGGACAAACAGTGAGACAGACGAGGAGCTGACTGTCAGCCACATTTTATTATTTCACACAAAGTAACTTGTGCAGCTTGCTTTTCGAAAGGGTTTCTAGAAGGGAGAAATGGAAACTGTGAAATTTCTGCGAATCCGGTCAGAGTTGACGGTCGCCTTTGACTGTGTTCAATATGCGCAATTTACTTGCTCCCTAGCGATAATGAGGGAACACTTATGCACATGTCGGATTTTCTTTCGATGCAGAAGGCTTCGAATTTCGCATGCACTTTTGTCGCCATAACGCCACAGTATCTTGCACTTATCGAAGAAGGCTTGGCAACCGCATTGATAGTTGTGTGCAGCTAGGTGACTATATCGCTGTGGACCTTCATTAAATCTTCCCACAGCCGGTCATTTGTGTATCAACCGGTTCTGCCGATGTAACATCGACCGCACGACAAGGGGATTTTGCAAACCCCATGACTGCATTCAACGAACCAGTTAGTATGTTTTTGCTGGACAGGTTTCGCCCATTGTTTTCTCTGTTGACCTTCTGGCACATGCTTGATACTCTGTTCCTTGGAAAAAGAACCACTTTTATGCCTCGTCTCTTGGCTGCCCTTTCAAATCCGTGAGAAAATCGGTGAAAGTAAGGAATGACTGCTATGTTTGATGTCGAACTGTGTTCATGATTACTGTGCCCTCTGCATTCTTTTGGCTGTCTTAAATCTGCTAGCGGACGTTCAGCAATGCTGGACATCAAATACTCCGGCTATCGAACAATTTGACCTTCTATGAACAATTTAAAAACTCACAGGGTCGCCTGCGCATTCGCCTAAGACGTTTCGAAGGCGAAAACCATCTTCTTTCTCTTTTCAGTCGATGTATAGCTTCTCCTCCGGCCCCGGGGAGGGGTTTAACCATACTTTATATAAGTGGCGTTTTTTTTTTTTCTAGTATAGCCAAATCCAGAAACCGAAACTTGGCTAAATTTAATAGGAACTTAAAGCACGCTTAAGTGTATTTCACATTTAAAACGCTTGTAATCAAAATAGGGCAATTCCTGATTGTAACGCCGACTGAAAATTTTTGAATCGAAAATGAGCCAATTCCCGCACTGTTTGATTTAAACTGATCGAGATCAGCGATGCGGGCCATGCAGGCCAGGCTAACCCCGCCTGCTGCAGCATCACCGCCACCACCACCACCACCATCAACAATCGTAACCAAAACAACCAGCGTGGCCACCTCCAATCTGTTTCATTTGTGACCTACTTGCTTTGTTATGGTGCTTTCGCTCCACAATTGCTTTTTCTGGGACGAGATAGTACTTGCTGAAGGACATGGTATAGTAGGGCAAAACCTCGAAAGGAAAGAGTAAAATGCCAACTTTCCTACTCCTGCCTCTCTATTAGTGATTATTTTCGAGTTTTCCGCAACATGGTCATATGCTTCTTTTCAGCCAAGACTGAGTATTTGAAATGGAAGCCAACGGAAATGAAGTTGTTGGGCACAGATCTATTCCTTGAAGAAGAAACCACCTTAGGTAAGAAGAAGAAGAGCATTTTGTGGAGGCCTTCAGATTCCAGGAACAAGAAAATTGGAGACGGGAGAAGCATGTAGGAAAGGGTGTTTCAGTTCCACTAACGTGAAACCTGTGGAGGGGCGAAGCATGCAGTGTGCGCCGGTGTTTCCCACAGCAAGATCACTGCTAATGGGCAATGAGAGACAGAAGCAAGATTAGACACAGAGATCCGCAACCCGCTTCTAGTTAACGTGAACGCTGCGAATCTTTATTTTTCAACTAAGCACAAGAGAAATCTCCCACCGGCACTACATTGCAGGTCAAGATCCAGTGCCTATATATACGGGGTGGCCGGTGAACGGTTGTGCAGCGCGAGCAGTCGGTTTTTTCAATCAAGAAACGCGCTAGCAGACGCTGCCTGCGTCGTTGTTGCCTCTCGCGGGTGAGGGCGCGTTCTCGTTCCTTGCGAGCTGGTAGTTCAGCGTTCATCGCAGAAAGAGCGCTTCCATAGTCAACGCGCGCCGTTCGCTCTCTCTCGCCACACGGCGAGCACTGAGGCGGTGGCGCCCTCTCTTGCGCTCAAGCAAATGGACAGGACACGACGATGCACGCTGACACGTCGATACCCTAAGGTGCTTCGCCCCTAAAAACCTGCCGACAATCCAGGACTACGCCTGTTTCTAGGAAGGACCACTCGCTCTTCAAGTCTAGTCATCGCCATTATAGGCGCCGGGCGCGGGGCGAGTTTGGACTGGTGGCGTCTCTTTCGGTGGAGGCGATTTTCTTTCGATAAATAGCATGTGAGTGCCAGAAAGGAGCAGGCGCTTGCTGCGGGGACGCGGTGCTGGATGTTGGCTGCGCTTCATTGTGCTCTCGTCGCTTGTGTCCTGCGCTGCCGAAATGCCTCGGGGAACCAAGCCCGAGCAGACAGGCTGAGCTGCAGGCTGCACAAACAGCTACGCAAACATAGATAAAGCTGGGGAGATCCAGTTCCATCGGTTCCCGTCTACAATCGCCGTCGCTGACGGCCTTGTTCGCGCACCGGCCGCCAACAACGGCCCTCGTTGCGTCAAGCTACATGAAATACACAGACTGAAGATAGCTGTTGAAATATTAGAATCGGCGACGCATCGAAAAGAAAGGAAAGCAAACGGGAACAGGAGTTTGCATGATGTACACCGCAGGAACAACATGTGCGATCGGCCAAGCATTGCGTAAAGAAAGCCGAAAATCGAATAGGAGACGTAGGGTATCCTTTTGAAATGTTGGGACACAATGCTAACGTGTAGACAGAATAACAAGGTATTAAATATTCGGCAGATCCCACGTCTTGTGGGAATCGGTTTCGTGCGAAGCAGTCAGTGAGTAGTTCTATGCTGATTTTTTTTTTTTGAGCCAAGCGTTACGAGGTGGATCGACGTGTTTTTGTAAGTGCAGTAGTTGTGTACACATCGTGGTCTTACCAGGCACGTCGACTACACTGGCGTTCAAAGGGTAAACTTATGGTCTGACGTAACGTCAGCACCCACGTTACAGCACATACGTCGGCATTTTCGCAGTGAAGTGCACTTTACGGTGCCATTATGTGAACATCATACGTAACTTTCGTTTGCGTATCCTCCGGTGTCGAGAAACGCTTGAATTTAGCTTGCTGAATCATATAGGAATACAAATGTACCGTTCATTACACTGCTATAAAAGCAGAGCAAACACTGGAACACAGATGTTAACCTGACATGACGCCTGTATCATAGGAGTACATATGTAGTGTTTATTGCTTTGTTATAAAAGTAGATAGCCAGCACCACAACCACAACTGACGTTGCACCGGCATTACGCCTGCATAGGGTGTTTTTTCTAAAGCAGGTCCTAGACCTGGCGTGGCTTTGTGTAGAATACCTGACTGCCACGCAGAACCATTGGGTTCGATTCCTGCTGGGATCCTAATTTTATTCTCTGCATTCGTCGGGTCAACGTTGACTTTGTCGGTTTTTCTTAACGCTCTCGCATTTTAATCAGATACGGCGGCGCTACCCGAGAACAGTGGGCCCTTCATCCGACAAGACCACCGGATTATGATTGTGGCTCAATGGGCCCCACCATAGAGCACTGTCGATGTATATAGCGGAAGCCGGCTGTCATGTTTGCCGCTCATAAGTCGATCCTGCAGACGGGACGGCGCGGCACTGTACGTCGTACAAAGCTTCTTTCTCGGCTCTCCCCCTGCCTGGTCTTCCGCTGTGCAATTATCAAGAGAAAGCAAACGGCTTCCTTTGAGCAGCGATGGCCAGCATGGGTTGCGGTCAAGCGACCGTTCTCAGAGGTCGGCTTCGGGAAAAGCAGCCCGAACGTGTGGGAAAATGTGTATGCTGACTACAACAATGGCCGGCATGCGCGTTAGGCGCGCCGACGGCAAAGAAGAGTTGAGTCGCAACAACGCACGGTCCCGAACGCGGGAAAGACGAGGACACGCAAATTGTTTCCCGGAACCGTCCTGACGACTGTCACCGGGACCTCGACTCGATGCGCGTGGGAAATGGCGCGAATGCCGCAGGGCTGCTGTGATACCGATATATTCGACCGTGAGAACCCCTGAAAACGTGGGTTAAGGAGAGAGAGAGCCATGATGGGAAAGAGTGCCAAAACGCCTGTCTGCACCGTAAAAACACTGCTGTCGAGATTAGGGACAGCCAGTAGGGAGTGGCTTAATCTGAGAGTAAACAGATTGGATAACAGAAGGTTGAGGCGGACCAGCAGTGGCCACCTCCCCTTTTCTTTGTTACCGCAAGGTACTTAAGACTGGACGGAATTCGTTTCCCTTCAGTCTAGGCTGTAATCACTTAACTGATCGATCAGTAAGACTCCGTACGATGCAACTTTCGTCTGGGCCGTAACCACTCGGTGGTCGAACAGTGAGACTCGGTTCTTCGTATGTAGTAACAGTGTTCTAGGCTCTAACTTAAGAAAAGTTAAGTAGAAGAGTAAGATGCTGTTGATGCCTATGTTATCATCAGGTGCTTCGGCAAGATGTACATAGGACTGTAAATATTTCGCTACAATATACCTTCAAGTTTTTATTACCTCCAACCTGCCTCCTGCTTCATCGACGTCGATCATCTCCTTGACGGGACTTCAACCCACATCAAGGAGAAAACGAACAAAGAAAAAACATAACTGGCGCAGTCTGACAGGGATCGGCGAGCTCTACAGCACCATACACTGGACCAGCGCTGAGAAGACCCGAGGGGCAAGGCGTCCAACAGCCACCAGCGGCAACGTCGAGACGATCCCACAGCAGTCAACTCCGGTGCCGTGGAGGAGATCCAGGAACGACAGAGCATTCAGCAAAGGGTGAGCAGGATTTCTTACGTCTTTCTCATGTTGGCATGGCAGTTTGTGTGTAGAGCACATGGTGAGAACACGCGGAGGTGCTGAAACAATGGAGTCTAATGGAGATGAGGGTACGAGTGTGGCGGAAGTGGATCGGAATCAAGAGCCATGAAAGGATGGTAGTCTAAATTCTGAAAAATCAGCTGAGGCGAGAGTGCCTACTCAGAGGCAAGAATCGATGCAGCAGGCATCTCAGGTTTTGCCGAATTCAAGTGAAACGAGAACGCTCGAACTTGAAATCCAAAAGCTCAATCTCCAGGTTGAGCACGAAAAGCTATTGCAAACTAGAATGAACGCGGAACGTCTCAATGGCACGTTGTCCAACTCTGGGTCGGAGACGGGAGATCAGAGGCGACAGTGTTTCGATTCTGTCCAGCAATGTGCAAAAGTGCTGAAAGGGTTTCGCCTGCCGAGTGACGCGGATGTGCCATTATGGTTTGAGGAAGTAGAAAAGCTGTTTGCTACTTACCAAGTACCGTATGAGAGTCGCGTGCATTTGGTTATACCAGCACTAACGGAACGAGTTCGTTACCTACTGCGTAACCTCAACCCTGAAGAGAGTGCAGATTACGAGGCAGTTAAAGCAGCAGTGCTGACGGAACTGAAGCTTTCTCCGGCAGAGTATCTGCAGAGGTTTGAAGGGGCAGTAAAGCGAAAGGAAGAGACGTGGGCGCAGTTCGCGTCCCGCGTGAAAACTTATTTCTCATACTACCTTCAAGTGAGAGAGGCCGACACGGTAGAAGTGATGGCCGAACTCATGGTTGCTGACCGTATAAAATCGGGACTAAGTGTGGAGGGTCTGGAGTACTGTGAGATTAAGGGAAGGCGAGGGATGGCTTAGGCCAACTGAGATCGCTAAAGTGCTCAAAACTTTCGAACAAGCGAAAGGGAAAGGGCGTGCTTCAAAGCAACCAACTGTAGAAATGGGGCAGAGGCCGGCGACACGAGTTGAGAAAGGGGCTCTGAAATGCCACTTATGTCACGGCTCAGGCCATTTCGCTAAGGAGTGCCCGAAGGCTAGTGATAAGGAGAACGACCCGAAGAAGGCTACCGAGCCAAAGCGGAAGGTCCAGAAGGTAATTTTAACCCACGAGACGGAAATTGAAATACCCAATGGAGTCCTTAGCGCAAAGGTGAAGTCTGAAACACGAGGGCGAAGGCACAAATAAACTGCAGTTAATTCCTGTATCATGTGCAGATGTATCCGCAGATGCGATTTGGATACAGGGAGTGAAGTAACTGTCATTCGGGAGAGTCTGCTTCCACGTAGTCTAATAGAGCCGTGTGGCACGGTAAGATTGGTGTCTGCTTTTGGTAAAACGATCAAGGCAAGGCTAGCTACGTTGCCGGTAAAATTAAATAGCCCGCGAGTGGTGACGCAGCCTCAGAGCGTCGACCTACTCTGCGCGTTAACTGATGAGCTCGTCGAGGGCACAGATTGTTTGTTGACCGAGGAAGATTGGAAACTTTTGTTGAAGGCCAGCAGCCCTCTGGCACCCTGTCGAGCACCGGCCGAGCCTGCTCATGAGGCAGAACAAGCAGTAGAGAAACCAAAAGTAGTGGCCTGCAATCTTACCTTGGAGGAAAAAGACGTTTCCGGGGAAGATGCGCAAATTGATGAAGAAAGGGAGGCGTCGTTAGGACAAAGAGAAGAGTTCCGCAAAGTGCAGTTGGGCGACACTACGCTACAAAAATGTTGGGATGATGCTCGTAGTGGGAAATCCGGCATGTTCATTTCAGACGGACTGTTGTACCACTGCGACTCAATAGCAGGCACCCGAGTGAGTCAGCTGGTTGTCCCCAAAGATAAGCGTACTGAGGTAATGCACTTAGCCCATGAGTCACTATGCGGGGGGCATCTAGGGCCAAAGAAAACAAAGCTCGCATTAAGTATAACTTCTTTTGGCCGGGTATGGCGAAGGAGATATTAGAGCATTGTCGTTCGTGCCATGAATGTCAAATTCGTTCAGGACAGGCGTCGCACGGATAGGGTGCCTATACTCCGCTCACTAGACCCGAACACCCTTTCCAAGTTGTCAATGTAGATGTAATCGGACCCCTGGACACACCGTCAGCGAGAGGGCATAAGTACGCGCTGTGCTTAGTGGACCTTTGCACGAGGTGGCCAGAGGTGGTCCCACTGCGCTCTTTGACAGCTAAGGCGACTTGTGATGCACTGATTGAGATCTTCAGTCGCACAGGCGTTCCGGAGATGATCTGCTCCGATCAAGGCACTAATTTTAAATCTCAGCTCACGCAAACGATGCTGGAGAAATTAGGCTGCACACCAAGACTCTCAACCCCAGAACACCCAGAGAGTAATGGAGTTGTAGAGAGGTGGAATCGAGTACTGAAAAACATGTTGTATCATGTCATTCAGAGAGACTCCAAGAATTGGGACAAATTGATCCCAATGGTTTTTATGGGCTTATCGGGAAGTTCCCCATGAGGTAACAGGAGTAGTTCCGTTTCGTCTATTGTATGGAAGGAATCCCACGGGACCGCTTCTAATACTGCAGAGGACGTGGACGGGAGAAATGCCGGTGCCGGCAACATTGAGAGAAAGCCCCGCTAAGTATTTACAGCAACTTAAGGAGCAGCTCGAGACAGCCGCTAATGTTGCTGAGCTAATGAGTGCAACTCATCAGGAGAGTTAGGCCAGTGCGTATAATCGCAGCACCAGGCTCAAAGCTTTTAACGTTGGCGACCAAGTTGTGGTTTTCGACAATGATCGGAATTGTAAGATGTCACCTAAATGGCTAGGCCCATTCACAGTGGTTGGACGTGAGCGCGAACACTCTTACCGCGTTGAAACATCTGAGGGAAAGGTGAAAAGTGTCCACGCCAACAACATTCGACCTTACTATGCAAGGGTCAGTCATATTGGGGTCGTCTTCGATGAGGACCATGATTTTGGGGAGGTAGAATATGCTCCACAACCAACCACTATAAAGCGGGAAGAGCTAGTGCTAACGAGCGAGAAGGTTGCTCACCTTGATGCTGACGCGCAGGCAGAAGTACAGGCGGTGTTCCAAAGACATTGCACACTCTTTGACGGCATCCCGAGTATAGCGAAGGTAGACGAACATAAGATAGAAATAGCACCGGGCCACCAGCCAAAAAAGGTGTTTCCTTATCGGGTGCCGGAACTGTTAAAGAAGGAATTCAGCCGGCAAGTTGACGAACTTTTGACTTCGAAGCTGATCTACCCCACGGAGAGTGACTTCGCACACCCGGTGGTATGCGTCGGAAAAAAAAAGATGGGACTATCCGCATGTGTGTGGACTACAGGGCATTAAATGCCGTCACCAAAGTGGATGCGTTCCCTATGATGAATCCTCAGGAATTGATTTTCCGAGTAGGTAGAGCGCAGTTCATTACGGTAGTGGACCTTAGGCGCGGGTACTGGCAGGTGCCGATGGAAGAGAAGAGTCAGAAATTCACCGCGTTTGTAACGCACGAGGGTCAGTACGCATGGAAAGTGATGCCTTTCGGGCTAAAAAATTCCGCGGCAACCTTTCAAAGAATGGTGAATAAACTCTTGTCGCAACATCAAATGTATGCCACGGCATACCTTGATGATATTGCTATTTTTTCTAGCACTTGGGAGGAGCACTTAAAGCATCTCGACATTATTCTTAAGGTCTTAGATAAGGCGGGACTGAAAGCCAGTCCGGAGAAGTGTCAGATTGAGCAATCCCACATACATTACCTGGGGCACATTGTCGGTTCAGGGACACATGCACCAGACCCTGAAAAAATAGCAGCGATTAAGAACCTGGTACCACCGCGCACTAAAAAGGAACTACGCAGCCTGTTAGGACCTTGCGGCTACTATCGCGAGTACGTCCGAAGATACGCAGAGGTGACGAGCCCGCTCACGCTGTTAACAAAGAAAGCGGTACCTAGTAAGATACCCTGGCCGGAGGAAGCCCAGACGGCATTTGAGATTCTCAAACAATCTTTGTGTGAGGCCGTGGCGCTTAACACTCCAGAGCCATCTCAGCCCTACTGGCTTTTCACAGACGCATCAGCTACGGCGGCGGGAGCATGTTTGGCGCAAATGTCAGCCGAGGGGCAAGAGAAGCCTATCGCCTTTGCAAGCCACCGCTTCTCACCGACCCAGATGCGCTGGTCGACCATTGAGAGGGAAGCGTTCGCAATAATATGGGCCTTAAAGAAGTTTGACTACTGGCTTTTTGGTGCCATAGTAAACGTCGTTTCCGACCACAATCCGCTGTCGTACCTTACAACTTCGACTCCGCACGGGGCGAAATTGACAAGATGGGCGCTGGCGTTACAGCGATATCATGTGTCAGCACAACATCGGAAGGGCGTATGTAACGGTAATGCGGATGCATTATCAAGGCTCCAGAATAGTTTATGGAAGCCATCAGAATAACAGTGCCATGCCAACTGGGGGGGGACGTGAATGTTCCTGCCCACTTGATGCTGTATATTGTGGACTGTGTGATTGTCATTCAAGAAACAGACACTAGTGATCATACTGCTTGAAGCAGCAATGGTGTGCTTGATTGTTTAGCATGTACTTGTTTACGTTTCTTGTATTCTCCTGTCGTGTTGTCTCGCAATTGTGTTTGATGTTTGTGTAGACTGTTGTATGGTTAGAAAGTCCAGTGACCTAATTGCGGCAGTGATTTATCCTACCACTGAGCGTAGAACAGCCCAGCGTACTCTTTAGGGGGGACGTGTTATGTTTGCCGCTCATAAGTCGATCCTGCAGACGGGACGGCGCGGCACTGTACGTCGTACAAAGCTTCTTTCTCGGCTCTCCCCCTGCCTGGTCTTCCGCTGTGCAATTATCAAGAGAAAGCAAACGGCTTCCTTTGAGCAGCGATGGCCAGCATGGGTTGCGGTCAAGCGACCGTTCTCAGAGGTCGGCTTCGGGAAAAGCAGCCCGAACGTGTGGGAAAATGTGTATGCTGACTACAACAATGGCCGGCATGCGCGTTAGGCGCGCCGACGGCAAAGAAGAGTTGAGTCGCAACAATGCACATTCCGAACGCGGGAAAGACGAGGACACGCAAATTGTTTCCCGGAACCGTCCTGACGACTGTCACCGGGGGCTCGACTCGATGCGCGTGGGAAATGGCGCGAATGCCGCAGGGCTGCTGTGATACCGATATATTCGACCGTGAGAACCCCTGAAAACGTGGGTTAAGGTGAGAGAGAGAGCCATGATGGGAAAGAGTGCCAAAACGCCTGTCTGCACCGTAAAAACACTGCTGTCGAGATTAGGGACAGCCCAGTAGGGAGTGGCTTAATCTGAGAGTAAACAGATTGGATAACAGAAGGTTGAGGCGGACCAGCAGTGGCCACCTCCCCTTTTCTTTGTTACCGCAAGGTACTTAAGACTGGACGGAATTCGTTTCCCTTCAGTCTAGGCTGTAATCACTTAACTGATCGATCAGTAAGACTCCGTACGATGCAACTTTCGTCTGGGCCGTAACCACTCGGTGGTCGAACAGTGAGACTCGGTTCTTCGTATGTAGTAACAGTGTTCTAGGCTCTAACTTAAGAAAAGTTAAGTAGAAGAGTAAGATGCTGTTGATGTCTATGTTATCATCAGTGTGCTTCGGCAAGATGTACATATGACTGTAAATATTTCGCTACAATATACCTTCAAGTTTTTATTACCTCCAACCTGCCTCCTGCTTCATCGACGTCGATCATCTCCTTGACGGGACTTCAACCCACATCAAGGAGAAAACGAACAAAGAAAAAACATAACTCCGGCCTCTATCTGTATATTTAACTATGTATGCCGTTGAGCAAACTTTCGAAATGAAAAAAAATATATTACTAATCTCTGTTCTCGCCGTTCCAGGGTAGATATAAACTGTCAATAACCTGTGGCGCATACCCGTACACCGATGCCCGTGGTAAACGGGTATGTGCCACACGTGTCTGGAGGAAAGGGTTTGGCGACGTACGCGACAGGATTCTCACTTTATTCATGTCATGAGCAGACAGTCATATTCGTCAAATCCGCTTACCCTCCCATGCCAATTTTGGTCTACACCAACTTAAGGAGGCGATCACGAGGGCACCCAGACATAGGCGGCTAGATAAACAAATACCTAGATAGAAACGCTCAAAGTGCCTAGGGTTCGCTAAGAAATGTTTCGCATTTAAAAAATAGAAATGGTGCTACTTACATCTAGCTTCACACCGTAGCTTATCGCGTTAAGCTTCGTGTGCGGGGCGCATTTGCACCGCTATTTGCACTCGTTGTCGCCTTTATATTCCGTGATGTTGCGCACGTGACCTGCTTCGTGCAAGCGGAGACCCTTCTCTAGAGCAGACGCACGAAAACGCATACGCCAGCTGGTCAAGTCTTTGAAACTGCAGCGCAAAAAAAAAACTGGCAGCGCCATGGGTGCACTTGCGCTGTCAGGACTCGCCTTCGCGCCAGGGGCCCTCCAGATATAATGAGGAACAGCGAGTTCGGCAATTAAAATGCAAAGATGCTTATTTTACATCGTGCCGCCAATCGGGCCTGCCTCATTTGCAGTCCCGAAAGGGAGGAGGCATCATGCCCCCTCTGGTCCGTCTCCGAACGAAAACAAACGCCTACAAGCACAGCACCACGCAAAGAAGCTGACTCGTTTGATGCTCCGACAGCGCTCGTCGGTGTGGACATGAGAGGGACACCGTGTCATTCTTTCTAGATGACTTGGCAGCCAATAAACGCGTACACGACCGCAAATGACTGCGCGGGAGTCTGCCTGAAGCCCGACGACGGGCCCCGTTGTCTGAACACATGTCCGAGAGTCGAACGCTTCGTGCATTGTTCAAAAGAACACTGTTGCTGCCGCTTCTCTTTGCCTCTATACCACATAAATCCATGCGTGTGTTTGCATGTGTGCGTGTAAATAAAAAAAACTTAGCGCAGCTTGCACTAAGTCGCGCAAGGGGCAGGGGGGGGGGTATTCACCTGGAGTGGGGGGCGCAAAGTCTGCCCCATACATTGACTTAGTAAGGAGGGGCGCTGCGATAACACCCTCCCCCCCCCCCCCCCCGGGGAACACTACGCACGCCTCTGCAAAGGTAGAGTGTACTAGAACAGGGAGTGCTCGGAACTGCCGCAGCACCAATGCACAGAAGGTGAAGCTCAAACAGGGTCGATCCGCTTGTAGCGCTGCAATCGGTAGTCTGCAATGTGTCGTCGTTTGAGAGCTGCGCGCGGCCCCGCCAAAGTAGTACAGGGGTAGAATACCCGCTCCCCACTCAAAAGGAGCGGGTTCGAATCGCAGCTGTAGATGGTGAGTTTTAGGGGTGTAGCTCCTCTTAGTCTAACCATGTCCCATGTCAGGCGTAACCTCGGCAGTATCTCCCGAACAGTATAACAGATGGCGCTGTCCCACAGAGATAGAAAAAAAATAATAATAAAACAAAAAATACATAATAAATAAAAATAATAAAAATAAAAAATATATAAATAAATAAATAATATTAAAAAAATTTGAAATATAGAAAAATAAAAAAAGAAGGAAAAACGGAAAAAGGAAAAATAATCAAAGCGGTGTATCGCTTTGATTACTGCTGGGCGAAAACACTGAACATTTCACGGTGTACACGATTGCTTCAGGAGCTTCGCCCAAGCTCTTCATCATTCACCCGTGGATATGCTGTAATTTTTCTATTCTTAGTGTCACCTTTTTTTATCTGTACTGGTTTTCCTTTGTTTCGTAAAACTAACTTCTGTTGCTGTGTTGCTACGCATTGCTACAAAAGGTAATGTAAAATGTGAAATCTCGTTTCGAGTCTCGTATTCGCAAAAATCTCGAAGGCCATAGTTTACGTTTTTGTTGAATCCCGGGCGGCGGCGCTGCAAATAACTACGCTCACTGGCAATTTTTTTTTTCTGTCTTACTTCACATTTCGCGCTAATTTTCGAAGCAACATGTTGCAAGTGAAGCTGGGTTTAAGAAACAACGAAAAACCCGGTCAGCTATAAAAGGTGACGCTAAGAATAAAAACCCACCATCCACAGCTACGATTCGAACACGGGCCTTTTGAGTGGGAAACGAGCATTCTACCCGTGCACCACTTCGACGGAGCCGCGCGCAACTCTTAAACCATAGAGTTGATATACTAACTCTAGAGGAAAAGCTCCCCATAGGGCCCATGCACTGAAACCTATAACCAGGGTGTCGGAACGAAAGGTTTTTCGTTTCGGTTTTAGTTTCGTTCCACCGCAAAAAGTTCCGTCCGTTTCTGTTCCGGAGCGAAAAAAAAATGTTCCGTAAAGGTTCGTAACGGTTTTTTTAATGCAAAAATTTGAAGTTAAGGTAATCATAAAAAAAAAACATTGGATTTGTGATAAGGTTACTTGCCCTCCTCTTAAAAAAGTGGGACAGGGGTAAAACACGTTCTTCAGAGGAGCGGAATTCCTGTAGCACAAAATCCTACCAACTAGCACAAACCAGTATACCCTTCAAAGTCATAGTATTTCTTTTCTCAAAAGTCAATTACGATTCTTTTTAGCCGGCTCAATGCTTTGTGTCAAGGGAGCGAGCACGATCTCAGATGCAGCACGTCATTGAGTGTATTCTCTGATGTGCGAGACCGCTGTCCTGATAAAAATTGGCCGCGCATCTGCGTGCTTCGCTGCAAATGTCGTGTAAAGACGATAGAAGAGGCGCTGTGTGAGATATGGACGCCATCTGGCAATACGTCGGGAAACATGAGTGCTGTGTTGCGTGCTGGCAGTCCCGGCGCAGCAGCAGGCGAAGACCGGCGGTGACCAACGCGACCGGCGGGGACGCCAGCCAGTCCGAAAACGCGGTTTGGCGCGAAGCGCTGAAGCAGAGAAACGTCCGCACTCAACGAGTACTCTCCACACACTCTTTTATTTACACGTCGCTTGGGTAAAACAGGAACGCCAGAGCGGCGCCCACAACCGGCAGCCTGAAGGCCGCCCACAACGCTGCTTTTTCATTTTTTAAATATTTTTTTCACCTTCTTGGCCTTCTCAAAACTAAAGTTTTTCAACACCAACCCATGGCATTCGTACAGTGCAATACAGAACCGAAACCGAAACACAACAATGAGCTCGTGCGAAGGGCACGGAGGAAGGCAAATTTCAGCGCAGTCGCATTTTCAGCTTTGTTGAAACAGCGCTCACTAGACGACGACGAAGTAAAAGAAGGCACAGGACGGGCAGCGCCTGTCCTGTGCCTTCTTTTACTTCGTCGTCGTCTAGTGAGCGCTGTTTCAACAAAGATGAACGCATACCAACTCGCTCAAGCTTCCATTCTTATGCATTTTCAGCGAAGCTTAAGAAACTAGGGTCCTTAAAATTACGTATGTATGCATTTTCTATTAAAGGAACATGCCACCTAATACTTACTTAGTGATGTTGCACCTCAGATATGCATTATATTTACTTTTTGATCGACAACGTTCACAAGTATGAACAGCCGTACCAGTTCAAGACGGCTGGCCCTTGGGCAAGTGGTTCAACTTTGGCCGAGTGGCTGAATCGAAGGACGTGCCGACAAACAGAAAGACAGACAGACAGAAAGACAGACCAAAATTTCTGCGTTTAAGTTCCCCAAGAAAGACTATCGTCTTTAAAAAATCGCCCGGCCTGCGCGAAACACGCAGCACAGTCACAGCAAAAGCTGGAAGAGCGGCCTGTCCAGAGCCCGTTGTAGACTTTCTTGGGGCAACTAAAACAAGTACACATGCAAGGTACCCACTACGCCATAAATCGTCGTAATTTTTCTGAAGCTGCCAAGCGTCCACTACGCCATTTTTCGTCATTCTTTAGAGAATCGTGGTACCCGCGACACATCTGTAAGCCATTATGTGCACTTTGTGCTGTGGCTGATGATGACGAATAATTATGGCTGAGCCCTTTCTAACGGGTTGAAAGCATTCAACGACCGACTCGTTGCGCAATTCGCATTGTGTGACGCCAGGTTGTTATTTTACTCTTCTGCCACGCTATATTACATAGGTTAACACGATTCCTTGCCCGACATGACGCCTGTATAGAGATATAGACATGACCTGCATAGAGTTATAGACATGTACAGGCATGACGCCTGCATTTTTGCGATGGAGTTACAAGCACCAGCGTGGCCCTGTGGTGCCGTGGAATACTCGACGGCCATGCAGAGGGCGGGAGTTGAAATCCCATTCAATCCTAGAAATTTGTTTCTCATTTCATTTTTCTTATTTCACGCGATAGCGCTTACGGACACCGGCGGCGGCGGACAACCATGACGCCAAAATCGGATGGTGTGATCTGATACCAGCTTTCGCTGTAACAAACTTCAGCGCCGACAATGCCCTCTCCATGCTGGCCTTCATGACAGGCGCGCAAAAGTCCGCTAGCGTTAATATAAACATCTCTGGTGGCACCTGTTCTGTTTTTCGCACAATTTCAACATATTTTCGCTTTGGAATTCCTGCTTGAGGTACGCGCTAATACTGTATCCTGAGATATGCATACTTACTCACGTTGCATGACCTCAGTTGTTCCAGATTGCTAAGTTTTCTCGTGAACCAAAAAACGATTGAAAAAATTTCGGTTTCACTCCGGAACAAAATAATAGATAAATTTTCGGTTACGTTTTCGTTCCGGTCCAAAATATCGTTTTTTTTTTCGTTTTTCGTTTTTGGTTTTCGTTCCGTTCCGACACCCTGTCTATAACCACATGGGTTCCGCCATGATGGAACGAAACGAATGTTGCCAGACCCTGAGACGCTCGCTATATTTGACGGTAGTAATCAGTTTTAATTTAACAACCTAAGCATACGCTTCGTTCATGGAACGTCAGATTCAGCTGTGTTTTGATGCGTGAAGCCGTGTGTTAGTGTAGCATTGTCTTGTGCAGCTGGCCCGATTGATAACAGTTAACATTTGCACTTGTTTGTGCATGGTTTTTACTATACACGCCTTACCACTAATGCATAACGAATAAAGTTTCTTCGTTCGCTGGAATAAGGGTCATTCCACAGATTCGCAGCTCGAAGCAAAGTGCGTAGGCCGTGATAGCATGGTGCTTTGACTTGCAATGACGAGAAACGTGTATCCACGTTCTTTTTCAGCTCATTGCTGCCGTACTTCAGCGCAGAGAGCCATAAAGCAGAAAAATGTCGATTGAAGCATGCAGCGGTGAATGTGAGTGAGGCCGCTTAGGCGTCACCCGAAAGCTTCGATCAAAACTAAATATACACGGCACACGAAATTTTATCACCGTTAAGAAGACTAAAGAGTTGCGCCTAGTTGGTACATAACTTTTAGTGCTTGTTCATCTCTTCTTTGCCGTCCGTCCTGGTTTGCATTTATGTTTTCAGCTTGAAAGAAAAAAGGGCTGTCAAATGAAGTCGAGTGCTACGTGGCAACAGAAAACACACACAACGGGACACTATGACAACTACGAGATACACGACGTAAACGAAGTTTTTAACACGACGCGCGAACCGGCGCAATCGGCCGCAAGCGCACTACCTGGTTCTAGAAACGTTGCTCTCGAGTACAGTGTACTAGAATGGGGCAGTGGGCTCACTGCCGTATCCCTGCGCCGCGCCGCCATGGCCCTCTCCGCGTCGACAGCCTGGGCGCCCGCCAGGGGCGCTGCCGCCAGTATCTCCTGAAAACTTCTCTTGAGGGGTGCGAAGCGCGTCCCCTGGTCGGGGTTACGCTGGTTACGATGTAGTTCCGAGGGGATCAACAAACGCGGAGTTGAAGGCGGTAAGAGGGCCACCACAGACTGTAACCACAGTGACACTTAAAAGAGGCCACAAAAAAAAATGGTGGGAGGATTCCCCCTGCAGCGCGTGCTCACGCCATCCATTCGTTTGAAAGACCTTTGTCGATCGGCACCACGCGTGCCGCTTTGCTGCACGCGTGGTGCTGCGTGCTTTTTTTCTGCTGCTTGCTGCTTCTTTTGCTGAAGGATCGGCATTTGTGTCTGTCCGCAAACTGCAACTGTCTCAAAGACGGTCCGCCGCTGCATCTGGAGGGGAGGGACGCGCTACAGCCTCCGGCGGTCGTGCACATAGGGCATGCAGCGTACGTGCAGAAAAATGCTGGGGCAGCGTTTGACAACAGAAACAGCTGGACCCAACGAAGCTAGGAGCGAGCGCGCAGTAACAATAAAAGCAAAAAGAAACAAAAAAAAACAGGAGGGTGGTCACAGCAAAACCATACTCGTGTACAGAAAAGGAGATGTAGAGGGAAGACTGAAGTAGCTGTCAGGAAGCGGGAGACCCGTAGGGATTGGGCTCCTTTTGGGATGCTCCAGTGCCTATTAGATCAACGTCGTCTTCGGCTGTTTATTGGTCGTGACCATTTCTGCATTGTTAATCATGGCAAGCATTTGTGCATACATAGGCAGGGGTTTGTGTAAATAAAATCAGATCAGACGTCTCTCAGGTCAGGAGGAGGAGCTAATCTGCCTGCTCATTCTGTGCCGGGTGTGCGGCTGTTCTCCTGATCTGAAAGGCACGCAAATTATTGGTAAGGGAACCACGCAATTAATACGAACGTGGACTGATTGAAGCGCCATTCCGGAAACATAAGGTTCGAACAAATGCATTACTGTATCTGTCACTATCAAAGAAAGAGATTGCTTATTTTAAAAAATGTGGTTACTGATGTCATTCTCTCTTATTGTGAATCACACGTGTTTTATGTACGACGCATGCGCGCTTGGCTTATCAGGGAACGTTATGTGGTTTCATTAAACCTGTTACTAGTTCCAGCGAGGGTCTTCTCTTCTTGTGTAAGCGTCCGTAAGCTGTTTTTTTCGTTTCTTCAAGTATGTATACCAACAGGCCCAGCAACAGATTCTCCTATTACACAGACCAGCTCATATATGCGAATAAAAAAAAAGAAAAGAAAAGTGAGGCGTTGTTGTAGGGCTCGAAAGGCGAGAGTGAAGTCGCTATGATCGTTACAGTGGCGAAAGGGCATTGAAAATCGTATCGATCAGCAGGACAAAAAAAAAAAAAAAAACTTCAACCCCCCAACTACACGCCCTATCTGTTACTGCAGCGGCTACGTGGAGGAGCATTCATCTATGCAATAGCCGCTTAAAACATCGCCCACCCTTCGTAAATCAGTCACAACGACAGTAATTTATTTCGCAACTCACAGAAAAGTTGCATCAAAAGAAGCTCCGTGTGTTGCGCACCGTAACTTTGACTTCTCTTGCGCGCAAAACAGCAACGCGCGCTAGCCGCGCCCAGCAATCCGCCGGAAAGTTTCAGGTGACGTAGAGTCACTGGAAAATTTTCAGAGTATCGCATCTGTTTTCCGCGCGCCGCCGCCGACGCGATTGGCTTACTCGCATCACGTGACCTCTCGCCGCCATATCCCTTCCAAGCGCTTTGGGTGCAGGCGCGTTCAATGCAGAGCGTGGCCGGACATTTAGCAGTGCCACGATCCCCAGAAGTACTTCGTCGCTTTTATAACGCGTCATGCAGAATGCAGACAGGGGCGTAAGTAGACATTTTTTTCGCGCGGGGGGGCACGCGCCCGGTGTGCCACCCCCTGGCTACGCCACTGCATGCAGATGCCAAAAGAGAGTAGCTCACCATCAATCGAAAGTTACTGGTGAGCTACTCCGGGAATCTCGTTTGCCGTGTGGGAAAATTAATGTCAAAGAGCGCCGTTCTACGTGGCTGCATAGTTGGCCTGAAAGAATTCGCCCCCTTGAATAACACTCCTTCCTGCAGTGAACTACACTAACTTTGCTGGAAAAGATCTTATGCGACAGGATACTTCACCTCTTCGGTTCGTTATGGTCAGCAATATCGAAAACTACATACCTTTCTATTTGCTCGGCTCTTTATATCTCGATCTGTTGAACAGAATACGCATGCTATCCGAGTTATAAGCGTGTCACGCACGAGAGCGAAATCAAACCTCTATTACAATAATAACTGTTTACTGGTATATCTTGAAGGCAATTGTGGCATGATCTTTGGCATTGCACAAAACAGAAGCATGGAACTCTGTTGATAAACTTGGTATAAGACAATGTTAACAAGCGTATTTTTAAACTTGCTGCAAAAAATGCTGCTAATGCTGCATTGCACCGAGTGTACCCTTAAAACACTATGTAGTTGGTGAGAAATGGTCACAGCAAAAAAAAAAAAAAAAAGCAGATCCCACGTATTGAGGGAGTCGATTTTATGCGAGCCCTACGTTTATATACATAATGTGTTGCAGTAGCATGCGCTTTAAAAATTCCGGGATGTGCTATTTCTGATCAAAAGAACATAAAGCACCGTGCCGAGGAAGTTTTAATAAGAGTGCAGTATGAAAAAAAGTGCAGCAGTGCAGAAACCGAACTCCAGCTGTTTACGCGCTGGCAACGCCAAAAAAAAGAACTGTTTGTCGGAACACAGCAAAATATTTGCAAATTAATTGCAACGTTGGGAAAATGAAGGAGACAAGACATAGGAAATGAAACAATTAGGTAGTGATGTCAATTATTTTTGATGGCCTATTTTCTACGTACCGTAAGATAAGATGCACCTTACCTACCGCACGCCGATTCGCCCGTGCGTTCGGCTGCTGGCGTTCCGAATCAAGACGTCGCGCACAACTTCCAATTACCGTACACGCACAACTTCTATTACACATATCAACCAGTTGAACAGCAAGCACGGTGCGCAAGCAAGCGACGCGCCAGCGATCAGTCGAAGGACGCAATGTTGAATCGGTTGAATGTTCTCGATGTTGTTCGATAACGTTCTCGAGTGCAGTGAACCTGAACACCTACTGCAACGCTAGCGCCAGGGCTGGGCAGAGATACTCAGAAGAGTATTCCGGAATACAGATAACGAAATACATGAACTGCAAGCCTAAAATACAGATACTGAGATACATTTGCCTTTAACGTAACGGGATATTTCGGAGATACTTTTGCAATAAGATGAAAAAAGTATTCCGGAATACAGTTACAGCGATACAGATAGTGGAATACTTTTTCATTTCAAGGATGCTCATACTACGCAAAAACACGTATTGGTGCAGCATAATGTTGTAATTAAGGTTACAGCGCATCGAAACGTTCATTTATTTATTTATGACAGTACCCTCCACGCCATTAAGGCATTGCAGGGGAGGGGGTGGACAACGTACATAATTAGTAATAATAGCATAATTACAAGTATCAATTGCAATAAAAATACACTATTTCGCAGAAACAGTAACAAGGATTGGACACCGAAATCGACATACTTGGCGAACAAACTAAGCTATGCTAGACATAGCACACTTTAAGCAAATAACTCGAATCACTAATGAACACCAGTGAATTGAGAAAAAGCACACATTTATTTTGAAGATCTGCTTTGCTAAGAAGGTTGCTGTGTAGGCTTCTCAAATAGGCTGTCTTCTAACAGCGTCGGTTCAGCCTCAGCACAAGACTCACGAAAGAAAAAAAAGTCTGTCTACCGCTGAAGGCGAGCACAAATTCGTGTTATAGTGAATAAATATCGCCTTCATAGCCGTATTGCCCTGCAGCGTGGCGATATCTCTTCTCGGGTCATCTAGATACCGAAACACTTCCGCCCTCACTTGGGTTGTTCTGACTGTTCAGAATCCGAAGTCTGTCCCAATTTTCGGAATCCTCAGCCGTCTGACCCTGTCGGCTTTAATGAAGCTGTCACCACCACGGACGCTGCCAGCACCCATTTCAGAAAGCCGCAACAGGCGAAGTCGGCTCCGGCGGTGGGGGTGCCTGCTACCACAAAAGACCGTTTCACGCATGTAATCAATTAGGAACGCACCCTGACATTGGAGAGGTGGCTGAAAGCTCGTCAAAGATAGCCCTCTTCTAGTCACTTCCGCCGCGACTACGGGAACTGCTTTTGGAAGTGCCGCCGCTTTGAGAACTGCACGCACACGAAGCATTGCAAAGCCTGTTCCAAGGCGGTGTCCGCGTGGGGGGTCGCGAAGTAATGGCTTGCCACCCGAAAAAATTTAGGCGTGCTGCACTGACCTTGAGAGACAGCCACTTTCATCGGCAGAGGCCGACAACACTGCCCCCGCGATTCTGCCGTCTGCGGCGTCGCGCGCTTTACCACATGGACCATTCTGTGCTTGAGGGGAAACCATCGCCGCCCTATCTGTCGGCGACCGGCGGCGCGCCTTTGCTTGTGTTGTCACAAAAAAGAAAAAAAACGCCATTCCCTTATTGCAAACACGCCTCAACTCATTTCTGACACAAAACACAATGTAACGATATACCCGTGTTCTGCATAGTATCGCGATACAGGCGATACATCGTAAATGTATTTCACTACTGAGATAGAAATACATTTTTCAAAAGTATCTCGTTACAGAAATACAGATACTCAAAAGTATCTCCGAAATACTATCGCGACACTCTTGTATCGCGATACTGCCCAGCCCTGGCTAGCGCAAACAGTCAAGATTCACCAAATGTCGAAGTAAATGGCATCTCGCACGATGTCACTGCGCTAATGCAACTATGTTTACAGATCCGGAGCTAGCGAACACGCCCGGGCGTGACACGAAAAGAGACCGATGAAGCCATCAAGAGAGTTCGCGAGCACATGGCAACATTCCCCGTACATTTCATTAGTTACACCGCTAACCGCGCAGTCGATCCATACCTGTCGATGACTCGAAATCACTTCTAATATCCTCTTGAAGAAACACACACACATAATGCCGTTCTGCCGAGCGTAACACGGCACTGAGGCTAAAAGATCGGTCACTTCTCAACCCACGCTAGCAGCGCGCCGGTCGGTCTGGAAGGGACATGGCCGCCGCCACCCAATGTTGCCCGCGTGCAGCCTACCTTTGCGGTACTCTGATTTTCCAGTGACTCTAAGGTGACGCTGCGAGCCGCGCCGCCTGTCGGCGGCGACATGAAGTGCGTCACGCAACGCCGCTCAGTGAGCGCACTACAAACTTCTAGAACACTGTACTCTCGAGTGTTGGTGTTGATACGGTGGCGCCATCCAGTAAATCAGCCTGCAAACGCTCCTTTCCGCGCACAGCAAATTGCATAAATAGCCGTTGTATTCTTTCGTAAAAGTATTCAAAATAAACAAAAAACAATATCCGCGCGTTTTTAATTGTGCAAATTAGGGGTGTGCGAATAGTGAATTTTGGAACCGAATCGAATACGAATCGAATAGTGACGACACCGAATCGAATACGAATACTAATCGAATACTTTACGAATAGTTTTCGAATAGTAAGACAACCATTCTCAAAACGGTCCTAGAACTCCGCAGCGTTTTTTTTTCTTTGTTTGAACCAAATATTCACGAACTTTCACCAAAGAGCGTTGCGCTTACTTTTAACTGACTCAAAATACCACAGCTATGAAATCTGAGGTAAGCTCGTATACAGCAACGACCAGGGCCGTCGATATATTTTGTACCTGTAGGTTGACATACAACAGTGACTGCAGATACTTTGTCGCCTGCTTTTAAATAAAACTGGGACATAAAATCTAAACAATTTTGAACCGAAGACTATGCATATAGCTAAGGCGGTAATGAAACACATAAACCTGCCATCGCAACATGGTCCTCGGCACTGAAGGCATGTAGACGTCGGTGTTGAAAGCTGTATCTGCAAGAACAATTTACGCAAACACAACCCTTGCATCTATTGCTATTCATGAAGCTGAATGCAGGTGCACCTTCAGTTATTACAAGATGAAGTCAGGAACTGATTAATGCGATGCAGAGGCAGCATAGTAAAAACTGAGCGAGTATGGAGCTTTCATGAAAAAAAAACGCCTTCATCCGGTAATCAATATAGCGTCGGTAGTTTCGTAAAAGCTTGGGCTGCATGCATACTGGTAATTTAGTGATTAAAAGAAGAAAAATGGCCTTTAACTATTCCAAAGTTTCATTGTTTTGGGGTTCTCCCGTCGGCGCTAATTATTCGAAAACTATTCGAAAAATATTCGGTATTTCGAGTATGTACTATTCGATTCGAGTACCGAATCGAATAGAATGCTATTCGATTCGTTATTCGAAATTTTCGAATATTCGCACACCCCTAGTGCAAATGCTTCTTTAGGATTGATTTGTGATGGCAAGAATGACAACGTTCCAAGATGTCAGTGTTCTTGTGGTTAGCGGTCTCGCGGTCCAGCTTTTCCTCTAGAATCAGTATATTAACTAGAGCTATGTCTATAGTGTACTAGAATAATTTCCTAGTGACGCGTCCAGCAGGCCGGGACAATAGGCCGGTTGAAGCAAATGCCAGTAGACGCCACTGGTGGCGTTGCTGCGCTTTTTTCTAGTCGCGGAGCCAGTTCGCGCCGGTTTGGGCCGGTTCAGACGCGCTTTGCAGCTGCTTGCCTCGTGCGCGTCCCCTGCGACGCTAAACGCTACGTTCAACGTCGTAGTTCTTGTGAAAAAAAAAATGGTGGATGACTTTTTTTCCCCGGACGCTTACACGTGGGATGCTTCCATGTAGTCTCATTGCACGCCGTAAAATGGGGTAAGGAAACGCCGGAATAATCTTGTTTAGCTGCGTTTCTGCAACCGAGAATAAATGACGAAAACTTTACCACCATCAATATGCGTCCGTCGAGGCCGTTATTTCATCGTACGCCTTCTGGAATAGCAACGCAGCCTAGACGTTGCTGAGCACTTTTGTGTAGTTTCCGATGAGCATGCGATTTAAATGTTGTGCTAGATATTGAGCAATAGAAGCAAAACATGCAGAGTTACTCGTATGATGGGTTTGTGCAAATCTATGATAAAAAAATGCGAATAGACACTTCTGCAGGCGATGTCCCGAACTGCAATGAATCCGCCGGTCTGCGGCATTTACGCAAGCAGACGACGTTGTCGATACTACTATGTTGCTGTGGTTTTCACAAAATTTCTTTACACTATACTATACTAAATGCAGTCTTTTTCGCAGCAATCATAGAGTCCGGTGCTTAAGGAACGCCTACAAACGCGGAGAAGGAGCGTTAAACGCAGCTGGGGAGAGAGCAACCGGTCTACTAGAAAAAAACACGGTGGATCCCTCCGTCATAGGAATCGGAATAACACGAAAGTAAAGCGTGCCCTTACAGAAAATAAGTGAATGCTTACTGTACATTGATATAAGAAAGTTTGCACAATTTATTGATGTCTGGCAGCTAATGGCGCCATTTAACGTGTATGCACCCACTTTGGTGATTGGTGGTACATCTGCATCCCGATGACTAACGTCCCTGCTAAATGATTAAACAAACCCTTATGGTACCTGTAGTAGTTAGCGGTGAACGCGTAATCAGAGAACTAGGTGTGATAGCCAGAAGAGCGTCGCGCATACTGGACGCAGAAATTGGTCGCCATCCCGCGGCATGTTAAAAAATTACACCATCTCCCGCTAAAGGGGACCATGAGGCGATGCGAAGCCGGAGCACTTGCACGATCGCGTTCCGTTGGCGTTCGTTGGGCATGCTACCGACCTCGCGTCGTGGAACGCGAAGAGGGACGCTACGCGCGTCGTATCTTCCATCTAGCCTGGCCGTTAATTCTCACAGGGGAGCGGGGAACGCGGTCGACAGGCGGGCGAGAGGGGGGCAGCGTGGGAGAAGAGAGAGAAGCGGAGGGGACGCGCATGCGCTCGAGCTCACCGCGGCGTTGC
This sequence comes from Rhipicephalus sanguineus, assembly GCF_013339695.2. NCBI lineage: Eukaryota > Metazoa > Arthropoda > Arachnida > Ixodida > Ixodidae > Rhipicephalus > Rhipicephalus sanguineus. The sequence continues at coordinate 175,673,655 of NC_051179.1, read as the reverse complement.
GCAGGAGAGAATTTCGGCATGTCTAGCCCGCGTTTCAGAGGAAGAGTGGAAAAGGGAGGGGAGAGGGGGTGGGGAGAGGGAAAGTGGAGAGGGGAGAGGGGGAGGGAGAGGGAAAGTGAAGAGGGAAAGTGAAGAGGGGAGTGGAGGGGATAGGGTGAGTGGAGAGGGTATGCGCATGCGTAGTAAGGGTGGTCACGCCGCACACCACCACCCCCGGATTGAGCTCCGCCTTAAGATACTTCGCATCTAAAAATGTGATTGAACACCACGGCCGGACTAGAGGGAAACGCAAAGCGCGTCGTGCCGCCCCGGTAGCCCGGCCGCGATTTTTCTCGGGGCGAGCGCGTGAGCATGGAACGCGGTGTTACAGCCATGTGCGGCAGGCGCGTGTCGCAGAGCTATTTTTGCTTTGTATTAGCGTGATGCTGAGGGAGGCCGACGCTTTTACGACGCTTGGGCAAAGGTCGCCACCTCGCGGTGTGTTAAGGCATTGACACAATTGAACTTCTATTGAAAACGCGCCGAATGGGGCGGACGCGCAACGCGTTGCAGGTGCTAATCGCGGAGGCAACAGCAATGACGAATTACTTTACCTTACCACTCCCAGAGGTCAACACCACCTAGCCGACCGGGAGAGTGGTAGATATAAAATGCGCGTTCGTAGGCCCTCCAGAGTCTGTGAAAAAAAAGTGACCGTGGCGCAGTGGATAGCGTGCCCGGCATGTGCTGTTGCGGACCGAGCGGTCGTGGGTTCGATGCCCGTTGACGGTACCTTTTTTTCTTTGCCATCTGATTGTGTATATTTTTTCGACGTCATTTCCGTGACGGAAATACGTCACTGAAGTCTTGGTGGACCCCGGCATAAAACACTTTCGTGTTAAAAAAATTCGGCAGGTCCCACGTACCGTGGGGGTCGATGCTATGCGAAGCATGTGGCGGGTAGGTGACTGTGGCGTAACTTTTTTTACTGAGCGACACCTTACAAAATGACGCAAAAGATTTGTATATATTTTACACGCACATATATATATATATATTGAAGAGCCGCATATATGTTATATGACCAGTTGTTTACGGTTGGGTAACGCAGCCAATGGCAACGTGGGTATTACCAAAACCAGAAGCGGTAAGCTGATATGTAGTGCTTATACGTGTCCCGAAAACGCCCGCACGTTTCACGAACCCGTGTGCATGAGTGCAAGAAGTTATTGACAGTTCTTGAACAAGGGCATCATCACCATCATCAGTGAGCACCAACAGCTGGTCATGACTTGTTATAGGATCCGGTCGTGATCGTGGTGACGAGAGGTCCATGTGTAGTGAAATATGTGGCATAGTAGAGCTGTTAGAATTCGTGAATGCCTCGGTCATTTTGTCGACAAATTATCTGTCGACAGAGCCAGCGACATGTCCGAACCTGAAGCCACTCTTCGTGTTGGTGAGGTATAGGCCGTCGAGGCTAGTAGGCCTGGATAGTGCTACGTAGACCAACTTCAATGGATGGCGTTTGTCGTATTCGTAGACTACCTGGGCGTATGTGGCCTACGTAGCCTCGTCTACAAAGCGGCTGTCAATTAATCTGGCATCATCCTCGGTCAGCATGAGGCCATAGCCCAGCCTCGTAAGAAATGAAGAGGACACTTCGTCGTTCTGGTGGACGAAGCACACTTTACGGTGCTGTGATGTGGATATCATATGTAACATTCGTTAATGTATTCCTCCGGGGTCGAGCAATGCTCCAATATAGCTTCCTGAATCATAGGAATACAAATGTAATGTTTATTAGACTGCTATAAAAGAGGAGCCAACACTGGAACTACAGACGTTCATCTGATATGACGCCTGTATCGTAGGAGTACACATCGTAGGAGTATCATGTAGTGTTTATTGCTGTCTTGTAAAATTAGATAGCCAGCATCACAACCACAATTGACGTTGCACCGATAGTACGCCTGCGTAGGCTGTTTTAGGGGCGAAGCTCCTTAAGGCGGCACCCGTTCGTCCCTCGTAATCGTCGTCGTAGTAGTAGTAGTAGTAGTCGTAGTCGTAGTCCGTAACAAGTCTTACGCTTTGACCTCCAAGGTGGTGCCGGTGGGAGATTTTTCCTGTGCGTTGTTGAACAATAAAAAATTCGCAGTGCGCGCGTTAACTAAAAGCCGAATTCTTCTGTCTCTCATTCACCATTAGCAGCCATTGGCATGTTCCAGTAGGAAACGTTAGTAGAAGTAGAAGTGTAAGTGTTAGCTAAACGCCGACTTCTGTCTCTCATTTCCATTAGCAGGCATTGTTTACCTTCAAGGTAGTGCCTGGTGAGATTTCTCCTGTGCGTGATTAAACAATAAAAATTTTGTTCAAAACGCCGTTGATTGATGAAATAAACCAACGAAAGACGCCAGATGTTTTCTAAAAGCAAAACGAAAAGACGCCAGATGTTTCTAAAGCAAAACGAAAAGACGCCAGCTGCTTAACGAAAGACGCCGGATGTTTCTCCTCTCCTACGATTTCTCCTCTCCTACGTGTGTGCGATTTCTCCTGTGCGTGATTAAAAAATGAAAATTCACAGCGTACAAGTAAGATTAAAGTGAGCTGCAAGTCGTCATAACTATCATCGAACCTTTAGTATAAACGCGCCCGATCTCACGTCGGTGATGATGTACTGGGCAGAATTCACGGAAGATTCACGGTTTACCGATGAACCTCCGCAGCTTCGCCCACTCATCATCATTCACTCCGTGGATATGATGTGGTTTTTTTCTGTCTCGTGACCGCAGCGATCCTAATGTTTGAGGGCTGTACTACTTACGAGCATAAATGGACGTTGTTGTTCCATTTATATTTATTACCAGGTATTACTTATTAACTTCAGAGTCTTTAATACGCTAGTGAACCTAAACATTGCAGTTCGAGATTGCGAAAATACGAGCGCCTACCGGTGTGGAAAACGGGAACTGCGCTGTCCTATCTCTCACGGCGAAAAAAGGGGCGTGTCTTGTCTTGCGCCCATGTATGCTACGGCCTTCGGTGTCCCAAAGGCCGCTGTTAACACCGTAAAGTTTGTTTCAGCGAAACCCTTGCAAGCTTCAGCGAAACAGACGCATGAATGGATTCGCGCCGTCATCCCAAATTGTGCTGTGCTGAGTGGTGTTGAAATTCTTCATGCCACGCCGGCATGAAATTCTTTCGGATCCCGGCGGACGAAAAGTACGATCTGTGAACTTGTTATAGTTATTACTGTTTTTCTTTTGCCTTCGTATAGATTGTATATTGCCACGTGCGTTTCTTATTATCACTTTTGCTGTATTCGGTTTTCACCCACAAAGACTGTCAGCAACGCTCAGCGCAAACCGCGCCTCATTGTTCGAGAAGCTTCCCGATATTGTAGATCGTTTTGTTAAGATGCGCGCAAGACGCGAACACTCGAGCGTATTCTAGAGTTTGCGCGGCAACCAGCGATAACGCTGGAATATTCGACCGCACATGTATAAATGCCGACGCGCTTCACCGCTTGTCAGTTGATCGACGGTCGACGCTCTATTCGCCGCTATCAGTGTTTGACTTTCACTTTCCCGGCCACATGTTCGGCCAAATAAACAGTTTCATCTCTGACGTGCTGAATGCTCCCTTCGTCGACGTCACGACCACGTGACAATATGCACTGACCTGATACCTAGTTATTAGCATGTGGGCATGTGCGGTGCACTTTTGTATGCGACTAAAAACGTGAAGTTTTCAAGTTGTGTGTGTACTGTATGATGGTACGTTTAGGCAATAAAAATTGAAACAAGCTCTGCTCTTTATTCTTGTCTAATCTATGTGTACACGTAAACAAGAACAATGTCTTACTTGAATAAGTGGTGCGAGAATAGGTGGATGGGCAAACCTTCATCAACCAGAACGCAACGATTGCCGTTTTCATCATGTGGCGGGTTGCACAACGGGAAGGGAGTCGCGCGCTCGCCATCTGAATACCTTCCGCTCGCTCAATTTGGCTTGCTGGTCATCCCGATTGAACTTGACGCTTAATTGCACCCCCCCTCCCCCCGCCACTAGGATCCTCAGTCCTCATCAAGATGGTGTCCCCCAGTGCGTGTCTGCAATGCGCCGCCATATTTTTGTACCGCCCCCAAACACCAGGCGTTTCACCGGCGCTGCGAGCGCATATCGCGTTCCATGGATGGTATAGGAACTTCACTCCCCTGGCATTACGATGGTTGCGGCCGTGGTGCAACGCTAACAGCGCGGCCGTGCATGGCATGCACAGCAGCAGCTCTTGCAACGCCGCTTGTGTTCCAGAGCAGCCGTGATAGGAATACGTGTTTTGGGCCAGTCCAAATGGCCACGACCGCATTGGAACGCTGCCGTAGCGTTCAAGCGCGGCCGTGAATGAGGTTGTCGTCGCGCAGGATCCACACGGCTTAACCTGAAAAAGAAAGCAATAACCAAGAAACACCTAGTGCAAACTTCGCCGAAATTTGACGAACGTAGCGACAGCTTCACTGTCCTACAGTTTTCGCGGTGTGGAACTGGCTGGAATTTTTCATGTTTGTGGAAACTCCGAAGTGCCCTTTCTTTCCGCACCTTCACTTTCATGTTCACATATTGAGCGAGCGCGCGCTCAATATGTTACATATGGTTATGGTAGGTTTTAGAAAGCGGACAGCCGCCAATTGAACTACGGACAAAGCAGCGCAAAAGCTGCTTCGCATGTAAAAATTACACCATCTCGCGCTAAAGGGAACCATGTTTGGATGCGAAGCAGCGGGGAGATGGTTCGCTTGAGCTGGAGATGGTGTAATTTTTTCTTGCGTTCTCGAGCCTGTGCCTTTCTCTGGCGTACAATCAGCACTGTCTTCCAGTCTCCATCCAGCTCTTGCTGCGTGGAAATGCCGGCGTCCGAGGTATTCGGCTCCCGCAAAGTCGCAAGATCGTGTGCGTCTGCCTTTCTGCAGTCCATGCCATTGGTGTCGTCGTGGGATTCTTCACCGAGGGAAGAAGAGCACGAGCGCCCCGCGTCTAGAGCCACAGAAGCAGATGCGGCCATCGGCCGCTCGTGCAACGTCAAGACGCCGGAGGCGTTGCTGCTGCCTACTCGTCGAAGGAGGAAGGAGAGCACGAGCGCCCGGCGTCTAGATCCACTGAAGCAGTTATCGGCCGTTCGTGCCACGTCAAGACGCCGGAGTTGTCACTCCTGCCTACTCGTCGCAGGAGAGAACGAGGCGCGCGAGAGCGGCAGTGTAAGTGGAGACGGAGAGAGGGAGAGGGGGAGCGGGAGTGGAGAGAAGCTGTGTGGAGAGGGTTTGCGCATGCGCAGTAAGGGTGGTCACGCCGCAGCATTTCTTTCCTCCATGCGCCGGATTGAACTCCATGTACCGGATTCCGCAGCATTTCTTTCCTCCATGTACCGGATTGAACTCCGCCATAAGATGCTTCGCATCTAAATGATGGCTGATCCCTCCGTCATAAGAATCGGTATAACACGAATGTGAAAGGGCCTCTAAACCACCCGAGGTCAAAATTTAGTGCTGGCGTTGCAGTTGTGCACGAGACTACAGCGAACGCTGGCGGAGTTGCACGCGCGTTCTCGTTTTGCTCTTTCCTTCGCTAGGCTGCCTTCGTCGGCTCGTCTATCCACCTCTCCGAGTGCCCTTCGTCAGCGTCCGAGATGGAAACGCAAGAAGCGCGCGCATCTGCTAGCATAAAACAGGTTCTTGTTCGCCCACTGACAGCGTCTCCTGCTCGCGACGTCTCCTAATCATACAGGTGACGTCACGGCGGCTGTTGTCGACACAGCAAAGGCACGCAGAGGAGCAGGCGAGCGTCTGTTGGTAGTTTAATGGCCCTTGAAACGTGTCGTCACAGAAGTAGGTTATTGTTTATAGTGCGTCGTTATATGAGAGCTTGTACAATGTCTACTGTTGTTGGACAGATGTAGCACCGCTTGATGAGGACCCATCGCACTCACGTTGAAGCCTAGTGGCACATCTCCGTACCGATGACGAACATCCATGATTATGATTAGGTGTGTGCTCCTTCTTCGTCGTCGTCTTTTACTGCGCTGTTTCTTGTTTCACCATGCTTTACCAACTAGCCAACAAGCTGACCTTATCATGATTTAACCCTTGCGGTAGCTGAAGTTCTTAAAGGACCCCTAAACCACCCAGAGGTCGAAATTCAGTTGTGGCGTTGCAGTTGTGCCCGAGTCTACAGCGAACGCTGGCGGAGTTGCACGCACTTTCTCGTTTCGCTCTTTCCTTCCCTAGGCTGCGTTCGTCGGCTCGTCTGTCCACCTCTCCGAGTGCCCTTCCTCAGCGTCCGAGGTGGAAACGCAAGAAGCGCGCGCATCTGATAGCAGAAAACAGGCTCTTGTTCGCCCACTGACAGCGTCTCTTGCTCGCGACGTGGCTGTTGGCGCAGAGCAAAGGCACGGAGAGGAGCAGGCGAGCGTCTGTTGGTGGTTTAGTGGGCCTTTAAAGGGCCCCTCACCAGGTTTGACAATTTTCAGCTAACGAGCGCAATCCATACACTGAGCGTTCAAGATCACGTCTGCCAAAATTTGCAACGCTACGCGCCGCGGAAATGGGCCAAATTTCAAGGTGAACGCTGCTTGCCCTTCCTCTCGCTGGCGCGCGCTTTAGAGAATGAGGGGATGACGTACATGAGAAAATGGCCCTACGTAGATGGTAGCGTTGTGACGTCGCTCCTCTACGTAGGCGACTGTGCTCTGACGTCGCCAACAGTAGCACGTGACACTGCGATAATTATTTGACACGACATGTGTGGTTTCTGTAATTTGTTCCTTGAACAGATTAATAAAACTTGAGAGAAATAATGAGACACACAAAGGGAATTTGTGCGTATTCTTCTTTTTTTTTTTCGTGGACTGCAGCGAGATGCGGGGCTAATGTGCCTCCCTTTCCCATGCGTTCGTGCCCCCGCGGTTAGCGCATCGAGCAGACGCCAGCCCTGGAAACGAAACTAATGTTCTGGCGCGTTCGAGCACTCATTATGCTCATTTATTCTACCGCGTCCAAGTAAACGTTAATGCGGCACTGGCTCATGGTACCGCCACTCTCGTGCCCGTACAAATGTCTCAGCTTTCATGCTCGTCCCGCAGAAACAGGCAGTACACAACAGAGAACGCCGACAAAACGCCCACGGCCGCTACATAAAACAAAGGTAGCGGCCGTGCAACGCCGCTCGCGTGCTCGGGCTGGCTCGGGACACGTCATGCGCACGTGACCATGCATGCGCATGACGTGTTCATGCGTATGTGTCAAGTGAAGAGGGCAGGGAAGGGATTTGGCTTGCTAAGGCTACACGGGGCGAGTGGCAAGGGTTTGAAACTCGCCTCCTCGCATCGTGGTTTTGCGCGCCTACAAATTATTGTTTTTCTCAGCTCGTAATGAACCGATTTGAAAAATACTTGCGACATACTGCTCTTCATTCGGCACACAACAACTTCTAGCGTCTAACTAAAATTTGCTATGTGGCCTGGTGAGGGGCCCTTTAACATATACGTGGACACCGCATATGGTGAAACCCGCGCAAAAATGGCATCAACAAACACATAATAAACGCTGATACTCGATAAGCATTCCTTCAAGGCGTCGTGATATGCGAAGTGAAACGTTACGCGCGCCGTGTCTTCCCTCTAGCCTGGCCGTTACTTCTCGCAGGGCGAGCAGAGAACGCGGTGCGACAGCAAGGCAATCGTCGGAGAGGTATTTTTCGATATGGATGGATGCTATCAGCGAGGCTCGGGCTAAAGACGCCACCTGACGGTGTGTCAGAGCGTTGACGAAATTAAACTTGTATTGAAAACCCGCCAAATGGGCCGGTCGTAGCAACGGCTTGTTTTTTTTTCCGAGCCTGGTGGCATACGTGTCACCGCCCCGTTATAAAGGGGACGCTCATAGCATCCATCCATCCATCCATCCATCCATCCAAGAGCACTGCGAGAGGAAAGTGTGAAAGATAAAACGCGCGTTCACGTAGCCTCCGTAATGTGTTTGGCGGTAGCTCAACAGAGCGATACCGAATTCCAGGGGGTCTAAGGGAGGAGGAATAAACGTTTATTGCACGAAACGGTCTGGCGGCGCTAGTCCCGCGTCTACCCTAGGTGGCAGATCTCCTCATTCCAGGAACCTTCTGGCCTTCGCTGCCTCTTTGGCCCTGGCGACGAGACGTCGTTGTTGGTCCAGGTCCTCTGAGGCGAGCTTGGCCTCCCACGTTTCGAGAAGGTCCTCGTTTTCTTGAGCAGCGTTACAGGCATTCGGCGAAGGCGTTGTGTCTGTAAGGGGAAATCTTTTTAACACGAAAGTGTTTTATGCCAGGGTCCACCAAGATTTCAGTGACGTATTTTTGTCAAGGAAATGACGTCGAAAAAACTTACACGATCATATGGCAAAGAAAAAAGGTTCCGTCAACGGGCATCGAGCCCACGACCTCTCGGTCCGCAGCTACAGATGCCGGGCACGCTATCCACTGCGCCACGGTCACGGACTCTAGAGGCTTTACAAACGCGCTTTTTATATCTACCGCTCTCCCGGTCGGTGGGAGAGCGGTAGCAGCGGTAGTGCGCCGAATGGGACACGTCCGTCCCATTCGGCGCGTTTTCAATAGAAGTTCAATTTTGTCAATGCCTTAACACCCCGCGAGGTGGCGATCTTAGCCCAAGCGTCGTAAAAGCGTCCGCCTCCCTCATAACATCACGCTAATCCAAACCAAAAATAGCTCTGTGACGCGCGCCTGCCTCACCTGGCTGTAACACCGCTTTCCCCGCTTCCGCGCTCGCCCCGACAAAAATCGCGGACGGGCTACCGGAGCGGCACGACGCGCTTTGCGTTTCCCTATAGTCCGGCCGTGGTGTTCAATCACATTTTAACATGCCGCGGGATGGTGACCAAGTTCTGTGTCCAACATGCGACGCTCTTCTGGCTATCACACCTCGTTCTCTGATTACGCTTTCACCGTTAACTACTACAGCTACCACAAGGGTTTGTTAATCATTTAAGAGGGCTCACCAGCTCCAAAGCAACTCAGATTTGAACTTTTTGTGTCCATAGATGGCAGCACTTACACACCACAAAAAGGAGGTAAGTTAGAGTACGCTCTAGGCGTGTAAATCTCACCAGGTCATGAAAGCTTGCGCGCGCGAAAAGTAGTGCTGTTTGAAACTTGCCCGGGAATGCCTCAAAAAAGGGTGAACGCTGCTATGTTTTCCGCCAGCATAGCCGTAGCAAATGCGATGGAGGGGTTTTGCCGCTTTGTCCTCCCCGTACCGTTGTGGTGTAAGCCATTCCCTCCAACTTCTCCGTATCGCTACACCGCTCCCGCAGTAACCCAAACAATGGGTAGTGACCTCTCTTCACAGTTCTCTGCCGCTTATTGTCAGAGGCTATGGAATACGTAGCTTGCATTGACGTCACTGTAGGCGCCATCTTCGTGAACAAACAGGTTGAGACGCAGGGTGAACTCTTGCTCGAACGCGCGGAGCAAGAAACGCTGACATCAGATTAGTTCCGTTGCCCTCCAATCCTTTCTAGGGGAGCGCTTATGGGTGTCACCACGTGTTCTTAGCCTCACAGTGGCATTACCCCCGTATTCAGAAACGCTCCTCGACTTGAACTTGACTTGCCACCGCCTTGGACAGCGCGTTCGAAACGCGCTTGCGCTGCCTTGGCACAGCCTAAACGCAGCGCGTTCCAAACGCGTTCAAGGCGGTGGCAAGTCAAGTTCAAGTGAAGGAGCGTTTCTGAATACGGGGGTTAGACTTCTGTAGGCACAAGCTGGCATTCGTAGACCTCAATACTTTTGCGACCTCTTTGTTCGCAGTTCTGCGTAGTAGCAGCACGCGATACCGACGTTGTTCCCAGTGTGCACGAATCCAGCAAGCAAGAAATGCCATCGAAGAACTTCAAGTACGGCAAACGTAAACGGCCAGCGTCAACGATTGCAAACGTCAGAAAGAGGCAAACTCTAGATAATGCATCTTCTTCTCACTGTGGCGGTGATCTCAGAGATTTATATGAAGATTCTTCGCCGCCAACGGTGAACACGCACAGCCCTAGGACGGCACAGTTTTGTGCCGACGATGAAGCCCTCACTGAAGAAGCGGAGGCGTCAGGAAGTTCCTTGTCATCCTCATTGATGAGTGCAACGGGAGCATGCGAGCAACACTCCACAGACAAGAATATCAGAGTAGAGGCTGACATTCAAGGACGCCGGATTGTTGAAATTCAGCACCTCTTGAGCAGCTTGCAAAAGGTGGCCCTCCATGTTCCTTTCCAATGCACTCTGGCGGATATGGACTGTATATCTGAAAGAAGGCAAGGTCTTCGAAGCTCCCTGACTCTTGTATGCAGGATGTGCCGAAGAAAAGATGTCATACATACAAATACGCCACCTGAAGTTCAAACCTCAAGCGGCTGCGGTGACATCAACACAGCTGCAGTGTATGGAACAATGTCCATTGGCTGCGGTTTTTCAAACCTCATCGAACTGTTTGCATCCATGGATATTCCGGGAATGTCATCGGACACTTACGCAAAAATACAAGAGAACGTTGGAGACTTTATCAACCAAGCCGCCTGGGATGAAATGAAGAAGGCTGGTGCAGAAGAAGCAAGGCTGGCAAGAGAATGTGGCGAAATAGACAATGATGGCGTACCCACGATAACAGTCGTCGCCGATGGTGCTTGGTCGAAGAGATCGTACAAGAACAAGTATGATGCTTCCTCAGGCGTGGTGAGTGCACAAATTTATTGAACCATATTAATTTAAAAAAGCGCTCCTTTAGTAAATAAACGATATTATAATAGCTCGCAAATAGGACCCCGTCAAGCATAAAACTGCTCAGATCAGGAAAACATGCATATCCTGTTGATTTTAGTGTCCTTATGCATAACGTAGACAAACTGGTTAGTGTGTAACAAAGAACTTACCTTTCATTTCCGCTGTAGCATATAAGAAGGTGTTGGCCGAATTTTTTTTTTCTTTTTGACAAGGAAAACTTCATCGAGTTCGGCAAGGCGATGATTTTTCCTGTTTATTAGCGCATATGTCTATCTGACAAGATTGTATATGCAGTGGAGCAAATTACGCATTCCCTCTTCCGAATGACGCAGAAATAGAGAATTGCCAGGAATATCTGTCATGTTGCACAAAATGCTGGCTCATTAGCCAGGAGCGCCATTATCTTGACCATAGCGCACACATATAGCACTGAAACTTGCTGTGCTCGTATTGCCTATAGCGTAAGCGAATTCAGCTAGAACTATAAATACTAAACAGCGCTGCCATCGATGTTATAGGTGTCTGATGACGCACTGGTGTATGGGAAATGGCATGGAACTGAATAATTATATTGCTTTTGTTTATTATAAGTAAACAACTATTTTGAGAGTTTGGCATCTCACTTCGAGTATTACGAACATACGCGAAAACAAGTGCAACTGCTATGAAAATATTTTAAGTGAAGCAGAGGTCTCCACCAAATGGCACTTTAGCAAGAACTCTATCTTATCTCTGAAATGCTTATCTGATGTAGTGATTGGCTGTGCACTGAGTAGAGCAATTTCATGGCTGATATTTGTATTGCTGTTTCAGGCTGCTATCATTGGACACAGAACTGGAAAAGTCCTCTACATCGACGTGAAAAACAAGGTGTGTGCAATGTGTGCTCGCACTCCGCAAGGTACTACTGCGAAGCCACATCAATGCGAGAAGAACTGGCATGGCAGCTCAACCAGCATGGAACAAAGTATTATCGTTGAAGGCTTCAAGAAAAGCGTTGAGCTGCATGGCATAAAGTACACAAGACTTATTGCTGATGGAGATTCAAGCACCTACCGGTCCATCATAGCAGCAGCACCATATGGAAGCCAGCAAGTTGAAAAAATCGAGTGCAGGAACCACATTCTTCGGAATTACGCAGGAAAAATTAGAGAGATCGCTCAAAAGAAGCGAGCGGAAAAGGTTTCAAAAAATCTTAAAAACTCTATTCTTCAAGCGGCTGTACGACTGCGGCATGGCGTTGCAACAGCGATTAAAGTCAGAGGCTCGGAAGATACCCCATTCTCAGAAAAAATCGAGCACCTCATTCAAGATATAGAGAACGGCCCAAACCATGTGTTTGGAGACCATAGTAACAGCGCTGACTGCTTCTGTTCTGGAAGCAAAGCCGGGGAAGAAAACGTGTTTCCTGCAATCGTTCAAACTGGCATATATGAGGAAATTCGTGTTGCCATGAATATGGTAGCCGCAAACGCTGCAAGCCTCATAATGGACGTAGATAACAATGATGCCGAGCACTACAACTCCGTTGTGGCAAAGTTCGTAGGTGGAAAACGCATAAACTATTCGATGAAAGGGTCCTACAAAACAAGGTGTCTTGCTGCTTCTTTATCGGTGAACTGCAAAGGGACTTATCATGAAAAAATTGCCCGCAGAATTTCCGGCGGGAAGCTCGGAAAATGTACAGCTTCATTCGTAAAAGCGTCAGTTGCTCGAAGAAAATCAAAGCGAAAGCTGCCGAAGAAGGCACCATCAACCACACCACGCTCCCAGCGCCGAGTCAAAGAGCATCATCCTGGTGCTGATGTTGACTACGGTCTGCCAGACATGGAGCCTGGAGCTTTGGCAACTGCTTCTGAGAACTTCGTAAAATCGCTTTCGCTATCAGTTACAAGCATCGAAGACCTGCAGAGAGCAACATCCAAGCAGAGTGGATCTAGTCTGTGGAAACAGGAAAGGCGGAAGAGGTTGACAGCATCAGTTTTTGGCGCTATTTGTAAAATGAAACCAACGACTGGATGCGGACGCACAGTTGGAGACATCTTGTACAAGGAAATTAGTTCCGAAGCCATCAGGTACGGACGGGACCACGAGTGCGTTGCCCTGAGGCAGCTTCAAAAGGAGTGCAACGTTGTTGTAAAACAGTGCGGCTTGTTCGTAGACCAGAAAAACCCCTTCCTTGGAGCTAGTCCGGACGGTCTGATTGGGCAGGACGTCCTCGTGGAAGTGAAGTGTCCAAACTCAGCGAGGGACCTTACTCCACTAGAAGGAGTCCGAGCCAAAAAAATAACATACTGTACGGAAAACGAGGACGGAAAATTGAAGCTTAAGTCCAATAGTAACTATTGGTATCAAGTGCAAGGTCAGATTAATATATCTCGTCGTCAGAAATGCCTTTTCGTGGTGTGGACAAAAAACGGCATAAGCATTGAGGCAATATCCAAAGATGAAGTCTTTTGGAAGAATGAGATGTTGCCCGGCTCAAAACATTTTACATGCACTGCATGCTACCAGAGCTCGTGGACCCAAGGAGGAGCCGCGGCCTTCCAATTCGCGAGCCTGATCATATCACGGAGGCGCAAAAGAACCGTTTACTCAAGCAGGCTTTGAAGAAGACGTCTAGAAATGGAGACTGCCAATAAATCACCAAGCAATCCTGTTCTGACAATGCTCTAGCGCGCCTGTTGAAATTGCGACGCACGTCAGGAGTCGTACGTGTTTCCTCACACCAATGCTGTTGTTTAGGGTTGCCAATGCCGCTTATTGTTGGTCGATAACTGTGTCGTCGAGTGTTGAAGTAAAATATATGTTGGTGAATCAACAACTTTAATCATGCTCTTGCAAACGTGCCTTCAACCGAATGGAGACTACCCTGGAGACAATGTTAAAAAAGCAATCATGTGCTTTCGTTCATAGTTGCGCATATATTTGCTGTACAAGGTAATTAGGTTGTTTTTGAAACTCCTCTTTGTATTTGAGTGACACGTTTTTTTTATTATAATAAAAATATTTTCAAGATTGGGAAAATTTATTATGTTTCCGCTTCTTTTGGGCTTCCTTTGTGATGAGTATTTGCTTGTTTGCCCAGTAGCATCTGGAAACACTGTTTATGCTGATGCACAGGTGCACTGCATGAGGTGATAATTTCAATACATTTTCCACTGCGTGTAGAAGTTACTCGCCAGCACCGATCTCAGCGAATCTTTCTCGCTTATTCTTTCACTTCAACATACAGCACTGCACGAGATTGGGCTTACCTGAAAGCCCGAGCACTCGAAAGCCCCAGGGTACACTGTGATGAAAAGCGGGCACAGCAACGTTGGAGTAGGGCGTAATATGTGTGTTTTCATTAAACTTCCTGAATGAAATGTAAAAAATGGCATTAACAAAGTACTAGATTTATTATTTCTACGCAGAACCATCTTATCCCGATTCACAACGGACTATGCCGTAAAAAGCAACTTTCGTAAAAAAAAATTTTTTTCGGGCACGGCTTACGTTGTTTTCTCTCGGGGACACTTTGATCTGCTTCTGTGCCATCTAGACAACTTAGGTGATAAGATAGAATAGCTACTTTGAGAACAACAGTTGTAAAAAATTTCAAAATAAAAGGTTTGTACGCTTCTGCTTATTTATTATATTTGTTATATTGTGCGCTTCTCCCAGTTTTATATATTACATACAGCATGGTTTAGGCTAGCGTTTGGAAATTTAAGATGGCAAACGGAAAAAAAATTCCGTTACATACAAGCGAGGATAATGTTTGCCACGAGAACAAATTGAAGTATAATGTTTAAAAATTACATCGAAGGTGGTCGAACGCGAAGACGGGGTCACTTCCCAGCACCATCTCCCCGAGTTGCCACGTTGTGAAAGGCATGTGTCGAGTCATACACTTGACAGTGGCCGCTCAACATCAAATAATGTTTTCTTTCCAATGAACAAAGCTTGTTCTGATCTACGCATGCGTATCTGGCGCCTTGAAGGAGCAGTTCGCGGCAGCCGATCTAGCTATTACATCCTAAAATCCAGATTTGCCTCCTTGCCTGTGGCATTTCTAAACAGCCACGATGTCGCGCATCTGCGTATTCCTGACCGACAGAACTGAGCTAAAGCACACGAGCCTCTTGGCTAGTCTCTGCTGCAGAAGCCGCCACTGTCCCCCTTGCAACAGCAGTAAATTCCTGTGAGCGCTCAATAGGACGATTAGCTATGGACAAGGGGCAGTTTTCTGAACACCAAGGACCTTTGCAATAGAGTGAACTTGGGCGTGTTGGTTAAGCATGATGAACCACACAGCGCGAGTAAACAACGGGGACACAGGAAGGGAACACACACAGCGCTGTGTGTTCGACCTCTCGGCTCAGTGCTGCTAGCCCAAACGCTGTCGCAATGCCGACGCCGAAAAAACGCTGTTTTGTGTTTGGGTCACACACCTGCATTAGCCTCGCATTCCACTCCATTGTCGCGGGGAACACGCTCGGGAGAAAAAGAGGCAACACAGCCCCCCTCCACAAAAAACGATACAAAAAAAAAACCGAAGCCTGTTTCAAGCTGACTCAGCAAGTCCCTTACCTTTCTACGCAGCGCACGAATACAGCCATATGAGAGGCTGGTGGTAGAGTGTAGGATCGCGGAATATAGGCGATACCAGGGGGAGCCACGTCGCGCCTCTTAAATTTGGCGCGAATTTTAAATCCAGACTGAAAGTACACACAGCACTTTCAAAGCCTGTTAAATGGAAACCAGAAGCTTGACATGCATGACAATTATACCATAAAAAATAAGGAAAGAAAAAGGGAGGAAATGTTGCGGAAGAAATTTAGATAACTAAGCTATTTTCTTCCGGAGACAACATGAAAGAGCGAGACGTTAAAATGTGCCATTTTTATGGATGTTTGCCTCTGGTTTGTAAAAAAATGAAAGCCTGAGGAAAATATCTGTCTGCAACATTTCCTCGATATACTAAAAATGAATGCAGTGCCGAAAACCCCTTGTAAATCTGACCAAATTTGGGCACGCTAGGGCTTCTCAAAATGCGCACGTATTCTCTATGGGAGCTCGCTGACGTTAGTCGTCGGGATGGAGATGTACCAACAATCATCAAAGTGGGTGCATCCGCGTTAAACGGTGCTATAGCTGCCAGACATCAATATACATTGTACAAACTCTCATATATAAATGTACAGTAAACATTCAGTTACTTTGGTAAGGGCACGCTTTACTTTCGTGTTATTCCGTTTCCTATGACGGAGGGATCAAGCATCTTTTAGATGGTACGCTGCAGTACGTCCCATAAAAACACGGCGTCCGAGCAGTCGAGGAACATATGATCTATCGTTTCTACTTTTCTGCATATTAAGCAATCGGTTCCCCATGGCACAACCATGCGCCTTTCCTCCAGCCAGGGTTTGACTGAAAGTGTACCTGAATGTAGTGAAAGAAGAATGTTTTCATTCCTGCAGGTACCATCATTCTTTTGACACTTTTTAGTACATTCTTCCATCGACCCCCAGGGCACATGGTTCCATACAGCGGTACAGGTAGTACAACGTCACAAAGGTCTTTGTACAATTTCTTCCGTGCCACAGTGGAAAAATAATCGAGCGGACGAACAATTACTAGCTAAAACTGCTTCTTTTAGAAATCCATGTAAGCTTCCAGGCAAATATTTCGCAGATACAACAATGTTTGGCAAACGTTTGCACAGGCGAAGCAGGCACACGGTGCGCATAAAAGGGTCCTGTACATTGCGTAAGAACAGAAAGCGATTGACAATCTGGCGCAAAAAGAGGTGTATCAATCCCAGCCCGCCATTTCTAACTCGCAAGAACAAGTTAGTCCGACTTGACCTTTCCCATGTTGACCCCCAAACGAACACTGCAAGGACACGGTGAAAAATTTGGATGTTATTTCTCGGACAGTGAAGAACCTGAAGCACATACAAAATCTTACTGACCAAAAATAAGTTACAGACAGTTGCTCTAGAAAGTATTGAGCATTTCCATCCATTCCATTTGTTCGTCCTATCACGCAACTCAGCAGCCTGTTCCTGTCAGTATGGATCACTGTCCTTGTAGTGATGTAAGGGCGCCCCGAGATATTTCACGGGTTTGTTAACGAAGGAGATGTTAACAAAAATCTCTCTGTTGAAAGTGATGACGGGACACCGTTTGATCTAATAATGTTGGTTACACTCCACAGCAAATGGAAGTGGCCTTGAGGAAGCATTCGTGCTGTTATCCCGCCTCTCACTTGTAAATACCATGATCACTCGTCATTTATCCCACACCCATAGATCACACCACTTATCACGGCCATAATTTTATACTGTATACACATCTTTTACGCTTCTTTAAAGCACGTGATTTTAGGCCTCTATACAGCCACAATACACCCGGTCATCGTAATCATTGGTCATCGCTAACGCCACATAATAGACATGGCGCACTTTGGCCACCCATGGCCCTTGCGCCACAAAACCCCACTAATCAATCAGCAAATGGAAGTGCAGAATGGCCATACGGCACGTTGATGTGGACACCCGTCCGGCGCGTCAGTACTTCAAAGAAAGCATAAACCGTTTTGTTGAAGAACAAAAACTTCTTGAAGATGTTCCCTCTTGCTTAGATCGTGCAGAGCTTCTTTTACAAATGAAGGAGGTTTAGAGTGTCCTCATTAGTACCAATATGGCCCTTCCTTTTTTTTCCTCTCGATCCACCTCCCTTTTAAATGCGAAGCATTTCTTATCGAACCTCTGGCACTTTGAGCGTTTCTATCTATCTATCTATCTATCTATCTATCTAGCCGCCTACGTCTGGGTGCTCTCGTGATCGCCTCCTTAACTTGGTGTAGACCAAAATTTGCATGGGAGTATAAGAGGACTTGACGAATATGACTGTGTGGTCATGACATGAATAACGTGAAAATCCTGTCGCGTGCGTCGTCAAACCCCCTTCCTGCAGACACGTGTGGCACATACCCGTTTACCACGGGCCGCGGTGTACGGGTATGAACCACAGGTGATTGACAGTTTATATCTACCCAGGAACGGCGAGAACAGACATTGGTAATTTAAATGCGAGAGCGTTAAGAAAAACCGACATCGGCAGCGTTGACCCGACGAATAGAAAGAATAAAAATCAGGATCCAAGCAGGAATCGAACCTAAGCATTCTGCGTGGCAATCAGGTATTCTACCACAAAGCCACGCCAGGTCTACAAACTGGTTTGGAAAAACAGCCTACGCAGGCCTAATGTCGGTGCAACGTCAGTTGTGGTTGTGGTGCTGGGTATTTAATTTTACAAGAAAGCAATAAACACTACATACGTAGTCCTACAATACAGGCGCCATATCAGATTAACGTCCGTGATTCCAGTGTTGGCTCCGCTTTCATAGCAGTCTAATACGCATTACACTGGTATTCCTATGATTCAGCAAGCTATATTGAAGCATTGCTCGATCCCGGAGGAATACATTAACGAAAGTTACGTATGATATTCACATCATCGCAGCGTAAAGTGCACTTAGTCCGCCAGAACGACGCAGTGTCCTCTTAATTTCTTACGAGGCTGGGCGATGGCCTCATGCTGATCGAGGATTATGACAGATCTACGAATACGACAGGCGCCATTCCCTGATGTTGGTCTACGTAGCGCTATCCAGGCCTACCAGCCTCAACGGCCTAAACCTCACCAACGCGATGGGTGACTTCAGATTCCGACATGTCGCCGGCTCTATAGACAATTTGCCGACGAAATGACCGAGGCATCCACGATTTCTAACAGCTGTACTATAACTCATACATCGCTACACATGGACCCCTCGCCACCGCGATCGCGACCGGATCCAATAACAAGTCATGGGCAGCTTCTAGTGCTCACTGATCACGGTGATGATGACCTTGTTCAAGAACTGTTAGGAACCCCTTCCACACATGCACACGGGCTCGCGAAACGTGCGTGCTTTCTCCGCGATAACGAACAAGTATAAGCACTACATATCAGCTTACCGCTTCTGGTGTTGGTAATACCCACGTTGCCGTTGGCAGCGTTACCCAATTGTAAAAAACTGGTTTATAACACATATGTGGCTCTTCGGCATATATGTGTGCGTATAAAATTTATACAAAACTTTAGCATCATTTCCTAACCTTTCGCTCAGTAAAAAAAAATTACGCCACAGTGACCTTCCCGCCACATGCTTCGCATAACATCGACTCCCACGGTACGTGGGATCTGCCGATTTTTTTATGTAAGCAAAAAAGCGCTCATTTTATCACTCGCCGACTACGCAACCCCATTCCAATATCAACACTTATCGAAATACGGTGGCTCGTGCATGCGTGGTTTCTCGTCATTTCCGCGACTGTAGATGTGCTGTGTAAATAACGGCGATTCCATCTGCAACCGGGCCAGTCGCAAATGTGCTTTTCTTGAGTGCACATCCACGTCCTCCGGCTTTTCAAAAAGTGTAAGTGGCCTTTCCTAATTTTTTTCGTTTTAAGCCCATTGCGCTTACGGCAGCCGCCCCTGCAGCACCGCCTCTCTTTTAATAATATTGTTTGCGTGGCCGCAGGGAATGGCGGTTTGATGCCACGCGTTTTTAATAAGCCTCGGACGTTTAAGACCGTTTCTATGTTTACTGTAGCTCGCATTACATCGAACCGTAAGATTATCCGGTTCGCGGTGCACTCTCATCCCGGTCATTCTTTTGCCGTTACACTACTGCCAGTGCGCCTGAAAACCTAATATTCCACTGTAATTGTGCAAATAAAGGCAAACATTATGGAACTTGGAAATACTCCGAAAGATACAGAAAACGCACTGCTTTACCTGAGCCGTCTTCCGCGCGCAATGTTCTAGCTCGCTTTGCCACGGAACCCTAGAGAACAAAGCGCCTGTTCTGCGTCATTCATTGGTTAAAAAGGGGTAAAACTATGCCAGCGGTTACCTTCACTAGAAACTCTCTTCTCCGTTGCGCCGATTCTTTGCAGGGACCAGCTCTCCCATACCTTTACAGACTACCACGCTGAATATAAATGCCAGTGGGCATTTCCTTGATCTTTCGTCTTCTATTGTCGCCTAAATGCATGTACTTCATTTTCTTTTCTTTTTTTTACTTGTTGCTGTTGGTACAGCATGTAATCGGATTTTCCTTCTTTGTTCTTGTCAACTGTGCTTCGTCTCTAGGCACAATCGTTTTTCATCGGCTCCTTCCACTTGCAGTGACGTCATGGCCGAAGCGCCCGTGAGCGGCAGTTCTTCGTCCCCTCACGAGGACGATGTCCAGGATTCCTCACCACAAGATTCGCCTAGTGGTGCTGCTGCCGCCCAAGAAGCCGTGGGCCATTTCTCTCTGAGCTCTTCGGACGTCATACAGATGGAAGACCTCGGTCCGGAGGCACATAATACACCGCCGGAATATTCCTCGCCACCGCAGCAGCAGTCCGAGCCAACCGAACGCTCGGCTCGGCTCCTGTTCGTAGAGCACATGGGTGAAATCGTTGGGCGTATCAGAAACCACTTGAATGTGTACCGCTGGACATACTTTTTGTTTATTGCGTTTTTCGTAGTTTTCACACACGCTTATCTCATTCCGAACATTCCCTACAAGCTGTGGCATCGAGAGCCACCACACCCGGTCAGTAAGAAGCCACCGCCTCGGCCACCAGTAGCATCGACCAGTAGCATCGAGTACTGGCATCCCTGGCGTGAGCGGCTGACCGACCACGGGTTTCCTCGAATACTGCTGTGGAATACACCCGCAACAGATAAGCACGTAATCTATGGGTACACTCTTTGCCACACGAGGCTCCAACATGCAGTGTGTGACGTCACCGCTCAGCGACGCATGTTGAGTTCATGTGACGCCATTGTCTTTGATGACGAGCACTTGACCGAATGGGACTTACCTACAAAACGCAAGCAGTTTCAGTATTGGGTCTTTTGGTCCAAACGCCATATGTCTCCCGAAACATTGCGGCTGAATCCAGAAGGCGCGGGCTGGATGTCGCAGCTGAAAGACAGTATCAACTGGACGATGGCCTCGAGAGACGACGCAGACATTGTCGTTCCGTACAAGACATGGCGATGCGGCTTGCCTACGAATGAGTCTTTGGCCAAGAGCATAAAGCAGACCAGCGTAGCAAAAGGAAACATCGCCTGGATAGTGAGCGGTAGTGAGAGTCGCCGCTTCGAGCAGAAAGCACTGCCCATTAATGACGAGCACAATGGCGCTGTCTCGGCGGACAGGCTGAGTATACGACTGTTTTCGTCCTGTGGGCGTGAGCAGTGCTTGCGGCCACGTGAGTGCATCCCGCATATCGCCAAGAACTACCACTTCATCGTAGTGTCATTGAAGACCGACTGCTTTCAGAGCGCCTACGAACTCATCTACGAGGCGTTCCACTACAACGTGGTCCCCGTCGTGTTGGCGCCGCCAAATGCTACCCTCAACGTTCCCCCTCACTCGGTCGTCGTATCGTCAAACCTGCCGGGGGCGGGCGAACTTTCTGCATACCTGCGATACCTTCTGCGCGACCGTGCCTCATACGATAGCTACTTCGCCTGGAAGAACAATTGTTCCTTTGTACCTTCGGATAATGAGTTCTGTACGTTATGCCGCGCTCTTTGGGCGACGCCCGCGGGCCACAGGAACCATTATGACGACATTCGCGAATGGTGGACTAGGGACTTCAATTGCCAGTCCGAGCTCTTTTACGGTCTCGACGATGGGTTCGGTCCAGAGGTTTGAGCCGATTACATTCCCGGATGACTGCGCGTTTTATGCCGAAGGTGCGTGCGCCTTGCAGGCCGTCCGTTCTTCTGAACTGTCAGATTGCGCTGCGGCTACGCCCAATGTAAATGCAGCAGCATAATTTTTATACATACGCATCAATTAAGCATTTAAGCTGTAGCTATTCTTATGAACTCTCGTTGCTGCATGTATTTTATGGGTGAATAAAAGCTGTTTTAATGTCTACGCTTTTTCTGCATGTAGGCCTATTATGGCATCTGCTACAATTTCTGCAAGAAACCACTTGATATATCTCAAAAGATCAAGTCCTACGTTTTTTTTTTTTTTTTGGAGTTCATGCGCGGTACTCAGATTGAAACGCGCCATTTTTTTTTTTTTTTGTACGACGACTCTGTGAGCAATTGCTCGTGATAACCGCTTCAATTCGCTGCATGTGTAGCCGCTTAATATAGTGTTGGCTCTGATGTAACTGTTCGACTCAAAATTACGCCGATATGCGATGCGAACTGCAGACGCTGGAAACGAAAGTACGTGCATTACTTAGCCCTAAACTTTCGCTTTTTAATCCGTGAGTACTGTACCTGGATGAAACTTGCTGGGTGCTGTCCTCGTCGTTTCTTCAGGGGCTTGGGCGCTATGCACATATTTTTCTGATGAATTTATTAATTTCCTCGAACCCCCAATGCACAGCCGACGGCCATAATGAGCAATTGTATATGCTTGCAAAGCACATGCTAGTAATAAATTGCAGGTAAAGACAGCGTCGAATATTTTCGTGAGTTCAGGCTTGGCGCTGCATAAATTGCCACCTTCGCCCGCCAAACATGCCGCTCGAGCAGGCGTAGGTCGCGTTCAGTCTTGATAAGGCCTAGCGCAGCCGCCGAATTTGTGCCGTATATAACAGCTAAACTGGCCTTGAAAGCCATTCACGTAAACAAAACACCCGTGGTTTATTAGAGTCCACGGACTTCAGAACAACCACTTTCCTTCCCGTGCAGTTAAAAAAAAAAAGCCAGAAACGACATTACCAACACCAACGTTACTAGATACTTTTTTCAGTTTGCAAACTGCGGCGCCGCGGGTGTCACCCTTCGCTGTACCACCGAGAGGCGGCGCGCTCGTCGCTTTTTCACTGGTCCGACGGTCGGCGAAGGTGCCTGTGGCCGAAGTTACGGTAGGTGTGATTGTGTGCCGGGGGCTTCTTTGTTGCGTGCAAGTGTGCTCCGTAGCCATCGCTATCCCTTTGAGTCCCAGCGAGATCAACATCGACGCAACTCTCTCGGTGTGTGCTCCCGCAGCAACTTACTACGGCTACCGTGACCCACGTGGTGACCGGCTTGGCGCCGACGCTGTAAGCGCTGATGTGATCTGGTGGCAGATGCGAGATACATAGTTCACATGTGTGATGTGACGGTTGTTAAATGTGATAAAACATGCCTCGCTGCTTTGTGATTGGCTGCCGAAGTGGCTATGATTCAACGAGATCCGCGGACGAAAAAAGACGTTTTTTCAAGCCGCCCACTGACGAGGTGTGCCTTCAAGAGTGGCGACGCGCAATACCCAGATTAGACAAGGAGCTGTCA